>NC_090421.1:10686843-10993093 GCF_036365525.1 Heterodontus francisci | reverse complement strand
ACACAGCATAATAGCTGGGAAAAAAAAAAGGTCAGTGCCGAAGAAAGCTGGACCTGATGCAGCCATTTCCATGGCGTGGAGCTCCACCCGCCCCTCTCTGTCCTCGCGGGACGCATGGGTGGCGTCCTCACACTGTCTGTTGATCTGCTGAGGCATCTAGATACACGCCAGAGGGCTCAGATGTCACTGAGCAACAGTTGTGCCAGTGGCAAGGCAATTTTCTGTCAGCTTTTCAGAATGTTTCATGAAAAAAACAAATCTTTTTAAAAAAAAAAAACAGAATTTGACCTTTGTCCTTAAAGGAATAATTAGCCTCAAGGACGGTTCGTTAGCAGTGGAATCACATTGGTGGTTTCACCAGTAGCAATTATTTCCTAATAACAACCGCATTTATAACTATGTTCTTTTTTTAAAACAAATTAAAAACGGAGAAGTCCTCCTCCATCGGAAGACAGATTGACCATTTTGACATGAGAGAGCTGTTGAAGCTGTAGCCACATGTCCCGAGTAGCAGCATGTCCAATCAAGATGTTTAATGGGCTCCTTATTGTGCCCATCACTTTATCAGGCCTATCAGAGATGAAAGCTATTTATAAAACGCTAACATTATTAGTGCGTTGCTCCTTTAAAGAGTTTGGCTTTGACCAGCAGAGAGGAAAAGGTTTTGGCAGACAATACGGCCTTCAGATGTCTAGAACTGAATGCAAATGCTTTCCCTAAAGAGTGTCCCATCTGGGCGTGAAGCTTTTCGACTGATGCAGAGAAGGACTTGCCAAGTAGTATGATAATGTAGACCTAGCCTTTAGAAGTCATTACTGGATACCCAGGAGAGGGGGAAAGGCCAGGCCTTGCAGCACTGCTGTGCAGATTTAGGAGGTATATTTGACAGTATCACTGTAGAATAGCATTGGCTTTTCTATTTAATCCAAGGACAAACAGGGCTAGTTGGCTCTATAAATGTGTTCATTATGCAGCGCCAAAAGAGGCCCATCATGTCTATGCCAGCTCTTAGGTAAAGCTGTACAATTAGGCCCACTCCCCAACTCTTTCCCCATTGCTCTGCATTTCTTCCCCCTTTGCAAGCATCTATTCAATTCTCTTTTGAAAGTTACGATTGAATTTACTTCCATCGCCCTTTCAGGCAGCGCATTCCAGATCTTAACTACTCGCCGCGTAGAAACATTTCTCTTCATCTCCCCTCTGCCTCTTTTGCCAATCACCTTAAGTCAGTGTCCTCTGGTTACTGATCCTCCTGCCTCGTGTTTTCCACCCTTTTTTCAGGAAAGGAATTGCTGTTCTGGGGTTTTTAAAGCCAGCTCAGTCCCTGGGATACTCACTAACGTCCAAAACAAAAGCAACAGAGCAATGGATAGTCATATGTCCAGCCTTTTGCAACGCGGCAGTGATCAGTGATATGTAGCTGGGATGGCAGTATTGATCATATCCCTTTACTTTCCTTTGTACATAAACACGAAGTTTCCTCTGGTATCGCATTGCTGAACGGACAAGAGTGTCTGTGCACTTAAAGTGTCTCATCTATCTGCTACTGAAACCCTCATCCATGCTATTGTTACCTCCAAGCTCGACTATTCCAATGCCCTCCACCCTCCATAAACTTGAGCTCATCCAAAACTCTGCTGCCCATGTCCTAACGCACACCAAGTCCCGTTTATCATCACCCCTGTAGCCGCTGATCTAAATTGAGGTGTTGCCGGGTTAGGAGCCTTCTTTTCAAAACTCTTCATGGCCTCGACCCTCCCCATCACTCGAAACTCCTCCAGCCCGACAACACTCAAATCTCTGCACTCCTCCAATTCGGGCCTCTTATCCATCCCCTAACTTCCATCATCACATCATTGGTGGTCGCACCTTCAGCTGCCTTGGCCCTAAGCTCTGGAATCCTCTCCCTAAACCTCCCCACTTCTCCCCTCTCATTTTAAGATGCTCCTTAAAACCTACCTCTTTGACCAAGCTTATAGGCACCTGCCCTAATCTCACGTGGCTTGCTGTCAAAATCTTGTTTGATAACTTTCCCGTGAAGAGCCATGGGATATTTTACTATGGTAAAGGCACTATGTAAATGGAAGGTAATGTTGAATAAACCCCAAGGAACCCTCCCCACATCCTCCCCCAACCCTACCCACATCACCACCACCCCTCCAACCCCTCTACCGACACCCATAAGACTTGCATTTTGGCCCAATCTGCCCCAAATTGTCCTGCTCTGCTCCACATCTAAATTCAGTTCTCGTGACAGGATACTATCCCCTCCAGAGTCTTGCACCACTTCCCTCCAGATCTCTACAAAGTGGAAACTGTTTCACAGCAGCACTAAATTTGCAGTGCAAATGTACCCCTAATGCACAACTTGGAAGTAAATTCAATCAAGTGCGAAAAGAGCAGAAAGCAGATGGAACTAAATGGGCATCCGAGAGCAGAGAATAGGAGAGCACTCTGTGCTGGAGCAATGAAAAGGACCGGAAAGAAATGCAGACAGTTGCACGTGGTCGAAAGGAAAAGTTTGCTTTTGATTCACGAAATCAAGCCATCGCCTGTTGCTGCGGCGACAGTCATGGCAACATTTAGATTCTTAGACTGTGCTGGGGATAGTTGGGCTTCCTGTCTGTGAAACCACATCAGCCTCACGCACTATCACACTGACATGCCATGACGTGTCAGATTGAGATAGCTGGCTCAGCCGTGGCTCAATGGCTAGCACTCTTGCCTCCGAGTCAGAAGATCATGGGTTCAAACCGCACTGCAGAGACTTGAGCACATAATCCAGGTGGAGACTGCCAGTACTGAGGAAGCGCTGTGCTGTCGGAGGTGCTGCCTATCGGGTGAGATGTTAAACTGAGGCCCCCATCTGCTCCTCTCAGGTGGACATAAAAGATCCCATGGCACTACTTTGAAGAAAAGCAGGGGAGTCCTTGTCAATATTTATCCCTCAGCCAACATCACTTCAAAATAAAGCAGATTCTGATCATTATCTCACTGTTGTTTGTGGGATCTTGCTGTGCGTCAATTGGCTGCCATCTGCATTCCCACGATGACTACACTTCAAGGAAAGAATGCTTCAATGGCTGTAAAATGCTTTGGAACATCCTGAAGTCATGGGAGGAGCTATATAAACACAAGCTCTTTCTTTTCTTTGTTTATCCAACACTCCTGGATCTGTCTCATTCCATTCGACAACAGCGTGGACAATCTGGACCTGTGTTATTCATCAGTTTGGTCTTCCCACAATGGCTCGGTGGATAGCTTTGAGCTCGGGTATGGAATGAAGCCATACAGACTAGGAAAGCCCACGGCTTCCATCTGGAATGCTATAATTGGCCTCAGCGTGGGCTCAGAAGGTGAGGGAATTTAGCCAGGGAACAACACTCCTGATCACTATTCAGTTATCACTGCTGAAAAGTGCAGGTGTGCGGGCATTGGGCGAGAACAGGATGAGATGGAGCTGTGATGCCCTCCGTGGTCAAACAGTCTGGAGAAGGTACTGACGCCTCTGGAGTTCGATCACTCACCAAGTAAAAGTTAACAATTTCGAGAGAGGAGAGAAAAGGGTAAGAAAATGGAAAGGAAACCAATATAACACTGTTTCATTGACCTTTGGTCTTCAATTGGGTTTCTCATTATAAAAAACAAACCTGTCACAATAACTGGTTTGCACCAGTGCCAATTCACAGCAGACTGTTCCTGTCATTTATAGCAGCAGGTAGCATGCAAGCCAATTTGCCATGGTTTGCACCAGTTAAAAGGGCAAAAGGACCAGTCCTGGAGACAGGCACATTGCAGGTGACCAGAACTAAAAACTGCACCATATCAGGAAATGGCAGAGACTGCAGCCCCGATATTCCGCAGGCCCTGATCCTGGCTGTTGCACTGGGATCATACCCAATGGCTCCTACTGGGGTTTGATGGGTCAATGGGAGGGCACCAAATCTGAATGGGGCCCTCACCATTACTGCACCAGATTGCCCCATGCAACCAGCAGTTGCTGCACTTACTTGCCTTTGGGGTGGTGGGGGAGGGGGTGTGGAGGGGGTGTGGAGGGGGTGTGGAGGGGGTGTGGAGGGGGTGTGGAGGGGGTGTGGAGGGGGGAAATGTTGTTCAGGCCCCACTCAGTTCCGTGCGCAGGTCCCTCCCGGTATTTTAGATTACATATAAAAAAATGTGCAGGCTTTCGGGACCCAAGTCGATTCCCAAGCGCGGCCCCTGTGGAAACCTCATCCCACTCGGCGTGCCAGCCTGCAGTCACATGCCAAGTCCCAATGAGCCAGGGAAACTGCAACTCCCAGGTTAGGAAATGACCATCCCCGGGGTTGCCCCCCCCCGCACAAACTGGATCCCTGCTGTTTTGATACATTCCACCAAAATCCCAGCAGAACTCTCCAAGGGAATTCAGGGCCAGTTTATCTGGAGCTCATTCCCACCTGTACCACTACAAGACAATAAACGAAGCCCAAGAGCGACAGAGTACAGGGACTGAAATCTTTAGTCCAAAGACTCCCATCTTCGTTCTCCACCCCCGAAACCGGAGAACTCAGCATGCAAGACAATTTGTAGTGTGCATGAAATGGGAATGGAACATAAGAACAGGAGCAGACCTTTCAGCCTTTGAACCTGTTCCACCATTCAATTAGATCCCAGCTGATCAGTACCTCAACTCCATTTACCAGCCTTTTCTCCACATCTCTTGATAGCAAAAAAAACTATCGGTCTCGGTCCTAAAAGCTCAAATTGCTCCCCCCAGGATCCACAGTCTTTTAAGGGAGACACTTTCAGAAATCCACTGAACTGAGAGATTCATTCCTGAACGGCCTGGCTCCAATTTTAAAGATTGTGCCCTCTTGCTCTGGACTTCCCCACCACAGGAAATTGTTTCTCTCAATCTATCCTATTGAATCCCTTCATTGTTTTAAACAATTCATTCAGATCATTCCTTAACCTTCTAAACTCAAGGGAATATGAGCCTAGTCTCTGCAATATGTCCTCATAATTTAACTCAAATCCTGGTATCCCTCTGACGATTCTGCACTGCACTGGTGTTGGGGGTGATATATTAGCATGGATAGAGGATTGGCTAGCTAACAGACAACAGAGAGTTGGGATAAATGGGACATTTTCAGGTTGGCAAACTGTAACGAGTGGGGTGCCACAGGGTTCAGTGCTGAGGCCTCAACTATTTACAAACTATATTAATGGCTTGGATGAAAGGACAGAGTGTATTGTAGCCAAATTTGCTTTGGATACAAAGATAGGTGGGAAAGCAAGTAGTGAGGAGGACACAGAGTCTACAAAGGGATATAGATAGGTTACGTGAGTGGGCAAACATTTGGCAGATGGAGTATAATGTGGGAAAATGTGAGGTTATCCAATCTGGTAGGAAGAAGAGAAAAGCAAAATATTATTTAAATGGAGAGAGATTACAGAATGCTGCGGTAAAGGAGGGTCTGGTTGTCCTTGTACATGAAACATAAAAGTTAGCTTGCAGGTAAAGTAATTAGGAAGACAAATGGAATGTTGGCCTTTATTGCAAGGGGGAGGGAGTATAAAAGTAGGGAAGTCTTGCTACAACTGTACAGGGCGATGGTGAGACCACACCTAGAGTACTGCATACAGTTTTGGTCTCCTTATCTAAGGAGGGATATACTTGCATTGGAGGCTGTTCAGAGAAGGTTCACTAGGTTGATTCCTGGGATGAAGGAGTTGTCTTATGAGGAAAGGCTGAGCAGGTTGGGCCTATACTCATTGGAGTTTAGAAGAATGAGAGGTGATCTTATTGAAACATATAAGATTCTGAGGGGACTTGACAGGATGTTTCCCCTTGTGGGGGAATCTTGAACTAGGGGACACAGTTTCAGAATAAGAGGTCACCCATTTAAGACAGGGACGAGGAGGAATTTCTCCTCTGAGGCTCATAAATCTTTGGAAATCTCTACTCCAGAGAGCCGTGGAAGCTGTCATTAAATATATTCAAGGCTGAGCTGGACAGATTCTTGAAATATAGGGGAGCCCAGGGTTATGGGGAACAGGCAGGAAAGTGGAGTTGAGGCCAAGATCAGTTCAGCCATGATCTTACTAAGTGGCCAAGCAGGCTGAATGGCCTACTCCTGCTCCTATTTCTTATGTCCTGCAGCCCCGCCAACACCAATATATCCTTCCCAAGGAGCAGTGCTCAAAACTGAACAGTGTTCCAGATGAGGTCCAGCCAAGGCCTGTACAACTGATGCATCACATCCTCCTGAATGGGGTGAAAACGGTCTTAATCAATCAATCAACAAGCTTATAGTTTTGCTACACCTAGTGCACAGAAGAAATTTTCCCACCAACCACCCCATCCCCCCATTGTTTCATCATCCTACAACAACCTGATGCATTGGCCAGCCAACCCACTGCACTGCAGACTAGCCAAAGCCAACAGAAACTTATTCACGTGTTTGATTCAATGCAAATGCAAAAAAACTAATGATAACCAGAGCGGAAAAAAAAGGTCAGTGAAAGTCTGCAATGAAAAAAAAACACACACACAAAAGATTACCCAATTGGGCCATGATTTGAAGCACAATTTCCTGTCTCGACCATACATACAGCCTTATTTAGGTGGGAGCAGAACAGCGTGGGTTACAAAACACCAGTTACAGGTTGTTTATTTGCCCCATAGTGTGGAGGCCCTGGGGAATTCCATTTCTAACAGTCCAGATAGCTTTCATTATGCTTCTCTCGCTCACTCTCGGCACTCCCACAATAGTTTTTTTTTAAACTAACTTCAAGGTCCTGGTTACTTCATCTAAAGGCAATCTATCGAGAGCTACTGTGATAGAAAACTCCAGAGTTTACCCAGATGACTGGAATTTTCCAAAAGGGGGAAAAAAAACAAGTTCTCAGTTTTATTGTCAATCGCTCGCTACTTTTTCAAAAACCAAGGTAACTTCAGCTGGAAAACCAGGTTAAAACCAGATAGTTTTATTGCTGCAGTAAAAATCAGGAGGTGATTTTAAAGCATATCCTTGGGTTAATGATAATCGGGAAGACCCCTGGCTACAATGATAAACTTCGCCAAGTTCAAACTCCAGTTTCAAGTGACACTTGCACAGTGACTTCACCAAGGGGTCACTTTTTTTTTGGTTGGTCATTTAGGGAATGGGCGAAGAGGACAGCAGTCAGTCAATCAGCCCTTCGGTGCCCAATTTCATCTCCAGGCAGGTTTGCCACATGGCAATGTTCATGCCACCTGTTAAGGTGCCCACAGGCGGGAATAATTCGCTATTTCCCCACACAGGGAACGCACCGTACTCCTCTCCCCCCTCCCCGCCAACAGTACTGTTAAATAAGAAAACAGTGGCATAGTGCTTATGTCACTGGACTAGTAATCCAGACAGGGGACCCAGACGAGAGTTCAAATCCCGCCGTAGCTGGTTAAATACTATTAAAAAATCTGGAATTAAAAAGCTAACAGTAGTAATGTGGCCATGTAACTACTGAATTGTCGTCAAAACGTATCTGGTTCACTAATGTCCTTTAAGGAAGGAAACCTGCCATCCTTACCTGGTCTAGCCTATATGTGATTCCAGACCCACAACAACATGGCTGACTCTCAACTGCCCTAGCAAGCCACTCAGTTCACAAGTATACGGCTCACCCCCGTCTTTTCAAAAGGCAATTGGGTGTGGCCAGTTAGGCAGGCCTCACCAAAGACACCCACATCCAGAGAATGGACGAAGAAAAACAAATGGTCTGCAGACAATTAAAGGCTCACACATCGATAGCCACTTATGTGAAATGCTGGAGGACTCTGGATACCAGCAGAACCACACCTGAGCACGATTTTACACCTTTAGCCAAAGGGGCAGAAAGGCAGGCGTTGCGGAGGGAAATTGAAAAACAAAATGTCCTTCTTGAGCAGTCAGCGCACCTTTGGCATAGTCTTTGTTCAGTAAGATGTGATCTAAGACAACAAAGTTAAAAATAACTAAACTCATCTGGTGATCCAGTTCTCATAACCACACTACAGAAAAATCCCAACTAAGATCAAATGAACTCACCCAAGATTCATAAACACAGTGCTTCTTTCATGAAGTGTCAGAGACCCACAACTCATGAAATGTGGACATGCATACAGCTCAAGTAGGCCTTCCACTGCATTTAACAGATCGAGTCACTTGCAAGATACTGAACCTCATCTGAAACTTGAGCAGAATATTCTCAACTGCGCCTAGATCATTTCATTTAGGGTGCACTGCATTTTGAATTCTCTCATTGTTTGTAAATGTTTTGAGGCATTTCCGAGACACGTTAATGTCGGCTCAAATGCAAGTCTCTCTATTAGGAAGCACCAAATGATAATAAGCATTTCCCATACTAATTGCACCACATAATTATGCATACAGTAAACATGAAGGACCTTACAGGTGTTGAACAAATGGCAATGAACATTTATATAGCAGCTTTAAAGTAGAAAAACATCCCAAGGTACTTCAAAGACGCAAGTAAAATGGACGCCGAAGGACGCAGAGGATGGGCTAATCTTTGCTCAAAGAAGTGGGTTTAAAAAAAAGCAGGGAGGGAGGTGGAGAGATGGAGAGGTTCAGAAAGGGAATTCTAGAGAGTGGAGCCAAGGCAGTTGAAAACGCAGCCTCCAAATGGTACTGCGAAGGGGTCAGAAACGTGAGGTTGAAGCGTGGGGATCGGAGAGTTTGGTGGCAGGGTTGTAAGGACTAGAGGAGGTTACGGAGATTGGGCGTGGCAAGATCATACAAGGATTTAAACAGAAGGATGAGAAGTTCAAATTTGAGGCATTGGGAGCCAAAGTCAGTCAGTGAGGATAAGAGTCAAATCTTTCACTACTAAATGACCTTCCTTCATTCAGGGTGCAATTTTATTACCCGACCTTTATTGGGCATCTTTTCCCCATTTCTAAGTCATGCCACAAACATTGCCATTCAATATGACCAACACATGACCAGTTTTCCAAACCCCACCACGGCACTCTGTAAAAGTTGCAACCAAGTGTTGCACAAGCAGTAAAGGCCAAGAGGGTTCATCCTGCGATCCTATGCTCTCAGCTGGGAGCCAAGCACAGAGGGACCACTAGGTCAGAGAATCGAGGCTACACATTGTAGCTCCATCACCAACTTACACCATCTTCCCCTTTGGGAGCCCAGGATTGTGGTGTTCACCCTGGAGGCAATTCCCCTTCCTCAGCAACCAGTGATCTAAAGGTTACCTAAACACAAAATGGGCAGATTTTCTCCAGAGATAATCCTGACACACACCTTTGGAATAGGTTGAGCACTTCCCATACCTTGGCAGCCACCTCTCTCATTGACAAAAAGATCCAAAACCAGATCAGCTGCACCAGCTCAGCGTTCTACAAACTACAGCAGTGAGCGTTTGACAACAAAGACCTTTGCAAGTCAACAAAAGTCCTAGTGTACAGAGCAGCTGTTTTCATCACACTCCTGCACTGCAGCATTGACATTAATGACTGGGAGGAGCTTGCTACCAATTGTTCAAAATGGCGACAACTTCTCCATCAAGCTGTATCATGCTTGGAGTCCAAACGCCTTAATGATGAGGCAGAGTGGGAGCAGAGAAGGAAAGAAAAGGAAGCAAATTCTGCACTCCCGATCCCACTACCTCGTGGGACGTCCTGCCCCATGTGCCCAAAGATCTGCAGGTCGAGAATCAGCCTGTTCAGTCACATGTAGACCCATGGCAGAAACTCGCGACCTTGAGTAGACGTCATCCTCGAATTGAGGGACAGCCGACAACACACCGGGAGCACAAATCGGGAAACTGCGCCATCCAAAGTGGAAAATCTCTACTTAAATATCTTGGAAACTTATTTTAGGTGGAAAGAAGTCATTGTTGAAAATGAAGGACCTTAGCAATACGATGCAGGGCCATCTATCTACACGTTATGGCCTGTTTTACATTGTAGTAGGTTGGACCTCAATCTACGTTGAGTTAACAAATCAGCAATAGTGATAAAGGGTTCATTAATAGCTTTAACACCCCCAGAGTGGGGCAAGGGGAAAAAATATAAGCCAGGATCTGATAAAGTAGAAACTGTTTCCACTCAAAGGAGGTCAGTGAACAGTGAGCAGAGGTTCAAAATAATAAGCAAAAAGAACCAGGAGGGAGGAGACGAGAAGAATTTTTTTTTTTAAAAACATGGCGAATTGTTATGATCTGGAATACGCTGCCTGGAATGGCGATGGAAGTAGATTCAAGAATAACTTTCAAAAGAGAATTGGATAAATACTTGAACAGAAAATATTTGCAGGGCTATAGGAAAAGAGCAGGACAGTGGGATGAACTGGATAGCTCGTTCAAAAGAGGGATGATGGGCTGAATGGCCTCTTTCTGTGCTGCAAGATGCCATGATTCTTGCTCCTGCTTACCATCAGGCAATCCCTGTAGGAATGCTCGAGTGGGTGGATGGTGGGCGAGAACAGAGCAGGCCTGGTTGCAGTCATTCCTCCACGGTCAAAATGCACAGCGCATAATAATAAAAAAAACTGCATGGATGAGGTACCAGAGAGGGGCTGGCAGCTGGTAAACCGCATCCCAGAAAGAGCCAGCGCCTTCCAGAGAGGGTGGAAAAATATCGAACAGTGGAGGGAGGATCTTGGAAAGTTAAACACAAAAAGACGGACCTGAGCCATCTTTTGTAAAAGCAGAACTTAAAAAGACACAAGAAACACAGCCCGACAAGAATCACACAAGTCTTAAGTGAAACAACTTGTAACCCTTTATTGCAAGGGAGGAAAGGGGAGGTGGGAGGAGTTACTTAACACTGGAGCAATTAGCTTTTAGCAGGAAATACTTCTTCAACGACCTGCTGGTAATTGCTGTGGCCTGCAATTGCGTGCATTCCAAGGACAGAATCCCACTACCCAGCCCCCAACTCCACCTCCTCACTCAACAGCCCAGCATAGCCACAAGTTTCCTCCCTTGAAGGCTCCACTCAGTTAAACCGCCACTTTCCCCTCGATGCAAACTGCTTTGCAAAAGCGGCAGCATAACTCTAGTGTCGACCAAGAACAGTGAAGTCCGGATATGCAAATTTCACGGTGGGAAGTTGTCTCATCAGTATGACTGCACGCTTAGCCGCTGACTATTTGGGTCACATAAATTCAGTGGTTTCGCGTTTCCTCTCACTTGTGTTCTCATCTTTGCGCTTTACTGACTGTCTCACCCAAAACTCGAGTCCCCACATCCTGTCCTTCACCATGTTCCTGCTCACCCCAGCACCCCACTCCGCCCCAAACTCCATTGGCTCCCCAACCCCCAGCAACCCTCCCCACCACACCCATTCCACCCCACACCCATGCACTGAAATCAAAATCCCTGACTCATTGACAAATTCGCCCCCATGGCTTTCTCTACCTCACCAACCTCCTCCAGCTGTACATTCCAGATTGTACCAGTTACTCCAGCCTTCTGTGCACCCAAAGCATTCCGCAGTCAGGAGCAGAGCATTCAGCCCAAATCCTTCCCAAAACCCTTCCATCTTACCTCAAAACTCATCTTTTCAACTGGAATTTTGGTCATTTGTCCTAACCTCTCCTGTTGCTACTTAACATCCATTTCTCCTCTGTGGAGTGCCTTGGGACATTTACAGTGTCGAAGGTGCTAATTGCAAGTGTTGTCAATGCCTCCTCAAAAAATCTGTTTTGCCAAATGCAATACTTTCAAGATTTACAAAAAGCCTACCTTTGAATAAGATGAAATAAACACCCATTTGTGTTCCTTAGATTGACCAAACACTTGACTTCAGTTCTGGCAAGTGGTTGATCAGGTCATCATATTGTGGCACCTCGTCAACAAGCAAACTATAGAGTTCAGATGATGTCGAAAGCAACCACCCCTCAACATGGACAGAGACAGTGCAATGGATGGAGGAATTTTGAGTCATGTCCTGTCCAGGAGTGCCTGAGGGGTGATGGAGCAGCCTCCCCACATTATGGAGCGATATTCAAGCCTTGAGCTGAGTCGGACTGGGAATTCTGAGCTGCTTCCATTCTGTAGTTTGGGCCTCAATTGGGAACTCTGCCATGGTTCCAGGAATGTCGGGATGGCAGAACAAAAACAGCTCCAAGAAAATCGGGCTTCTTGGACACTGAAGAGTTTTTAAAGGGAATCGAAGCATTTGGCATGATAGAGTAAACCAAGCTCCTTGGAAACAGTCTTAATCACAGCGGTGATTGGAGAGTTCTATTTGAGGTGAGAGGAAGCAGTGGGACCAAGGATGTAAGTGAAGGAAGAAGTGATAAGGATAGTGCCAAAGTAAAAAGCACTGGAACTCCCCATTTCTGATGCTCCTTTCACGAACTCAGGATATGCCAAATGTGACAAATGACAAGACAATCTGTTTTAGTGATGTTGGTTGAGGGATAAATGTTGACCAGGACATCAGGAGAACTCCCCAGCTATTTTCACAAAAGTGCCATGGGATCTTTTATGTCCACCTGAGGGGCAGGCAGGGCCTCAGTTTGAAGTCTCACCCAAATGACAGTGCCTCGGACAATGCAGCACTCCCTCAGTACGGCACTGGAGTATCAGCCTGGGTTATGTGCTCAAGTCTCTGGAGTGGGTCTTGAACCCACATCCGTCTGATTCACTGCTACCAATTGGTCAGTACAGATCGCTGGTTAGGCCTCAGCTGGAGCAGCGTGTACGATTCTGGGCACCACACTTTTAGCAAGGCCCTGGAAAGGACACCAAAGCCCTTGACCTCGTCAGCAGACGTGGTCTCTTCAGACTACTAGAAAAGATCGGATGTCCACCAAAGCTACTAAGTATCATCACCTCATTTCATGACAATATGAAAGGCACAATTCAGCATAGCGGCACCTCATCAGACCCCTTTCCTATCCTGAGTGGCGTGAAACAGGGCTGTGTTCTCGCACCCACACTGTTTGGGATGATCTTCTCCCTGCTGCTCTCACATGCGTTCAAGTCTTCAGAAGAAGGAATTTTCCTCCACACACGATCAGGCGGCAGGTTGTTCAACCTTGCCCGTCTAAGAGCGAAGACCAAAGTATGGAAAGTCCTCATCAGGGAACTCCTCTTTGCTGACGATGCTGCATTAACATCTCACACTGAAGAGTGTCTGCAGAGTCTCGTCGACAGGTTTGCGGTTGCCTGCAACGAATTTGGCCTAACCATCAGCCTCAAGAAAACAATCATGGGACAGGACGGCAGAAATGCTCCATCCATCAATATCGGCGACCACGCTCTGGAAGTGGTTCAAGAGTTCACCTATCTAGGCTCAACTATCACCATTAACCTGTCTCTGAATGCAGAAATCAACAAGCGCATGGGAAAGGCTTCCACTGCTGTGTCCAGACTGGCCGAGAGAGTGTGGGAAAATGGCGCACTGGCACGGAACACAAAAGTCCGAGTGTATCAAGCCTGTGTCCTCAGTACCTTGCTCTACGGCAGCGAGGCCTGGACAACGCAGGTCAGCCAAGAGCGACGTCTCAATTCATTCCATCTTCGCTGCCTCCGGAGAATCCTTGGCATCAGGTGGCAGGACCATATCTCCAACACAGAAGTCCTCGAGGCAGCCAACATCCCCAGCTTATACACCCTACTAAGCCAGCGGCACTTGAGATGGCTTGGCCATGTGAGCCGCATGGAAGATGGCAGGATCCCCAAGGACACATTGTACAGCGAGTTCGCCACTGGTATCAGACCCACCGGCTGTCCATGTCTCCGCTTTAAAGACGTCTGCAAACGCGACATGAAGTCCTGCGACTTTGATCACAAGTCGTGGGAGTCAGTTGCCAGCGATCGTCAGAGCTGGCAGGCAGCCATAAAGGCGGGGCTAAAGTGTGGCGAGTGGAAGAGACTTAGCAGTTGGCAGGAAAAAAGACAGAAGCGCAAGGAGAGACCCAACTGTGTAACAGCCCCGACAACCAATTTTATCTGCAGCGTCTGTGGAAGAGTCTGTCACTCTAGAATTGGCCTTTATAGTCACTCCAGGCGCTGCTCCATAAACCACTGACCACCCCCAGGCGCTTACCCATTGTCTCCCGAGACAAGGAGGCCAAAGAGAGAGAGGGGGAAAGGGTACACAGGAGATTTACCAGGATGATACCAGGGATGAGGGAGTTCAGTTATGTGGACAGATTGAAGAAGCTGAGATTGTTTACCTTAGAGCAGAGAAGGTTAAGGGGAGCCCTAACAGAGGTATGCAAAATTATGAGGGGTTTAAATTGGACAGCATAGACATGACGGGCCGAATGATCTCCTTCTGTGCTGTAAGATTCTGTGTACGAAGAGGGGAGAGTGGTGCTTGAACAAGGAACTCGGTCAGAATGAAGACAATCCCCCAGACGCAAGGCACACGATCTGACAGTCAGCTGTCTGTTAGTGCAACAAACAGATCTATTCTGTCGGATAGCGAGGAATGACAGACAACCCGTGTGAAACAGCCGTAGCCCAGTGCGTCTTTGCCCCATCTCATTCCAAGGGTGGGGACATTTTCTTTTTTTAAATGAACAATGTCAACAAAAAAGGAAATTGTTTTCCTTTTGAGAGTCTTAATAAACAGTGTCGCCTGGGAACTGCTCCCTTTAAGCAAACTGAAGCATTCACATTGATCGAGAGATTCCACAACTACTGCCACCCCAATGTGCGAACCAAAGATGCTCAACCATTCATGTTTCTTTTGGGTGCTGCAGAGGAGAAAGTGAAAAGGAAAGTGAAGAGAGAGGGGAAATGTGAGGGCTGTGTGTGTGCATCATGCTACTTTTTTTTTAAAAATATATAAAAAGAAACATCATGACTGAGTGGGAAAACTTGATCACCCTCTCAGGGGAAAGGTCACTGAGGGGGCGGTAAGGAGCAATGAGAAAGACTGCAAGAAAGGAGGGGGAACCACTTAAGCATATTCGAAATATTTCCGACCCACGCAGCTATTGCCTGCATTTTACGTCTTAAAGCAGGGCGGTTCTCCCCAGAACTCGGAACACTGGCCCTGCTCCATGTTGCTTGGGGGTTATTTTAAACACTGGAATCAGAGGGGGGCGATTTTCAACTGTTGACTGACGATGCCAGTTTCTCAGACACCAATCGCAACTTTCAGATACAAGTGGGCAGGACTTGCCTGGCATCCTGCCTATTTGTTCCATGTGTTGGGAGGCCTAAACAATGAACCTTAAAGTGGCCAGTCCAAAAAACAGCCCAGAAAGCTGCACAGTTCCTTTTCTCAAAAAAAAAAAATTGTGTGTCCAGGAGCAACTGAAACACTTATTTATTTTTTCCTTCCAATTTAAGCTGTGGAAATGCACACAAACTTGTTCCAATGTTCCAAAACTCAGTACATTGAGAAACTTGGCAGGCAGATTTACGTGGCCTGCATCTGTCCCTTACAAAGCCAGTGAAGCAAGTTGGGGGTGGGGGGGGGGTGCAGGGGGCAGTGGGGGAGTGGTGGCACAGAATCCCTCTACTGGGAATTCCCAGATCTGTGCCTTAATTGGGACCTGGTTTATGTTTGGAGGCTTGTCTACTCAATGGGATGTAGTGGCCTCTGGAAGGGTGTAAGTCAACCCCACCTGGGGAGGGGTCCAGGCCAGGGAAACCAACTGGATCCTCGAAGTCAAGGAATTCTTTTTCAATTATAAATGGGTAATGTTGGACAAAGAGGGCAGGATACAGAAAGAACAGAGCTCCACCAGATATGCCCTTCCCTCTGAACACTAAGTAGCTCAGAATGGGATTCGAGTGTTGCAGGCTAAATATGTAGAAGATCACAGTGATCGGAAGCAAAAGCAGATTAAGGGCCTGCAGATTTATTCTCAGAGATAGACAGGACTGAGGAGTGATTATTGTGTACAACTTCTGACGATGCTCCTTTAAGAAGCAGTTAATTACAGTGCTACCCTTTCAGGTAAAGTTTGGCTTTGCCATGGCAACATTTGGTGTACGGGAAACCAATTGCCTCACAATTGTAATCCTGCTCAGGCGCGTTAAAAGCCAACCAAAAAATAGACCTATATTTGGAAGCCAAAGGCAATCAGTTTACTTGAGGCGGGTTAAATAATATTTCAAGAACAAACATTTCCCCAAACACCTCAATTTTGAGAGACTCAATTACAGTACATGTGATGTAAAGGAAGTCGACAACTACCAGTCACGTGGGAGACATTGGGGATTAAACCTCATTTTCCCCCATAAAATAGGCCGTAATCTCATCAGCAACAGGAAAGAGTTATCCCATTCTGTAACAGTGTCCGGTGGGTAAATGGAGATGTGGATCTAGGGGTATCCTTCCAACTGGCTTAATGTGGTCACATTAAATTATTCGGCACTACTTTAACATGGAAGCTAACCCAAGTTCATTAGCATTCATATGGAAATTGAAATTATATCCTCCATTCACGACAACTCAGTTGGTGCAGACACTGTCCAGTGTAGAACTGAGCCTAACTGACAACGAAGGTCCTGGGTTAATCTCAGTCTCTGCACTGCTCTTGCTGAAGTTGCCAGTGGGGGTACGACAGTCGGAATGAGCACCCCTGGGCTAGGGAGAGGCAAGTAAATGTCAGTCATAGCCCTTATTCTTGATCGTTATCCAATTACACAGCCACCACTCCCTGCCACCACACTTGGCCTGAAGTCCACACTGGTGGACATGGTGAATGCAGAGGATTGAACCCCTTTGCACGTCGACTGCCAACACTTAAGTTGGAACGTGCTGCCTGGAAGCAGATTCAATAATAACCTTCAAAAAGGAATTGGATATGCACTTGAAAAGGAAAAATTTGCAGGGCTATGGTGAAAGAGTGGTGAGGGGGGGCAAGGGGCAGTGGGACTTGTTGGACAGCTCTTTCAAAGAGCCGGCACAGAGTCAATGGGCCAAATGGCCTCCCATTATACTGTGATTTTAAGTGCACTGGCGCATACAACACAGATCGATCTTTTGGACTGGGTACCAGAGAGCAGAGCAGCATCCACGGGACTGCTCCACAATCAGGCTCAGTGCCTGTGGGGAGGTTCAGACAAGCAAACGTGGAGCTAGCTTTACTTCAGGGACAGCAGAGTGTTGGGTGTTACCGAACTGCTCCCTTTCCTCACCACCTCCATACTGTTTCGCTCCTCCACCATTCATCGCCAGGCTGAGAGCTCCTGATTGCTCAGATGACCAGTTCGGCCACAATCCTTCTATACAAGGGCTAAGGGCGTTAAGCCGTCGTGCCTTGGGATGTTTTGCTCCGGTAAAGGCACAATATAAATGCAAGTTCATGTTGTTGTAAGGCACAGGATAGGAAACATTAATAAATGAAGAAAGCGATGCTGCTGCGACCATATAAGGCATCTGGTAAATTTCTACTGACAGGCTTCCAAGATTCTAGCCAGTGGATTTGGTCATTTTGCAGAAAGGCCTCACAAATCAGACGATAAAACGAGACCAAATTCACTGCGTAGAATCTTGGATGCCTGCCAGCTGAAATGAAGAATATTCCCTGCCATCGCCTCCCCCCCACAATCCCCTGCCACCCCCAGCATTAAAAAGGATAAGGAACGGGATTTCAAACTGCGCAACGGTGTTACGAAATAATTCATCCATATCAGCTTTCTTCTAAATGTGATCTGCCAGCAAATTTTCCCACACAAAACAAGACTATGAATCATCCTGGTTAACACATACTATTCAAAAATGAAAGCATGTTTAACTCCCCCCAAAATGATGGGGAACAGCCTCAGTTATGTCATTTGTAAAATATAAAACTTAACTTGATGTCAGCTCACATGCCTGTGGATTAACACGCATCCAAGCTACTCATCTTTTTCCAACATGGCTTCTCTAGGCCACACACTATGTGCAGCAGATTGAGGATGGCAATGCAAACAGCTCTGCAAAATGAGCTCTGACAGACAGGGTTCCTGGTGTCTTCACTTTGCAAGTTACAATAGCTTGATAATATGGCCTGTATAGTACCAGGTTATGCAGACCAGGATTGTCCCAGGCTCCATACCCATTCTACATAGAACATAGAACATAGAACATACAGCACAGAACAGGCCCTTCGGCCCACAATGTTGTGCCGATCCTTTGTCCTCTGTCAAGGACAATTTAATCTATACCCCATCATTCTCCTTTATCCATATACCTATCCAAAAGCCTTTTGAAAGTCCCTAAAGTTTCTGACTCAACAACTTCCCCGGGCAAGGCATTCCATGCCTCGACCACTCTCTGGGTAAAGAACCTTCCCCTGACATCCCCCTTATATCTCCCACCCTTCACCTTAAATTTATGACCCCTTGTAACGCTTTGCTCCACCCGGGGAAAAAGTTTCTGACTGTCTACCCTATCTATTCCCCTGATCATCTTATAAACCTCTATCATGTCACCCCTCATCCTTCTCCTTTCTAATGAGAAGAGGCCTAGAATGTTCAGCCTTTCCTCGTAAGACTTATTCTCCATTCCAGGCAACATCCTGGTAAATCTCCTCTGCACCCTCTCCAAGGCTTCCACATCCTTCCTAAAATGAGGCGACCAGAACTGCACACAGTACTCCAAATGAGGCCTTACCAAGGTCCTGTACAGCTGCATCATCACCTCACGGCTCTTAAATTCAATCCCTCTGCTAATGAACGCTAACACCCCATATGCCTTCTTCACAGCCCTATCCACTTGAGTTGCAACTTTCAATGATCTATGCACATAGACCCCAAGGTCTCTCTGCTCCTCCACATGCCCAAGAACCCTACCGTTAACCCAGTATTTTGCATTCATGTTTGTCCTTCCAAAATGGACGACCTCACACTTTTCAGGGTTAAACTCCATCTGCCACTTTTCAGCCCAGCACTGCAACCTATCCAAGTCCCTTTGCAGACGACAATAGCCCTCCTCGGTATCCACAACTCCACCAACCTTTGTATCATCTGCAAATTTACTGACCCACCCTTCGACTTCCTCATCCAAGTCGTTAATAAAAATCACAAACAGGAGAGGACCCAGAACTGATCCCTGCGGCACGCCACTGGTAACTGGGCTCCAGGCTGAGTATTTACCATCTAAGACCACTCTCTGCCTTCTATCAGTTAGCCAATTCTTAATCCAACTGGCCACATTCCCCACTATCCCATGCCTCCTGACTTTCTCCATAAGTCTACCATGGGGGACCTTATCAAATGCCTTACTAAAATCCATGTACACCACATCCACTGGTTTACCCTCATCCACTTGCTTGGTCACCTGCTCAAAGAATTCAATCAGGCTTGTGAGGCAAGACCTACCCCTCACAAAACCGTGCTGACTGTCCCGAATCAAGCAGTGTCTTTCCAGATGCTCAGAAATCCTATCCCTCAGCACCTTTTCCATCAACTTGCCTACCACCGAAGTAAGACTAACTGGCCTGTAATTCCCAGGGTTGTTCCTATTCCCTTTCTTGAACAGGGGCACAACATTTGCCACCCTCCAATCACCTGGTACCACCCCCGTCAGCAGAGAAGATGAAAAGATCATTGCCAGCGGCTCTGCAATTTCATCCCTTGCTTCCCATAACATCCTTGGATATACCCCGTCAGGCCCGGGAGACTTGTCTATCTTCAAGTTATTCAAAAACCCCAACACATCTTCCCTCCTAACGAGCACTTCCTCGAGCTTACCAGTCTGTTTCACACCGTCCTCTTCAGTAATACACCCCTTCTCATTCGTAAATACCGAAGAGAAGTACTCATTCAAAACCTCACTTATCTCTTCCGGCTCAACACACAGTCTCCCGCTATTGTCCTTGACCGGACCTATGGTCCCCCTAGTCATCCTCATATTTCTGACATACGCGTAAAAGGCCTTGGGGTTTTCTTTTATCCTACCCGCCAAGCATTTTTCATGCCCTCTCTTAGCTCTCCTAATCCCTTTCTTCAGATCCTTCCTGGCCATCTTGTATCCCTCCAGAGCTATGCCTGTGCCCTTTTTCCTCAACTTTATATACGCATCCTTCTTCTTCCTAACAAGACTCTCAACCTCTCTTGTCAACCACGGTTCCCTCACATGACCATCCCTTCCCTGTCTGACAGGGACATGCTTATCAATGGCCCCTACTATCTGCTCCTTGAAAAAGTTCCACATTTCGACCGTGCCCTTCCCTGCCAGCATATGCTCCCAACTTATGGTCCTCAGTTCCTGCCTGACAGCATCATATCTACCCTTCCCCCAATTGTAAACCTTGCCCTGTTGCACATACCTATCCCTCTCCATTACCACAGTGAATGCTACATTCTGTGCTGAGTCAACCGATCTCAGCCATTAGGTGGGACCATCAGCTTCAGAGATGTGTGTGCATGTCTGTGCTCAATGGGAGAGGGGGGAAACCACCGAGGGGTCCTGATGACCCATCCAGTGACGTGTGCTGCAAAGTGGGCATGAGGTGAGGACAGGATAAGTCTCAGACGTGATGCATTGTATGGCCGAATAGCCCGCCAACACTTACAGTCCAGGCTCACATGTGAAGAATGCTTATTTGGGCAGAGCAATGCAGGGTGGATGGAGCCTACACTATTGTAATCACCCTCCCTCACAAGTATGAGTGACAAAAGAAGGGGGAGAAAATAGTAGGGGCGGGCAGTGGGGGAGGTGTTTACCAGATCAAGGGGCACGTGTGTGCAGAACATCTCGAAGGCTGCACAGTCCAATATGACAGAAAGCAACCCCACCATTAAGTCCCATTTACTTAACATAGACTCCTGCGTCACAATGCACTAAGCCCTAAATGTTCTTACAGTGTTAGGTATTATGCGGGAAAAAAAACTAACAATTATACATGCATCCCTCTGGGGAGTAGGGAATATCAGGGCTGGATTCTCAAGCAACCTCGTCTCTTCCAACCCAAACTATTGTTTAAAGGGGAGGTGGGCAATATCTTACAATGGGGACAATCCCTGTTTTTTTTCAAAAATGCACGTGTGGAAATTCCCCAGTTATTCACCAAAACCACCATGTCATTTTCTTACAAAACACATCAAACATACACTTACATCTTTCTTTTCCAAAGTATCTTCAGAGAATGATTGGGGTGGAGGGGGGGGAAACAAGGGGCCGAATTACTAAGATTGCTTTTTTGTCCTTTTTCAATGTCAATGTCAAAGTATCGAGATTGCTCCACCGTCTCAAACATGTATCGAGCTAGCAAAATCCATCACTGTGAGTGAAACTGTCAGCAGGGCTGGAAGCAGCTTCTCAACATGTGGCCAAGGATAGGTCGGGAAATGGTTAAATTACATTCTGCGGTTATTGCAGGAGCGTGCTGGCATTTGGATGCCAGGAGGCTTTTTACAATGCGCCGTGTTCATTGTAAGCTTCATTCAAGGTTACATAAACTTGGCTGTATTCCACTGAGTTTAGAAAATTGTGGGGCGATCTGATTAAGGTGCTTGAAATGTTAAAAGAACCCAATCGGGTAGAGAGAGAGAAACTATTGCCTCTGGTGGAGGAATCAAGGCGGCGGGGACATATTCTTAAAATTAGAGCCGGGTCATTTCGGAGTGATATCAGGAAGCATGTCTTCCACACAAAAGCACTGCGGAGGTCAGGATTCTCTTCCCCAAAAAGTTGCGGATGTTGGAGGTCAATTGGAACTTTCAAGACAGAGATTGATGGATTTATGTTGGGGAAGGGTATCAAGGGATTTGCAGCAAAGGCGGCTAAGTAGAGTTAAGGTCCAATCAGCCAAGACCGAATTGAATGCTGGAACAGGCTCGAGGGGCTGAATGGCCTCCTCCTGCTCCAGCTTTAAAATACTACAGATGCAGCCAGCGTGGCTTAATTACAGGAGAAACATCCCACGGCATTTCACAGGCATGTTATTAGACAAAATTTGGCACAGAAAGAGATATTAGGATAAGTGACCAAAAGCTTGGTCAAAGAAGTAGGTTTTAAGGAGCATCTTAAAATGAGGAGAGAGGTGTAGAGGCTGAGAGGTTCAGGGAGGGAATTCCAGAGCTTAGGGCCTCGGCTGCTGAAAGCATGGGCACCAGTGGTGGAAGGATAATAATCGGGGGTACGCAGGAGGTCGCACTTGGAGGAGCACAAAGATCTGCAGGTTTTACGGCTGGAGAGGTACAAATACTTTCACAGAATTAGATACAGCACAGCAACAGGCCATTTGGCCCAACTGATCCATGCCAGTGTTTATGCTCCACACAAGCCTCCTCCCATCCTATTTCATCTCCCCTATCAGCATAATATTCTATATCTTTCTCCCTCATGTTCTAAACTAGCTTCACCTTAAATGCATCCATGCTATTCGCCTCAACCACTCCTTGTGGTTGCAAGTTCCACATTCTAAGCGACTAACTATATTCATGGCCTAATTTTGGTCTCCCCCCAACACCCCCTCCAAAGAAGCGGAAACATCTTCTCTACATCGACCCCATCAAATCCTTTCATAATCTTCAAGACCTTTCAAACAGGATGAGATTAACTCTCCTTTGGAAATCATCAGAATCAAATGATTATTAAATGCAAAAGATTCCACAATTTCATTGGGGGCTTAATTTGTCCTGCTACAGAACCAAGAGAGCTTCAAGCATCAAAAACAACACAGCACGCCCACTTTCTAAAAGGACCCACCATCCAACAGCAGGAGAGCACCCACAGCCGTCTGTTACAGTCTAGCAATGTGGTTAAGCTATTAAGCTGGTGAGGCAGAACGTGAAGCCGCATGAACTGTTTCATACTGGTTCAGTGCATGATGACGGGAAGTCACTGATAAAAAGTCTGCAACTTAAATGATAAGCTATTGTCTTCACACGGCAACACAAACTACAGCAAAGGGTGGGTTTCATTTAGCTCTTTCAGGGGCTAGGCTGAAGAGATTTAAAAGCATTTCATACAGTCCGCAAAATAGTTCAGCTGTTGATGTTTTGACCTCCGCTATCAGGCACTGGGTGAAACGCTGTCACTGAGTGACTTTTCCACAGCATGCTTGCAGATAGGTGTGGAATTCCGCCCTCCCTTCCTCCCCGCCCCCAGCCCCTTCCTTTCCTGAATCCACTGACTTGTGCTGGGAGACGAGGAGCAACCCCTTGTTTTGCCCTCCAGGATGAGGCCAGAAGTGCCCAGGTGGAAAATCTCCCCTCACAATCACCACCAGCTTTCCAGTGACTTACCAAGTGGCTATTCGACCTGGGTGTGCCTAAAAAGAACTTGCATTGCTATAGTGCCTTTCACAACCCCAGGATGTCAGGGCCTGTGAAGTACATTTGAAGTGGCGTCACTGTTGTAATGTAGGAAATGTGGCAGACAATTTGTGCACAGCAAGCTCCCACAAATAGCAATGAGATAATGACCAGCGATGTTTTCAGCGATGTTGGTCAAGGAATAAATATTGGCCCCAGGACCCATGGGAAGAACATCCCCTGCTCTTCTTTGAAATAGTGCGGCGGGATCTTAGATGCCCACCTGAGAGGACAGTCAGGGCCTCAGTTTAATGCCTCATCCAAACGATGACGACTCTGACAGTGCAGCCTTGCTCTAAATAATTGGGACGGACTTCAACGAGCTGATTTCATTGGGAGAGAAAGGTCAGGCAAAGTATAACCCAGGCCGCCAATTCGCACTGGGAGTTTCAGCCTAGATTTTGTGCTCAAAAGTCTCTGCTGCGGGAGTTGAACCCACAACCTTCTTACTTAGAGGCAAGCACGCTACCAACTGAGCCACGGCTGACACCCTGGGCTGGAAGTGTCAACAGGACATTTGAATGGAGAGCGGGGTAGGGTGGAACACAACCAAGCCCAATTTTCCTCACTCAATGGCCACCAGGGTCACTGAAGTCAGAAAGTGGCTTGACATTTTCTCCTCTGCAAACCTGTAATGCTGAGGCCAATCATACCAGCTGTACAAGCACCCTTGCCGAGATCAATTAATTCAGCACCGACCAGAGACTAAACCTTGCTGTTCCAAACAGTCGGTACTCATTTCAAGCGCAGCCACAATGCAGTGACTGCGGACTTTGCCCTCACTCCGTTTGTGGAGTGTGCAATTACTTGCACCAAATGGTAACCCAATCCCAATAGGGGATTAAGTCCGTCAGAAGCAGGCTTATTACAGGTAACGGGTAACACCACATTCTGAGAGGGAGCTTGCATGCGGTGTATGCAGTGTCAAAACAGAAATGGATACAAGAGCCTGCAGTTGATGGACAGAGTGGACAACACACGTGTACATGTGTACACACACACTACAAACGGAAACAGGCCATATGGCCCAACCAGTCCAGAATTGGTGTTTAGCCTCTACGTGAGCAAATAGTCCTAATCACATTTATCCAATTCCCACATCCCTTCATCCACTTACTAAATCTAATCTTCAATGTTGACATTTCTTCTGCCTCAACCACAAACCCTGGAAGTGAACTCCACAGCCTCACAACTCCTACCCTCTGTTGTAAATCTCTTCTGTTTAACCTTGTATCTATTGCACTTTATTTTGAATCGCTCAACTACTGGGAACAGTCTGCTTCTACCTCCCCTGTCCCATCCTCTCAGCGCTTTGAAACACTATTGTAGAAACACGCTTAGTGAATATTGAGATCAACTCCCTTTTGGCACTTGACACGAAAACTTCAACTCAATGCACCATGCATAGCAGTGACTTGGGCAAGTACATGAGGGAGAAAGGAATAGAAAGATATCTTCATCAGTGGAGATGAAGGGAGATGGGAGCAGAAATACCAATAGATGAATGGGGCCGAATCACCTGTTTCTGCATTGTAAAATTCCGTCATTCATAGACTATTAATACATTGCATTGTTAATTCAGATTATTTGCAGATGCATTGGGTGGAAGGATCTGTTTGCACTAGAGATGGAAGACCCAAAAAGGGTTAATTCAGTAGATGGGGAGAACAAAACATAGTTTCCCAACATCTGTATTGCTTCACTGGCTGCTCTGGGGCCTGACCACATGATCTCACAAAAAAAACACACTTTTACACAGCCAACAAGTCTGTATTACTGCCCCAGGAAGAATAATTAAGGAGCAGGAGTCGGCCATTCAGTCCCTCACACCTGTTTCACCATTTAATCAATTAGATCTGGATCTAGGCCCCGTGATCCTTACCCATTGTTTTTGGTCCCTGCTCCAATGTCCATTCCCTAGCGACCGACTCCATCCCTCTCCCTGACAACAGTCTGAGATTAAACCAGTCTGTTCACAACCTTGGTGTCACATTCGACCCCAAGATTAACTTCCAACCTTATATTCGTACCATCACTAAGACCGCCTATTTCCACCTCTGTAACATCGGCCATCTCAGCTCACGTGCTGCTGAAGCCCTCATCCATGCCTTTGTTAGCATACAAGTAACATCCCAGTATTAGCTGTAAGTCAGGAAATGGACGGGAGGGACGAACTCTAGAAAATTACAATCACCAGGGAAGTGGTGCAGAACAAATTGTTGGAGCTGCAGGCTGACAAGTCCCTGGGTCCTGATGGACTTCATCCTAGGGTGTTAAAAGAAGTGGCTAGTGAGATAGTTGATGCATTAGTTTTAATTTTCCAAAATTCCCTAGATTCGGGGAAGGTGCCATTAGATTGGAAAATAGCGAATGTAACTCCTTCATTCAAAAAGGGAGGGAGACAGAAAGCAGGAAACTACAGGCCAGTTAGCTTAACATCTGTCTTGGGAAAAATGTTAGAAGCTATTAAAGATGTTATAGCAGGGCATTTAGAAAAATTCAAGCTAATCAGGCAGAGTCAACATGGTTTTGTGAAAGGGAAATCATGTTTAACCAATTTATTGGAGTTCTTTGAGGGAGTTACATGTGCTGTGGATAAAGGGGAACAGGTGGATGTATTGTACTTAGATTTCCAGAAGGCATTTGATAAGGTGCCACATCAAAGGTTATTGCAGAAAATAAAAGCTCATGCTGTAGGGGGTAACATATTGGCATGGATAGAAGATTGGCTAGCTAACAGGAAGCAGAGAGGAGGTAATTTTCTGGTTGTCAAGATGCAATGAGTGGTGTGCCACAGGGATCAATGCTGGGGCCTCAACTTTTTACAATTTATATAAATGACTTAGATGAAGGGACCAAAGGTATGGTTGCTCAATTTACTAATAACACAAAGATAGGTAGGAAAGTAAGTTGTGAAGAGAACATAAGGGGACTACAAAGGGATATAGATAGGTTACGTGAGTGGGCAAAGACCTGACAAATGGAATATAATGTGGGAAATTGTCCACTTTAGCAGGAAGAATAAAAAAGCATATTATCTAAATGGTGAGAGATTGCAGAGCTCGGAGATGCCGAGGAATCTGGGTGTCCTAGTGCATGAATCACAAAAGGTTAGTTTGCAGGTACAGCACGTAATTAGGAAAGAATGTTATCGTTTATCTTGAGGGGAATTGAATACAAAAGTAGGGAGGTTATGCTTCAGCTATACAGGGCATTGGTGAGACCACATCTGGAGTACTGTGTACAGTACTGGTCTCCTTATTTAAGGAAGGATGTAAATTAAAGGTCTGCGAAGGAAACCCAACCGAGCCCGAATGCCGGATCCGGAAGCACGACCCGACCCAAACCTGACACATGTACTGACGTAAAGACTTGCTACCCGACCCCGACAGGACCCAACAACATGTGTCAGGTTCAGGTCACGCCGGGTCAGGCATTCGGGCTCGGTCGGGTTTCCTTTGCAGACCTTTAATGTAAATGCGTTGGAGACAGTACAGAGAAGGTTGACTAGACTAATACCTGGAATGGGCAGGCTGCCTTATGAGGAAAGATTAGACAGGCTAGGCTCGTATCCACTGGAATTTAGAAGAGTAAGAGGCGGCTTGATTGAAACATATGAGATCCTGAGGTGTCTTGACAGGGTGGATGTGGAAAGGATGTTTCCCCTTGTGGGAGAATCTTGAACTAGGGGTCATTGTTTAAAAATAAGGGATCGCCCATTTAAGACAGAGATGAGGAGAAATGTTTTCTCTTAGAGGGTTGTGAGTCTTAGGAATTCTCTTCCTCAAAAAGCAGTGGAAGCAGAGTCTTTGAATATTTTTAAGGCAGAGGTAGATAGATTCTTGATAAGCAAGGGGGTGGAAATGTGGAGTAATCAGTTCAGCAATGAACTTATTGAATGGCAGAGCAGGCTCGAAGGGCTGAGTGGCCTACTCCTGCTCCAAATTCGTATGTTCATATGTTCACGAGTAGCCGCTCTTGAACACTTTTAGATATTCGATATATTGTCCTCTCCCTATAAAATCACATACTCTGTTGCACACCCCTTCAATATACCACACGTGTTGCAAGTCTCTGACAGGTAGTCTTATGGAGAAGAATTATCCTACACCACATCAATCATATAGTTTCCTCTGCCATATAGAGATCCTTTCATTGAAACTTGGCTAGCGTTCCCAAGTGGCTTCAAGAACGAATGAACTTGCATTTATATAGCACCTTTCACAATGTCCCAAAGCACTTTCCAGCCAAGGAAGTACTTTTGAAGTGCAGTCACTGCTGTAATGTAGGAAACACAGTAGCCAATTTGCGCACAGCAAGATCCCACAGACAGCAATGTGACAATGAGCAAACCATCTGCTTTTAGTGATGGCAGTTGCAGGATAAATACTGGCCAGGCCATTAGGGAGAACTCACCTGCTCTTCTTAAAAATATAGCGCCATGGGATCTTTCATGCCTACCTGAGAGGACAGAAAGGGCCTTAGTTTAATATCTCATCTGAAGGATGGTATGTGTGACAGTGCAGCTCTCCCTCAGTACTGCACTGGACTGTCCGCCTGGATTTTGTGCAGAGATCTCTAGAGTGGGACTTGAAGCCACAACCTTCCAACTCAGCAGCGAGAGTGCTACCCGCTGAGCCACAGCTAACACTTAGTTGGTAGATGGACTGGCCAGCGACCCCCTTCCTCCGCCGCTCCCCCCCCCCCCCCCCTCCTCCCTCTAGATAGCTGATTGCAACTTTAGTGGAACCAGCGGCCCTACAAGTTGAGTGCCTGAGTTAGGAAGGAAAAGAAAACCAGGGATGCAATTCCTGATCACCCCACCATTGCCTAAACTCTGGAATTCCCAAACCTCTCCAACACATCTCTGCTCCTTTAAGACAAGCTTATAACTGTCCTAATATCTCCTTACGTGGCTCGGTGTCAAATTTTGTTTGATGTTATTTCTGTGAAGCGCCTTGGGACGTTTTACCACATTAAACGGCGCTATATAAATGCAAGTAGCAGTTGTTGTTTGAGACAAAAGAAATGCACGGGCGCTGATCCAGCACGATAGCATTAATAACATCCACCAAGTAAAAGCAGAATCATTGAAAGTATACAATAAAGCAGCTGGACCGTACTCAGAATTGGATTCCATTCTTGGCTACTGCTCAATACAAGAAATCAGACCTGGTCAAAGTACAGAGAGTATTAAATGGCTCCGAAACAATAACACGGGTTTCACAATTATCAATTTTTCACAACTCCACACTGTAGAGTTAGACTCCCTCCCTTGTGCTGAATTCAGCTCAGTGTCTCTCATGAATGATAACGTCCCTTTTGAAACTCCTGGTTTAACAGTAACGCAGGTCTCCAATAGATGACTTGTACTTCTTTGTGTTCAAGCCTTGAAACAGATGCCCGCGGCTCCCCCGGTGGATAAGTGGGTAAATGCACCAGCTGGTGTGGTGCCAGGGTGATCCGAAGTGCCAATCCCAATTTTTGTGTTGCGTTAACTCATCATAGCAGCATTGCGACAACTTTCCTCAATGTGCCTGGGCACATTAGGTGGGGAAACAGCAGAAACCAGTCAAGGTTTCCACACCTAATCGCTGCATAGTGACCCCACGCTGGAAAGTGCCTGTGTGTGGACATCGAGTGAAGGCAGGACTTGGTTGCGCTGTGATGCCCCCCACAGTCGGTTGCCCCTCGGCACTCGCTGTTCAGGTTCACACGTGAAGAATGGCCATTTTGGTGAGATACTGGACGGCTGCCGTCCCCACGGACCTCTATCGCAGTAAGGTCCAGCGTCCTCTGGGGAGAAAAACCTAACGTGCATTTATATAGCACCTTTAGATAGTAAAACGGCCCAGGTCACTTCACAGGATGGTAATCAGACAAAAACTGACACCAAGCCAAAGGAGGAGATATTCGGACAAGTGCCAAGGAGGTAGGTTTTAAGGCACAGCTTAAAAAGAGGGCACAGAGAGGGGGTTGGGGAGGGAATTCCCGAGCTCGGGACCTCGGCAGCTGAAGGCACGGCCACCAAAGGTGGAGCAAATGATGTCAGGGATGGACTAGGAGGTTGGAATTGGGGGAGCGCAGATATCTTGGAGGGTTGAAGGGTTGTTACAGAGGCAGGAAGGGGGCAAGGTCATTGGGGGGGGGGGGGGGGGGGGGAGGATTTGAACACGAGGTTTAAAAATACTGAATGAGGGGTTGATAGACCAGGAGCCAATGTAGCACAGGGGGCGATGGGTGAATGTCCTGGGCACGAGTTTGGTTATGGGTGGCAGCAAACAATGAATCGAGCGAAAAGCACAAACAAAATTAAGAGTGTGAATCTTCGTGCTACCCAGATAATAATGGTGTAATGGGTAATAATGGTGCGACGTGCAGTTCACCCTCCCTTGCCTTCATGACCCCACAGAACAGCCACACATTACAGACACAAAGCCACAAGATTCCTGAACAGCCCACCACCACAAAGAACCCGAATCTTAAAGAATGCGAACAGATTAGCACCGTCCTGCCTCGTAGACTGATAACCACTCATCTGCCATCTGTTATTGTACTCAATACTGCCCCAGCACAAACCCTCCCATCACTATTTGGTTACAGAATTGAGATATCGCTGCACTGCAGGAATACATCCGGATTTCTTTTTGAAAAGCCTCTGTGGACTCAGCACTTACTACACCAGGGGCCCATTTATTCCGCAAGGTAGCAGCTTTTGCGCCAAGACTTTCTCCGAGCTTGGGGCTTCTTCAACTTGAAAGCGTGGCCCACGAACTCAACACAGCTCTTTTCGTCTACCCTCAGGAGCACCCTATTAAAAAGAAAATTAAACTGCCTTCTGAACCCCAGGTCTGCTTTCGATACAGCCCGAGCAGCACAAAGCTCCCCCCGCCAAGCCTAATATTAAGCTGTGCCAATGTTCTCAAATGGATGGGGGCGGGCGAGGAGGGAGTGAACAGACTGGGAAACAAGTCAGACAGATAGCGGATAGTGCTCAAATTTCTGTTTTCCTCTCAAACATCTGCTTTCTGTGACTGCGAGTGAACTGTCAGCCGTTTGAACGTGGAATTCAGATTCCAAGAGCAAGCTAAGAGACAAGTCTCTCTCTCTCTCACACCAGTTGCCCGAGTTCACTCTGATCACACACACACACACACACACTGAAATACTTCAAGGTGACAGCGTCGTTTCTCTGCATTGCTTTCTACTAGTTTTCAAAAGCCCATCTACGTTTCGTCTAGTAAAAGGGACCCTGTCCCTTTAATTAGCTAGAAAATGGTAACCGTTACTGAGGTTGGGGGGGATGTGGAGGAGGAGAGAAACTTTTCATTCTCCAACGATGCTGAGGAAATAAGGGGGTCACCGAAAAAACAACCGTACAAAATGAAGCTGGAGTACTTGTATTGAAAGAGAACTGATGAAGGACCTGCAGGGACCTGGTTTACATTCAAAGCAAAAAATGAGAACGCCTCACTTACCAAAACGATGGCAAACCTCTCCTCCAGTTCGCATTGTTCAGGCATTGGTAATTTCAACGGCATGATTTGAGCGCTCAAATTCGTCTGTCCATCCAAACTTCCAGTGTTTCCCATTTCATCCGGGGCAAGACAAGAAGAAACTGAAATTCCCCTTTCGTGATTTTCCCCTTTTTGGGAGGGGGGGGGGGTAGTTCCCAAGAATTGACCTCCCGCAGCGGCGGTCTGGTACTCTTCCCAAAACTTTTCAGAAACTACTTCAAAACAAAAACTTGTCCAAAAGTACTTTTCCCAAGTTTAAAGTTTTTTTTGAACCCTCCCCCCCTCTGTCTTCAGAGGAAATACTTTTCCAGCAGATGGAAATTATCCTACAGGAATCATTTCAACTACTTTCTGTCTGCATGCCCTGCTCAGAAACTCCCTGGCTCCATTCATTGTCCAGTGTCAGTTTCACGCAGCCTCTCTGTGCTGAAAGTAGCGAGTCAGCTTCAGCGCGCCCCCATTCACGAACTTTGGAAGGGATCCCTCCTCCCATTGGCCCCGCTGTCTGTCGATCACTCCAGTGACAAAGAGAGGGCGGGCCCACTGAGTCGATGGGGATTGCAGTTCCACTAATTGGAGAAGATTTACTTCTCCCATATTGGCATCTGGAGGCATAGAGGATTGTAGGATTTCCCTAAACAACTTGATTTTTTTTCTTTCATATTTTGGGGAGTTAGGAGGTGGCTTACTGGCCGCAGAATTCCCAGCCTCTGACCTGCTCTTGTAGCCACAGTATTTATTGAGACAATATAAAATCAAGGGTACAACTCGAAAGGGGGTGCAGGAACAGAAGGACCTGGGTGTATATGTGCAGAAGTCGTTGAAGGTGACAGGGCAGGTTAAGAGAGTGATTAATAAAGCCTGCCCACCATCTACAAAGCACAAGTCAGGAGTGTGATGGAATATTGTCCACTTGCCTGGATGGGTGCAGCTCCAACAACACTCAAGAAGCTAGACACCATCCTGGACAAAGCAGCCTGCTTGATTGGCACCCCATCCACAAACATTCACTCCCTCCACTACCGATGCACACTGGCAGAAGTGTGTACCATCTACAAGATGCACTGCAGCAATGCACCAAGGCTCCTTAAACAGCACCTTCCAAACCTGTGACCTCTACCACCCAGATGGACAAGGGCAGCAGATCCATGGGAACACCACCACCTGCAAGTTCCCCTCCAAGCTACACATCATCCTGACTTGGAACTATATCGCCGTTCCTTCACTGTCGCTGGGTCAAAATCCTGGAACTCCCTTCCTAACAGCACTGTGGTGTACCTACCCCACGTGGACTGCAGCGGTTCAAGAAGGCAGCTCACCACCACCTTCTCAAGGGCAATTAGGGATGGGCAATAAATGCTGGCCTGGCCAGAGACACCCACATCCCATGATCAAATTAAAAAAATACAGTATTACGGCTTTATTAATAGGGGCATAGAGTACAAGAGCAAGGAAGTTATGTTGAACTTGTAAAAGACACCAGTTCGGCCTCAGCTGGAGTACTGTGTCCAATTCTGGGCACCACATTTAAGGAAGGATGTGAAGACATTGGAGAAAGTACAGAAAAGATTCACGAGAATGGTTCCAGGGATGAGGAATTTCAGTTCTGAAGATAGATTGGAGAAGCTGGGACTGTTTTCTTTGAAGAGAAGGCTGAGAGGTGATTTGATAGAGGTATTCAAGATCATGAGGGATCAGGACAGAGTAGATAGAGAGAAACTGTTCCCACTCATGAAAGGATCAAGAATGAAAGGGCACAGATTTAAAGTATTTGGTAAGAGAAGCAAAAGTGACATGAGAAAAAAACTTTTTAACGCAGCGATTGGTTAAGGTCTGGAATGCACTATCTGAGAATGTGGTGGAGGCAGGTTCAATCAGGGCATTCAAAAGGGAATTAGACTGTTATCTGAAAAGGAAGAATGTGCAGGGTTACAGGGAGAAGGCGTGGGACTGGCACTAAGTGAATTGCTCATTCAGAGAGCTGGTGCAGACACGATGGGCTGAAAGGCCTCCTTCTGTGCTGCAACAATTCTGTGATACTATCTCATTTTCTCCGCTCTTAATCTGTTCCCTCCTTGCTTTCTCCTTAATTTCCTTTTCCTTTCCTCCCCTGACTTTTCACCTGTTTTTCCCCCCTGCCCATTTCCCATTCCCTTCAAGGTTGTCAGCAACAGAGCAATATTGGGAGTGAGGACTGAATTCCAGAGGGCCAAATGGTCTTTCTTGGGCCTTTTGCATCAGAGTTGTGTCTTGTCCAAGTCTTGTTATTATTGCATGCTTCAAACTGGGGATTACTGCTCGCTCCATCTCACCCTCTATCATTCTCTCCCCCAAACCACCTTGTCCAACCACCTCCCTCCTTGGCGTCCAACACCTTCTAAAGACCCTTTACTGGAGCTACTCCTCCCCCATCCACACACTCCCAATTCCTCCTTACTTTCAGGCTGGCTGCCCTCCTTTAGTATTGCTAACATGTTGGCTGTCTGCCCCACCTCAATAAACATGCATACAATGGAACAACCACCACGAGCATGCTTGCAAACCAAATGCAGCTTTGATACTTCATAGAACAAAGCTCTAAAGGAGCTATGCAAATGCAGGGCTGCTTTAAGTTGGCAGTGCAAATGCAAATCCTTTCCCCCACCCCTAACAACACGTTGCGTCAAACCACCTGGTACAAACGGAAGGGACTTTCTGCAGCAGTTCAAGCGTCCAGTTTCAGCTGTAAACAGTGCGTGACTGGTGGGGGAAATCCTGCTGAAACCAGTCATTTTCTAAAAGAGGACTCGGGTCTTTGTATTTCAGCAAATGCAAATGCAAGAAACGTTTTGGAGCTTGCCAATACGGCAAGATCACAGTTGCAACAGCATTGATTGAATTTGACACACTGCATTCCACGCCATTTCCTCTACAACATTTTCAACTGCACCCTCCTAGCTCACATGTATTAATCTCCATGTGCATTCTGTGGTTTATTGCACAAACTCTATATGTAATACAGACTTCAACCTTTTTCCGATATGCCCCCCTCCTCCCCTCCCTTATCCCATTTGGTTTTCTCTCCAGCTTTCTCTCGCCCTCCTCTGGCTACAGTTAATATTGCTGCATTTGCACGGCTAACAGAAGTTGTTCGGGGAATTTTGATAAAATGTCGCAGGGAGGGGATTTTTTCATGAACTCTGCTGAAAAAAAAAGTTCTGTGGTTGGAATCTCCAGGTTATTTTCTAAATATTCTGTCGCTAACCACATTCAATCACTGGCAGACTCCTCAGAGCAGTCCCTCTGTTGGTTAGCATATTACCAGTTTGAAGCTGCAGTGAGGATTTCTGAAAAGAATTCTGTAAATTCTCCCAGTCATCATTTTAGCTTTGTCACTGGAAGTTGTAACTTTCAAAGGGGAATTGGATATATATTTGAAAAAGGAAAAAAAAATTGTAAGGCTACGGGAAAGCAGAGTTGGTGGGAGAGGGAGTGGAGCGAATTGGATAGCTCTTTCAAAGAACCAGCACAGGCAAGATGGGCCGAAACGGCTCCTTCTGTGTTGTTTGATTCCATGAAGGCACCATTCTTAATGTGTGAGTTCAGACAATGTGATGCTATTCAGTCATGGGGGGCATCATAGCTGAGCCAGATCCTGTCCTTAAGCAACATCCCCCCCCCCCCCACCCCCACCGCCAACCACACACACACACACACACTATTCCAGCAGCAGTCAGCAGATAGCTGTCAGGAACAGGAACACCTGACTGATTTTTCCTCTCCCTAAACCAGGATTGCTGAACTCAGTTGTATCACCACAGCTGCTACCTTGCTTGAGGGAACTAAATTACAGGAGCGTGGATTGGATAATTGGAGTTGGGTGTCAGCCCGATTCGTGACGCTCCCGATTTTCCAGTGAATAAAATCTGGAACACTGTAAATTTGACACACCTCGGTGGGAGTGACTGCCCTTGACATCAAGGCAGCATTTGACCAAGTGTGGCATCAAACAGCCCCAGCAAAACTGGAGTCAATAGGAATCGGGGGGGGGGGGGGGGGGGGGCGGGGGAACTCTCCACTGGTTGGAGTCATACCTAGCACAAAGGAAGATGGTTGTGGTTGTTGGAGGTCAATCATCTGAGCTCCAGGACATCACTGCAGGAGTTCCTCAGGGTAGTGTCCGAGGCCCAACCATCTTCAACTGCTTCATCAATCACCTTCCCTCCATCATAAGCTCAGAAGTGGGGATGTTCGCTGATGATTGCACAATGTTCAGCACCATTCGTGACTCCTCAGACACTGAAGCAGCCCATGCCCAGATGCAGCAAGACCTGGACAACATCAAGACTTCGGCTGATAAGTGGCAAGTAACATTCACGCTACACAAGTGCCAGGCAATGACCATCTCAGACAAGAGAGAATCTAACCATCTCCCCTTGACATTCAATGGCATTACCATAGCTGAATCCCCCACTATCAACATCCTAGGGGATACCATTGACCAGAAACTAAACTGGAGTAGCCATATAAATACCGTGGCAACAAGAGCAGGTCAAAGGCTAGGAATCCCGTGGTGAGTAACTCACCTCCTGACTCCCCAAAGCCTGTCCACAATCTACAAGGCACAAGTCAGGAGTGTGATGGAATACTCTCCACTTGCCTGGATGGGTGCAGCTCCAACAACACTCAAGAAGCTTGACACCATCCAGAACAAAGCAGCCCGCTTGATTGGCGCACCATCCACAAACATTCACTCCCTCCACCACTGACGCACAGTGGCAGCAGAGTGTACCATCTACAAGATACACTGCAGCAACTCACCAAGCCTCCTTTGACAGCACCTTCCAAACCCGCGACCTCTATCACTTAGAAGGACAAGGACAGCAGATGCATGGGAATACCACCACCATCAAGTTCCCCTCCAAGTCACACACCATCCTGACCTGGAACTATATCACCGTTCCTTCACTGTTGCTGGGTCAAAATCCTGGAACTCCCTCCCTAACAGCACTGTGGGTGTATCTACACCCCAAGGACTGCAGCAGTTTAAGAAGGCAGCTCACCACCACCCTCTGAAGGGCAATTAGGGATGGGCAATAAATGCTGGCCGAGCCAGCGACACCCACATCCTATGAATGAATAAAAAAAGACTCATTCTGTACCCAATTCTCCGATTCACGCACTTGTTGAGCGAAGCTCCAAGTTGGGAGTCTCGCCTCGCAAATCGACCCTTGGCCTGTTGGAGGCTTGAACAACTGCAGTGGCCAGTCTCTAACTCCCACACTGTGACACTGAAACAAATCCTAACACCATATCTCAGTAACAAACCATGCAACTGTCAGGAGTAGCGTTCGCGGCCCCGAATTTGCTGGAAAAATAACGGTGGGGTCACGGCGCATTGACGTCGTAACCAATTGTGCACAGAAAGGTCCCACAAACACAAAATAAGATAAATAGCCAGGTTCCAGGGCTGAATGGAGGCCAAGACACCAGTTCAGCTTCTCCTGCTCATCACCACATGGCACAATGGTATCCTTTAGCTTCTGATAGCTATCCAGGAGAGTTCTACTGTCAGGTTTGTGCTTGAGCTCAGGCTCAAACTCAAGCTCAGACTTAGTCACCGTCCAGTAGCCTGCTGGCGCTCACTGTCTAGGGTCACACTTGAAGTACGGTCCCTTGCCTAAGGTATCAGAAGACAACTGGCATCCATGGAACGGTACCTGAGCGAGAGTCAGCACCTTCAGCAGAGATGGGGAATTTCTTTTTCTTTTATTCATTCATGGGATGTGGGCGACGCTGGCCAGACCAGCATTTATTGCCCATCCCTAATTGCCCTTGAGAAGATGGTGGTGAGCTGCCTTCTTGAACCGCTGCAGTCCATTTGGGGTAAGTATACCCACAATGCTGTTAGGAAGGGAGTTCCAGGATTTTGACCCAGCTACAGTGAAGGAACGGCGCTTTGGTTCCAAGTCAGGATGGTGAGTGACTTGGAGGGGAACTTGCAGGTGGTGGTGTTCCCATGTATTTGCTGTCCTTGTCCTTCTAGTTGGTAGAGGCCGCGGGTTTGGAAGGTGCTGTCTAAAGAGCCTTGGTGCGTTGCTGCAGTGCATCTTGTAGATGGTACACACTGCTGCCACTGTGCGTCGGTGGTGGAGGGAATGAATGTTTGTAGATGGGGTGCCAGTCAAGCGGGCTGCTTTGTCCTGGATGGTGTCGAGCTTCTTGAGTGTTGTTGGAGCTTTCTTTTAACAAGAATCATTATAAGTTCAACAAGTATTGTATAAATTGTGGTTCCATGTACTGGCAATGCACCCCTCCCCCCCCCAACCCCACCCTAATATCTGGTATTGTCCCCTGCCTTTCATTTGTGAAGTGACTGTAAAGCACCCAGGGATGTTTTCTACATCAAAGGCACTATATAAGTATAAAACATTGTTGACAGCAGCAGGTTGATGGTAATGATAACTAATAGCCACTTGGGAATCAGAACTGCCATATCACAGTAGGCTGTGGGAACAGGTAGGGTGACATAATGTCAGAGCCCTCGGAACACTGCAACACACCTGGCCTGTGTGGTTCTTGTGCAAAGTGGCTTCAAGGGGATTTGGACAGACTTAATGAGTGGGCAAGAACATGGCAGATGGAATATAATGTGGAAAAATGTGAGGTTATCCACTTTGGTAGGAGGAATAGATGTGCAGAGTATTTCTTAAATGGCAAGAGATTAGAAAGTGTGGATGTAAAAAGGGACCTGGGTGTCCTCGTCAATAAGTCACTGGAAGCTAACATGCAGGTGCAGCAAGCAGTTAAGATGGCCAAAAGTATGTTAGCCTTTATTGCAAGAGGATTTGAGTACAAGAGTAGTGAAGTCTTGCTTCAACTGTATAGAACCTTGGTTAGACCGCACCTGGAGTGCTGTGTGCAGTTTTGGTCCCCTTACCTTAGGAAGGATATTATTGCCATAGAGGGAGTGCAATGAAGGTTCACCAGACTTGTTCCCGGGATGGCGGGACTGTCCTATGAAGAGAGATTGGGGAAATTGGGCCTCTAGAGTTGTATTCTCCAGAGTTTCGAAGAATGAGAGGTGATCTCATTGAAACCTGCAAAATACTTAAAGGGATAGACAGGGTAGATGCAAGTAAGATGTTTCTCCTGGTTGAGGAGTCTGGAACCAGGGGACACAATTTCAAAATAAGAGGGAAGCCACTTAGGACAGAGATGAGGAGGAATTTCTTTACTCAGAGGGTTGTGAATCCAGAGGGCTGTGGAAGTTCAGTCATTGAGTATGTTTAAAGCAGAGATCGACAGATTTCTAAATACCAATGACATAAGTGGATATGGGGATAATGTGGGGAAAAGGGCATTGAAGTGGATTATCAGCCATAATCGTATTGAATGGTGGAGCAGGCTCGATGGGCTGAATGGCCTACTCCTGCTCCTATGTTCCTCATTCCTTCGAGCCCAACCTCTGTTGGGAGGAAATGAAAAAAATGGAGGAATTAAGATCCTTTGAGGGTGTCACTACAGTTTATGTGCAGGTAAATATTTAACACAATAATAATGAATGGATTGGTGTGTTCACTGGACAGTTTAGACCAGTCAGGGTTATTTTGGCATGAGACAGAAGTTAAAGCAGACTGTTATGCTCAGCTATAATAAAAGCAAAATACTGCGGATGCTGGAAATCTGAAATAAAAACAAGAAATGCTGGAACCACTCAGCAGGTCTGGCAGCATCTGTGGAAAGAGAAGCAGAGTTAACGTTTCGGGTCAGTGACCCTTCATCGGAACTAGCAAATATTAGAAATGTCAAAGTTATAAGCAAGTGAGCCGGGGGTGGGGCAAGAGATAACAAAGGAGAAGGTGTAGATTGGACAAGGCCACAGAATAGCTGACCAGAAGGTCATGGAGCAAAAGCAAACAATATGTTAATGGTGTGTTGAAAGACAAAGCATTAGTACAGATAGTACAGTTATGCTCAGCTGTTAGATAACTGGAGAACTTTGAAGCTATTATTGCCACGAAGCATTGCATATTTTTTCTTTACTTTCAATACGATGTTTCTTTTTATTCTCTATCATTCTCCACAATTCCTTTCTTTTAGCTGGGTTTGGTGGGGCATGGGTTGCACGTGATTTAGATTTAGATTTTAGATTTAGAGATACAGCACTGAAACAGGCCCTTCAGCTCACCAAGTCTGTGCCGACCATTAACCACCCATTTATACTAATCCTACACTAATCCCATATTCCTACCACATCCTCACCTGTCCCTATATTCCCTTACCAACTACCTATACTAGTGACAATTTATAATGGCCAATTCACCTATCAACCTGCAAGTCTTTTGGCTGTGGGAGGAAACCGGAGCACCTGGAGGAAACCCACGCAGACACAGGGAGAACTTGCAAACTCCACACATCATGTGCCATGATGGTAGATAGTGGTGTTTCCCCAAGGGTCAGTGCTGGGACCACTGCTTTTTTTTGCTATATATAAGTGATTTGGATCTTGGAATAGAGTAGAATTTCAAAATTTGCTGATGACACCAAACTTGGAGGTGTGGCAAACAGTGAGGATGATATGAACCGCCTGCAACAGGACATAGATAGGCTAGCAGAATGGGCAGACAGGTGGCAGATGTAAAGTAATACTGACAAGTGTGAGGTGATGCATTTTGGCAGAAGGAATAGGGTAGGCAGTGGCGTAGTGGTATAGGGTGGGCAGTGGCGTAGTGGTATTATCACTGGACTAGTAACCCAGAGACCCAGGGTATTTCTCTGGGGACATGGGTTCGAATCCCACCACAGCAGAAGGTGGAATTTGAATTTAATTAATAAATCTGGAATTAAAACTAGTCTAATGATGGCCATGAAACCATTGTCGATTGTTGTAAAAACCCATCTGGTTCACTAATGTCCTTTAGGGAAGGAAATCTGCTGTCCTTACTTGGTCTGGCCTACATGTGACTCCAGACCCACAGCAATGTGGTTAACTCTTACATGCCCTCGAAATGGCCTAGCAAGCCACTCAGTTGTATCAAATCGCTACAAAGTCAATAAAAAGGAATGAAACCGGACGGACCACCGGGCATCGACCTAGGCACCGGAAACGACAACGGCAAACCCAGCCCTGTCGGCCCTGCAAGGTCCTCCTGACTAACATCTGGGGGCTTGTGCCAAAGTTGGGAGAGCTGTCCCACAGACTAGTCAAGCAACAGCCTGACATAGTCATACTCACGGAATCATACCTTACAGACAATATCCCAGACACTGCCATCACCATCCCCGGGTATGTCCTGTCCCACCAGCAGGACAGACCCACCAGAGGTGGTGGCACAGAGGTATACAGTAGGGAGGGAGTTGCCCTGGGAGTCCTCAACATCAGCTCTGGAGCCCATGAGGTCTCATGGCATCAGATCAAACATGGACAAGGAAACCTCCTGCTGATTACCACCTACCGCCCTCCCTCAGCTGATGAGTCAGTACTCCTCCATGTTGAACAGCACTTGCAGGAAGCACTGAGGGTGGCAAGGGCACAAAATGTACTCTGGGTGGGGGACTTCAATGTTCATCACCAAGAATGGCTCTGTAGCACTACTACTGACCAAGGCCTAAAGGACATAGCTGCTAGACTGGGTCTGCGGCAGGTGGTGGGGGAACCAACACGAGGGAAAAACATACTTGACCTCGTCCTCACCAATCTGCCTGCCGCAGATGCTTCTGTCCTTGACAGTATTGGTAGGAGTGACCACCGCGCAGTCCTTGTGGAGACGAAGACCCGCCTTCACATTGAGGATACCATCCATTGTGTTGTGAGGCACTATCACCATGCTAAATGGGATAGATTTCGAACAGATCTAGCAAAGCAAAACCGGGCATCCATGGGGCGCTGTGGGCCATCAGCAGCAGCAGAATTGTACTCAACCACAATCTGTAACATCATGGCCCGGCATATCCCCCACTCTACCATTACCATCAAGCCAGGAGACCAACCCTGGTTCAATGAAGAGTGCAGGAGGGCATGCCAGGAACAGCACCAGGCATACCTCAAAATGAGGTGTCAACCTGGTGAAGCTACAACCCAGGACTACTTGCATGCCAAACTGCGTAAGCAGCATGCGATAGACAGAGCTAAGCGATCCCAAAACCAACGGATCAGATCTAAGCTCTGCTGTCCTGCCACATCCAGCCGTGAATGGTGGTGGACAATTAAACAACTAACTGGAGGAGGTGGCTCCACAAATATCCCCATCCTCAATGATGGGGGAGCCCAGCACATCAGTGCGAAAGATAAGGCTGAAGCATTTGCAACAATCTTCAGCCAGAGGTGCCGAGTTGATGATCCATCTTGGCCTCCTCCTGAAGTCCACAACATCACAGATGCCAGACTTCAGCCAATTCGATTCACTCCGCGTGATATTAAGAAACGACTGAAGGCATTGGATACTGCAAAAGCTATGGGCCCTGACAATAATCCGGCAATAGTACTGAAGACCTGTGCTCCAGAACTTGCCGCACCCCTAGCCAGCTATTCCAGTACAGCTACAACACTGGCATCTACCCTGCAATGTGGAAAATTGCCCAGGTATGTCCTGTACACAAAAAGCAGGACAAGTCCAACCCGGCCAATTACCGCCCCATCAGCCTACTCTCAATCATCAATAAAGTGATGGAAGGTGTCATCAACAGTGCCATCAAGCGGCACTTGCTTAGCAATAACCTGCTCAGTGACGCTCAGTTTGGGTTCCGCCAGGGTCACTCAGCTCCTGACCTCATTACAGCCTTGGTTCAAACATGGACAAAACAGCTGAACTCAAGAGGTGAGGTGAGAGTGACTGCCCTTGACATCAAGGCAGCATTTGACCGAGTATGGCATCAAGGAGCCCTAGCAAAACTGAGGTCAATGGGAATCAGGGGGAAAACCCTCCGCTGGCTGGAGTCATACCTAGCGCAAAGGAAGATGGTTGTAGTTGTTGGAGGTCAATCATCTGAGCTCCAGGACATCACTGCAGGAGTTCCTCAGGGTAGTGTCCTAGGCCCAACCATCTTCAGCTGCTTCATCAATGACCTTCCTTCAATCATAAGGTCAGAAGTGGGGATGTTCGCTGATGATTGCACAATGTTCAGCACCATTCGTGACTCCTCAGATACTGAAGCAGTCCGTGTAGAAATGCAGCAAGACCTGGACAATATCCAGGTTTGGGCTGATAAGTGGCAAGTAACTTCGCGCCACACAAGTGCCAGGCAATGACCATCTCCAACAAGAGAGAATCTAACCATCTCCCCTTGACATTCAACTGCATTACCATCGCTGAATCCCCCACTATCAACATCCTAAGGGCTACCATTGACCAGAAACTGAACTGGAGTAGCCATATAAATACCCTGGCTGCAAGAGCAGGTCAGAGGCTAGGAATCCTGAGGCGAGTAACTCACCTCCTGACTCCCCAAAGCCTGTCCACCATCTACAAGACACAAGGCGGGAGTGTAATGGAATACTCTCCACTTGCCTGGATGGGTGCAGCTCCAACAACATTCAAGAAGCTCGACACCATCCAGGACAAAGCAGCCCGCTTGATTGGCACCCCATCCACAAACATTCACTCCCTCCACCACCGACGCACAGTGGCAGCAGTGTGTACCATCTACAAGATGCACTGCAGCAATGCACCAAGGCTCCTTAGACAACACCTTCCAAACCCGTGACCTCTACCAACTAGAAGGACAAGGACAGCAAATACATGGGAACACCACCACCTGCAAGTTCCCCTCCAAGTCACACACCATCCTGACTTGGAACTATATTGCCATTCCTTCACTGTCGCTGGGTCAAAATCCTGGAACTCCCTTCCTAACAGCACTGTGGGTGTACCTACGCCACATGGACTGCAGCGGTTCAAGAAGGCAGCTCACCACCACCTTCTCAAGGGCAATTAGGGATGGGCAATAAATGCTGGCTTAGCCAGTGATGCCCACATCTCATGAATGAATTTTTAAAAAGAGGGAGAGACAATATAGACTTAATGACACAGTTCTAAGGAGTGTGCAGAAGCAGAGGGACCTGGGGGTGCATGTGCATCATCTTTGAAGGACATATTGAAAGATTGGTTAGTAAAACGTATGGGATCTTGGGCTTCATAAATAGAGATATTGAGAGCAAAAGCAGGGAAATTATGCTGTACCTTTATAAAGCTCTGGTTAGGCCCCAACTGGAATATTGTGTCCAGTTCTGGTCAACACACTTTAGGAAGGATGTGAGGGCCCCTGAGCAGGTGCAGAGATTTACCAGAATGGTTCCAGTGATGAGGGATTTTAGTTATAAGATTAGGTTGAAAATGCTGGGGTTGTTCTCCTTAGAGCAAAGGAGACTGAGAGGAGATTTGATAGAGGTGTACAAGATTATGACAGGTTTAGATAAGTTAGACAAGGAAAAACTGTTCCCATTAACTAGGGGACACATTGAAGGTTTTGGGCAAGAGATGCAGGGGGAATATGAGGAAGAATATTTTTATGCAGCTGATGGTAACTACCTGGAACAAGCCCACAAGCATGGTGGAAGCGGAGACAATCAATGACTTCAAAAGGAAATTAGATGGGCACATGAAGGAAATAAAGTTGCAGGGCTACAGGGATCGAGCGGGGGAGTGGAACTGACTGGACAGCTCTGTAGAGAGCCAACATGGACTCAATGGGCTGAATTGCCTCCTTCTGTGTTGTAACTGACTCTGTGACTCTATCAAGTGAAAGTACTGTCAATGCTGGAGAACGCAACAATTACCTCCATGTTGTTGGTAGGTAGGAGATAGTGTTCTGATGAAAGGTCACAGACCTGAAACATTGGGCCTGATTTTCAAATGGGGTTGGGACCGGGGGCGGACGCGATTTGAAAATCGTGGACCCGCAGGTCGTCGCTGCAACCCAACCCCTCCGGAACAATCTGTGATTTTCAATGTGAGGATGAGGGGGAGGGAATGGGGAACTTTATTGTTATAAGACAAAATGTTTTGCGCCCATGGGGATCTTGTTCTGGGCCAGGTGCAGGTCATTTCTTTTTATTTTGGAAGTGCTGTCTCACCTGTTTACTCTGCTGGTCCTCCATGGAGCTGCCTGCTCTCTTCGGCAAGGCAACGACAGTCCCCCATCATGGCTTCCGCCTGCCTTTGCCACTCACGTTCTGCAGGCAGCTCCCACCTCATTGCCACGAATTGGGCGCTGCGCTCACATTCTGTCCAATTAGGGCGTCAACATTTACAGATCACGTTGTGTCAGCAAAGGAGCGGAGGCGCGGGGTCGTGACCTGGAAATCATCCGGGCGTCAGGTTATCGACCACCATTTCAAAAATTCAGCCCATTTACTCTGTTTCTCTCTCCACAGATGCGACCGGACCTGATAAGTATTCCCAGGGTTTTCTGTTTTTATTCCAGATTTCCAGCATCTGCAGTATTTTGCTTTTGTACCAATTGATTCTATGCTGCTTGTCCTAACAATGCACCCGAACCCCAAAGTTGAAAGACACGGCCTACAGCACGAGCGTGATATTCCTTTTTTTGTATCAGCCAATTTTTATGTGTTGGCAAGTTTGTGTAAGATTTATTGTGTAATAAATTATTAATTATAATTAGTAAAATATATTTCTTTCCCCTTCAGGAACTGAAGAATTTAGATTGGGGGCGGCTGTTTGAGGGTAAATCAACATCTCACATGTGGGAGTCCTTCAAACGTCAGCTGATTAGAATCCAGGACCAGCATGTTCCTGTGAGGAAGAAAGACAAGTTTGGCAAGTTTCGGGAAGCTTGGATAACACGGGATATTGTGAGCCTAGTCAAAAAGAAAAAGGAAGCATTTGTAAGGGCTGGAAGGCTAGGAACAGATGAAGCACTTGAGGAATATAAAGACAGTAGGAAGGAACTTAAGCAAGGAGTTAGGAGGGCTAAAAGGGGTCATGAAAAGTCATTGGCAAACAGGATTAAGGAGAATCTCAAGGCTTTTTATACATATATAAAGAGCAAGAGGGTAACCAGGGAAAGGGTTGGCCCACTCAAGGACAGAGATGGGAATCTATGCGTGGATCCAGAGGAAATGAGCGAGGTGCTAAATGAGTACTTTGCATCAGTATTCATCAAGGAGAAGGACTTGGTGGATGATGAGCCTAGGGAAGGGAGTGCAGTTAGTCTCAGTCATCTCATTATCAAAAAGGAGGAGGTGTTGGGTGTCTTGCAAAGCATTAAGGTAGATAAGTCCCCAGGGCCTGATGGGATCTACCCTAGAATACTGACGGAGGCAAGGGAAGAAATTGCTGGGGTCTTGACAGAAATCTTTGCATCCTCATTGGCTACAGGTGAGGTCCCAGAGGACTGGAGAATAGCCAATGTTGTTCCTTTGTTTAAGAAGGGTGGCAAGGATAATCCAGGAAATTATAGGCCGGTGAGCCTTACGTCAGTGGTAGGGAAACTATTAGAGAGGATTCTTCGGGACAGGATTTACTCCCATTTGGAACAAACGAACTTATTAGCGAGAGACAGCATGGTTTTGTGAAGGGGAGGTCGTGTCTTACTAATTTGATTGAGTTTTTTGAGGAAGTGACGAAGATGATTGATGAGGGAAGGGCGGTGGATGTTGTCTATATGGACTTTAGTAAAGCCTTTGACAAGGTCCCGCATGGCAGACTGGTGCAAAAGGTGAAGTCACACGGGATCAGAGGTGAGCTGGCAAGATGGATACAGAACTGGCTCGGTCACAGAAGACAAAGGGTAACAGTGGATGGGTGTTTTTCTGAATGGAGGGATGTGACTAGTGGTGTTCCGCAGGGATCAGTGCTGGGACCTTTGCTCTTTGTAGTATATATAAATGATTTGGAGGAAAATGTAGCTGGTCTGCTTAGTAAGTTTGCGGACGACACAAAGGTTGGTGGAGTTGCGGATAATGATGAGGATTGTCAGAGGATACAGCAGGATATAGATCGGTTGGAGACTTGGGCGGAGAAATGGCAGATGGAGTTTAATCCGGACAAAGGTGAGGTGATGCATTTTGGAGGGTCTAATGCAGGTGGGAGGTATACAGTAAATGGCAGAACCCTTAGGAGTATTGACAGGCAGAGAGATCTGGGCGTACAGGTCCACAGGTCACTGAAAGTGGCAACGCAGGTGGATAAGGTAGTCAAGAAGGCATTCGGCATGCTTGCCTTCATCGGTCGGGGCATAGAGTATAAAAATTGGCAAGTCATGTTGCAGCTGTACAGAACCTTAGTTAGGCCACACTTAGAATATTGTGTGCAATTCTGGTCGCCACACTACCAGAAGGACGTGGAGGCTTTGGAGAGGGTACAGAAGAGGTTTACCAGGATGTTGCCTGGTCTGGAGGGCATTAGCTATGAGGAGAGGTTGGAAAAACTCTGATTGTTTTCACTGGAACGACGGAGGTGGAGGGGCGACATGATAGAGGTTTACAAAGTTATGAGCGGCATGGACAGAGTGGATAGTCAGAAGCTTTTTCCCAGGGTGGAAGAGTCAGTTACTAGGGGACATAGGTTTAAGGTGCGAGGGGCAAAGTTTAGAGGGGATGTGCGAGGCAAGTTTTTTACACAGAGAGTGGTGAGTGCCTGGAACTTGCTGCCAGGGGAGGTGGTGGAAGCAGATACGATAGCGACATTTAAGAGACATCTTGACAAATATATGAATAGGAAGGGAATAGAGGGATATGGGCCCCGGAAGTGCAGAAGGTGTTAGTTTCGGCAGGCATCAAGATCGGCGCAGGCTTGGAGGGCCAAAAGGCCTGTTCCTGTGCTGTACTGTTCTTTGTTCTTGTGGTCATCATGCACTGTTTGCCAGGCCTCTGCTGACTGTTTTACAGTTGCCACACTGAGCTTTCTGAGATTATTCTTTCTTATGTATCCTTGTGACGAAGCCTAGCTCTAGGCCTGCCACAAACAGCATGGTTGCAATTAAGAATTTGCCCTGTAGAAAACTGTGGATGTGGGCCTGTATCCATGACGAGTACTTTGGAGCTCCAGCCCATAACTGGTTAAAAGGAATCCTGATTGCTGAGATCCAAATTTTTATTGAGACCAGTTACGATCTCCTTTTTTTTCTCTTTTCCAAGCTCGCTGGACCACCCAATGTGGCTAAGAAGGTGGGTTAGCAACCTAGTACCAGTGTCGGCCTTGGCTCTGCGGGCAGCACGCTCAGCTCTGAGTCAGAAAGTTATGGGTTGAAGTCCCATCCCAGAGACTTGAACCCAAATTCCAGGCTGACACTCCAGTGCCAATACTGAGGGAGTGCTGCAGTGTTGGAGGTGGTGCCTTTTGGATGGGACATTAAGCTGAAGGCCCCATCTGCCATTTCCTTATTTACTATGAGGCCTCAGTAAATGCTCTTAGAAACAAAGAATTTGCACTTATATCACACCTTTCACCACCTCAGCACGTCCCAAAGCACATTACAGCCAATATACATACTTTGAAAGTGTAGTCACTGGTGTAATGTAGAACCACCACCAGTAAACAGACAGGAATTGCCTGCCGTAACTCCTCCAATTCTCCATGAGCCTTTCTGAGGCTCCTCCTGACAAAAGGCAGCAGGGGGCGGGGTGGGGGTGGCGGAGGGCAATTGACCCACCAATCCAGAGTGGAAAACATTGACTTTCCATCACATTGGCACCATTGTGCCATCTTGCGTGATTTCCTTTCTTCAGGAAGGTTGGTGCCAAGCAACAATTACATTTAAGGACAAATAAATAACTTCATATTTAGTTTGTTCTTTTGGAACAGTTCCTTTCGCGTGTGCTAAATCAGGCCGCGAGAATAAATAACTGGATACAGCAAATGAATAATTGATGGTTGGGAAAACATTGCAAGAATGTACACATTCCCAGTTTGGTTTGGATGGAGCTGAACTCACTGCCAGAAAACATTTTTTTAACACTTTCAATGATTCATTCAAATTGATAGTGTATCGTTTCCCCTTGTGGCTGAGAGGGAAAATACTTTGCGTGGTGGGCGGGGGCGCCATCGGAGGGACCACCTGTTTGGCTCCTCTGAAAAATTTAATTATTTTCACCCCTCCGAGGGCGCCTCCATTTTGAGGCATCCTCGCCATCTCCTGCCTGCCTCAGCAGCGCCCACCTCTCTCTCAGCTGGGGCTGCTGAGGCTCCAGAGCTGCCAGCCCCCTGTGACTGGGCCGGCAGTATCGGCAGCCCGCTCGCCATCCTTAATTGGATGGTGAGCCCGGCGGCATCCAATTAGGAGGCTGCCTATGGGAAAATAGCTCCCCCAGGCTGGCTCCTGGCAAGAGTGGGCTCGGGACCCCCATTTGATCCTGCTGGTGGCTACAGAGTTGACGCCTCAGAAGGAGGCAAAGATCAACAAGTTACAGGGAATTACATAGAATTTACAGCACAGAAATAGGCCATTCGGCCCAACTGGTCTATGCTGCCATTTATGCTCCACCTGAGCCTCCTCCCACCCCTATTTCATCTCACTCTATCAGAAAACCTTTCTCCCTCATATACCTATCTGGATTCCCCTTAAATGCATCTATGTTATTCAACTACTCCCTGTGGTAGCGAGTTCCACATTCTCACCACTCTCTGGGTAAAGAAGTTTCTCATGAATTCTCTATCGGATTTATTAGTCTGTTCTTTGGCCACTGTTGCTTAATCTTGCAGTGGCTGCATGAAGAGGCCTGAGACTGGGAGTGAGTTGTCTGCCAGCCTCCTTGATGAGAAGAATGGTTAATAGTTGGGAGATCTAAGAATGAGGCATGGCTCCGGGCCTCTAGCAAGACTGCTCTGCAATGGCCACTGTCCAATGCACAGGAAGACCTTTCACTCTGATTTTTTTTCACTTCTTTATTCCTCCAGAGAATTATCTCACCTTCACTTGGTGACCTTCCTGCTGAAATTGGCAACTAATTATCCAGGGAGCTGCTGTTGTGTGCCCTACCGAAGACCCAACCACTGCCTCTTGGTTTAACATTGTCTTCTACCTAATTCTTTTTTAACTTTGGTTGTGTATTGTGCTGAGGATCCTCATACATTCTCACCAACTGTTATTGACTCCCAGTCCTCCAGTGGCTCAAATTTAAAATCATTTTAAGGCCTACCCCTCCCTATCTGTAAACTCTTCCAGCCCTACAATACCCCTCCTTGGATTTTCCATTCTGAGCAGCCTGTCACTCCCTTCACTCCAACATTGCTGGCTATGCCTGGGCCCAATCTCTAGAATTCCCTCACCTAACCCCTCTGGCTCTCCACCTCCCTCTCCTAATACTGCTTCCTTAGACAGTATGTAATCTTCCCCCCCCTACGGCCAGGATTTTATCCGGGCGACTGGGGTCCTGACCGCCGGCAAAAGCGCCGGCGAGAGACCCGTGTTGCCTCCTCTGGGGAAGGCCCGCCAGATCAAGTGCCAATTTTGCACTTAAGTGGACAATGGTGGGCCTTTCCCAGGATCCAGGACCACGGCAGCAGAGGTCCTACCCTCTGAGAGCTGCTGGCCAAACAGATGCCAACAGCTCTTTTACTGAGCAGTGCCACCGCGGAAGCAGTGGTTTCTGCCAGTCAAGCATTCACCCAAGGCCCTGGAACCAGGCCACAGGTAAGTCAGGCCACGAGGGGTTTCGCAGGGTGGGGGTCGCAGGGGAGGGGGTGTAGGGGAGACCGGCAGCAAGGACAGTGGGGTGGTTCTCAGCGAGCCCCCCACTTCTCAATGCCTGGCTCAGGCACTAAGTGCCTTTTAGTGAGGGACCCAGCCATCCCTGGAGCCGGCAAACGACCCGCACAGGTTTGCTTGGCATGCTCCCTGTGTGGCAACAGCCCCGCCTGCAGCAGCGGGATGAGGCCCTTAATTGGGCATTAATTACCTACTCAAGGGCATCAATTGGCGGCGGGGTGGGAAGGCTGTTCACAGGCCTTGCCGCCTTGGACCTAATTTGGGTGGAGGTGGGAAGGTGGCGGGGTCCCCCCCACCGCCACTATCCCACCTGACTTTATGTTCTCCCCGCCTCCAAACACACCGCAGGGGAGAGCATAAAATTCCCTCCTACATCTCTGTTCAATGCCTTGGGGTGTTTTCCAAAGTTGGAAGTGTTGTCTCAAAGCAAGTCATTGTTGCATGTTGGTGCCACAGGAGGGCGATGGTGCAACATGGCACTCTGATTAAAGCTTTCTGTTCTGATTACAATACAAACAAAACTTGTGACAAGTTCTGAAGCCCGACCTTCCTGGGCCCAGATTAATGACCTGCTCCATGCGACAGAGTTAATAACACTTTGTCATTAGTTATTGGGATATTCAATCAAATAGATATTTTATCATATTTTATCATGTAAGATCAATATGTGAAGTACTTTATCATTTCTAAATAATTACATTCCTACAGGTCGCAGGATTGCCAGGCCATCTGTGTAGTGATTCATAAAAAGGGTGATCAAGAAATATATTAAAAACATAAGTCTGGATGGGACTGGGTGCCATGCTAACATTCACCTTTGAGACAGTATATATTCCTTCTTTAAGTCCCTTTTTATGCAATAACATTGAAGTTTGAAGCCAACAAACCACCATTTCTACACATTGGGCAGAACTCTCCAGACATTGGTCCATGCAGCCAGAAGTATGCCAACCGCCATATTGGGTAAGGACACACAAGAGGCGTCCTTTACCCCTGCCTGAATCAACCACTAGGCCCTTTGAATATGCAAGTACGGGGCCTAATGCTTGCTTGAGGCCCCCTGTAAGGGGGGAGGGGGGTAATTTAACTTTAGGTGATGGTATCAAACGGGCAATACTGGGCTACCTGTTGTACACCTCTTCCCATTTTAGTTTTCATTGAAGTTAACAGACCAGGAATGCCCTGGGGCCCATTGCCCAATCGGTGCAGAATTAGCTGATGCCAGTCGAGACAGAGGCTACAGGAGGTTTCATGTGTTCCAGAGAGGGGAAAAGGCAGCCATGGTTACTGATCCTGCTCAATATCCAATGACTGTTGTTGGTGGTGTGTGTGAGATTAGTGACAACAGGTTGATGAATGTCATTGATGGCCTCCATATTGAATAGCCTCCAACACTTACTAGCTCAGCTCCAATGTGAAGAATGTATGTTCAGGTGAGGTAGTTCAGAGCTGTCACTATCCATGTCACCATACCTCAATCTGAGCCACCACATTCAGCATAGAAGGGGACAAAACAAAGGACAGCAATTAAATTTTGGCCCATTTCCTGCTGAAATGGTTCGACTGAGCTACTACACCAGGTGGCAACCTACACCATGAGTTAATAAGTGGGTCATGTTTAGCCCGAAGGCTCATGTGATTATATCATACAGAACTCTTCTGGTCACATAGGGAACATCTTCCAAGATGCCCAATCCAGTTATCCTCTTCAATATTTAAAACATGCTGTAGTGTGCCTGTGTGGAAGACTGGTGGACAGAGGAGCGTTCCCAGCTGCGATGGCCTCCACAGTCAAACAGTCTGCTCACAATCAGGGATCGATTTTCACGTTATTCACTTGGCATTAATGGGGCAGTAATGGTCTAAGAATGGGGGTCACCTGACTGACCAGTTAACAATAGCAATGCGGCTTGGCTCCATTTTAAAATGGGCCGACTGCCAGGTGCCCAAAGTGCCAGTCTGTTTGGATGATCAAGCCCTTTTGATATGGAAATCAGAGCACAATGATGTAAATAGGACCTCGATTGCCATTTTAGGTCAGAACTGGTCAGGGCCTATGCAGTTCCACGGACAATGGAAGAGGCCCAACAAAGGGAAGCGTTGAATTATTTTTGCGGACAATGGAAGAGCAGGCGTGCACCTCTGGGGCCTACAAAAATAATCTGGGTTACTACCGCCTAGCCTACCGCCACACCCCTCCTTCTCGGCCAGCCAAATTCACCCCCTTACTTCCCTATAGGCCCACACAATGTAAATGGACAACAGGGTACCATACAAAAGAGCTGCCGGCAGTTGTGGATCTCCGCCTTACTTTAAACAAAAGGCGGTTGTCGGAGCATTTTTTGGTGTCCTATTATTGGTGACCTTTACCCCTGGTGTATGATAGCCGCCCCACCCCTACGCTCACGCCATTGGTCGCCTGACACATCCATCTTCACGGTGCCCCGCTCTCGCCCAAGGCAATTGGAAACGAGCAGACTCGCCATTACCCGATTGGATGATTCGTGACTCTCAAACAGCCTTTTCCCCATCACTGATATTTTGATAAATAATAAGCTGAAGTGTTCAAAGAAAATGAAATGATTTTTTAAAAAATGTCCAATGATTTTTTTTGCCTGGGTTTTGCTCACAGCGGCGCCCCGGAGATTGATCTTCCATTCCTGGAGACGCCAGTGCAAAACCTGGAGAGATGGCAAAGCTAATGGGATGTCTGTTATGTCGCCTCACCCGGTTCTCATTTCCATTGAAGTTTATCAGTGCGGCACAGGCAGCTGATCCGATATCATTCAGTTTACGCTCATGGCCACAGTTAAATTTACCCACAGAGTGAGCTGCCCTCAATGAAGAGGCCTTTGTCTATTAGCCAGAGACAGGGAGGGAGGGGAGTGGGGTGAGAAGAATTGGAGGGGATAGGAATTGAACCACCTCTTAGCCAGTCCCACACTGACGCATGAAGACCAGATGTAGCTTCATGCTGAATTGATCCCGTGATTGGCACTGAACTTGGCATCGAAACACTGAATCAAGCAGAATGTAAAACAAAACTGCCTGCACTATCCACGCCACTCCATCAGCACTGGGGCTGTGCTTGTGAATATCAGACAGTCCCTGTCTGCAATCGCCGCTTTGTATGTGCTGGGAGTTTAAATCAGGGCCGTCAGCTGATTTGTCAAACAGAGCCGTTTGGAGAAGCACACCCCTGCCTGGAGTTTGTCGCCAGGCAATGCGAGACTGCATGCTGCTGCATTTATATAAAGGACCCTTCCTTGTCGATGCGGATGGCTCGTCCAAAGAGCTGGCACAGGCACAAAGGGCTGAATAGCCCCCTTCTGTGCTGTGCGATTCTACATTATGGTGGGGGTGTCCCTTTTAACAGAGGGCGATAGTGCAAAACGAGAGGTACAGAATTAGCTGCCTCCAGCTTTAATTTCTATTGCGGAAGGCGATGTTGGAACATATAACATTTGCACACCCACCCTTGTTTAAAATGAGTTTCCCCCCACCACTCCGATAGAATCAATGGTGGCTTTCATTTCCAGCTGTGGGACCTTCCCAATGGTTGCAGTGCTCTGCCTGTCTGGGATTGGGAAAAATGGTGTTTGGTGCTTTTACTGTCCATGGAAAAGCCCTGGGAAAACTACCTCTTTAATATGGGATAAAAGCAAAATACTGCGGATGCTGGAAATCTGAAACAAAAACAAGACCTGCTGAGTGAATCCAGCATTTCGTGTCTTTAATATGGGACCTTGGCTCCCACCTCTCGAAGCCTCGCTTACTTTCACATGGGACATGATTGCCAGAACATCTGTCCAATCTTCTGACTTGCCACTAATCTTTGCAGATTTGTACAGTGTTTCTTTCAATTCGATACTATCCTTACTTTCTTATTTAACCACAGATGATGCATCCTTCTCAAAAAGTCCTTCTTTCTCACTGGGATAAATCTTGGCTGAGAGCTATTAAATATCCCCTTAAAAGTCTGCCACTGCATCTCTACTGTCCTACCTTTTAACATAGTTTCCCAGTTCACTTTAGCTAGCTCTGCCTTCATACCCTGATAAAACACGAGTCTTAGACCCACACTTTTCACCTTCAAACTGAACATGAAATTCTATCATGTTATGATCGCTGTCGCCTAGAGGCTCCTTTACTACGAGGTTACTGATTAATCCTGTCTCATTGCACATTACCAGGTCGAGAATAGCCTGCTCCCTAGTTGGCTCTAGAACATACTGCTCTAAGAAATTGTCCCGAATATACTCTATGAACCAATTTTCCAGGCCACCTTTGCCAATCTGATTCGCCCAATCTACATGTAGATTAAAGTCACCCATGATTAGTGCAGTACCTTTCTTACACGCCCCATTTATTTCTTCCTGTATACTCTGTCCTACAGTGTAACTATTGTTAGGGGGCCTATAAACGACTCCTGCAAGTGACCTCTCACCTTTCCTATTTCTTATCTCTACCCAACTGATTCTACATCTTGCTCTTTTGAGCTAAGGTCATCTCTCACAACTGTACTAATGACATCCTTAATTAACAGTGCTACCCCCACCACCTTTTCCTAGTTTCCTGTCTTTTCAAAATGTTGAATACCCTTCAACATTTAGGTCCCAGCCTTGGTAACCTTGCAACCATGTCTCTGTAATGGCTATCAGGTCATATTTATTTCTATCTGTGCTAACAATTCATTCATTTTATTACAAATGTTGTGCACAATCAGATACAGAGTTTTTAACTCTGTATTTTTACCATTTCTGCAATCTCTGGCCTTATCTGCTGGTGCACTCTTACGTTTGCATGCTCAGTCCCTTCCTGTCTCGTTATCGTTACCCAATTCACTACCCTGCTCTATTAATTTGTTGTTTCCCTTTAGTTTATCTAACACATCGCCCCTCACATGATCACTAGTTTAAAGCCCTCTCTACTGCCCTAGTTATATGACTTGCCAGAACACTGGTCCCAGCACGGTTCAGGTGAAGAACTTCCCAATGGTACAGCTCCCACTTTCCCCAGTAACAGTGCCAGTGCCCCATGAATCGAAACCTATTTCTCCCACATCAGTCTTTGAGCCATGCATTCATCTCTCTAATCTTATTTACCCTATGCCAATTCACTCGTGGCTCATGTTGTATTCCAGAGATTATTACCTTTGAGGTTCTGCTTTTTAATTTAGCCCCTAGCTGCTCATAATCCCTGAGCAGAACCTCTTTCCTAGTCCTAGTTATGTTGTTGGTATCCACATGGACCGCAAAAACTGGATCCTCCCTCTCCCACTGCAAGTTGCTCTCCTGCCGAGAGCAGATGTCCCAAACCCTGGCACCGGGCAGGCAAACAGCTTTCTGCAGTCTCTCTCTTGGCTACAGGGAACTGTGTCTATCCCCCCAACTATACTGTCCCTACTACCACAACACTTCTATGTACTCCCCCTACTTGAGTGGCTGCCTGTACCATGGTCCGTTCCCTCATCCACCCTGCCGCTCCCACTCTCATCTACACAAGCTGCAAGAACATCAAACCTGTTGGACAATTACAAGGACTGAGGCTCCTCCGATTCTACCTTCTCAATCCCCTTACCTGCCTGACTCAAAGTCACACCCTCCTGTCCCTGACCACTGACCAAATCAGACGACCATATCCAAAGGGATGTGACTGCCTTCAGGAACAAAGTGTCCAGGTAACTTTCCGCCTCCCCGATGCATCGCAGTGTCTGCAGCCCGGCCTCTAGCTCATTGACTCTGAGCCGAAGCTCCTCCAGCTGCAGACACTTACTGCGGGTGTGTTTGCCGTTGACACACTGGAGTGCATCAGCTCCCACATACTGCAAATGCAATACATCCTCTGCCCTGCCATCTTTATTATGTGTTAATGAATTTATTTTCCTTAGTTAATTTATAATTAATAAACCCCACTACTACTAATAAGCTTGACTGCTGCTCGTAAACCTATTATTAATAAAACCTTAATAAATTACCCAAGTTTTGGAAGATTCTTAATTGTATTATTTCAATTAATGTAATACTTACCCCGATTAAATTACTGTTGGTATCAGCCCTGTAAGGCGAGTGATTCATGGTTGCCAGGACTGCCCAATGAAATGTGCCACCTGATCTGAAGTATTTCTACCCACATCCACCCAGCCCCTCCTTCCCCAGAACCCTGGGTGCCACTGAGGTGGAGCCAACCCGAACTTCAGTCCACCTGGCAATGCACTTGCGGGTTGAGCTCATTAAGCATGGTGCCAATATGCCAACCCATAACCACCCCCCTCCCCCCCCGCACCACCCCCACAACCCCATTGTGCAGACCAAGTCCCTTGTCAGGACCCGGTGCCCAGAAGCAGGGGCAGAAATCTAGCCGCGGGCCTGCAGCAGTGTTGATGCCCGCTTCCCCCTGCCCTTGGGGCCTCCTAGCTGCTGTCCAAACACAGATTCGCGCCCCCCACCCCATCTGGGCTGAATTTAGCTAACCTCACTTCGGATGCTACAATTGGTCTCGGCGTCCCTGGGTAAGGGAAGAGGTAAAAGCAGCCGGGGTTCCTGCTCTGGATCGCTTATTAAGTGACCCTCGCTACAAGTGTGGCTGTCCAGGAACAAGCTCACCTCTGATGCTCTACAAGGCCCCTCGTTAATTTGCAGGAACTATTTTCTTTAATTATAACTCAACTACATCACAGTGCAGCACAGTTCTTCATTTAAGCCAGTATCTGACAATCATCGGCACAATGAGAAAGGGGCAGGACGAGGCAAAAATATGTTCATCATAATTTTGACCAATTTTCTCCCCTTTACATCCCTTCCCACCCCCAAGGTGATAGCTCATTCTGGGGTACACCTTAAGGGGCTGGAGAAGCGATACTTGTAAAGCCTGGACCATGTGTGACAGTGGGCTAATCAACTCCAGACCTGTGGCTGATATCCCTCCGCTCCCTTGCCTGGGGAGATTGAGGGTAATTGTCGCAGCACTACTGCAATTCTGACTCAGAAGGATGTGGGTTTTCAGCCTCCTAGGCCCTAGGCCTCTCCACCTCGCTACCTCACTGTCCTCCACCTAATATATATTTCCTTATGTGACTCGGTGCCAAATTTTGTTTCATTATGCTCCTGTGAAGTGCCTTGGAACAGTAAAGGCATTTCATAAATGCATGGTGTTGTTGGTTCAAGCCCCCATTGAGGACTTAAGCCCATAATCTAGGCTAATATTTCACTGCAGTACTGAGGGAGTGCTGCAAGGTCAGAGGTGCCGTCTTTCAGATGAGACCGAGGCCCCGTGTTTGCTTCTTCCAGTGGATGTTAAAGATCCCATGGCACTGTTCAAAGAAGAGCAGGGGAGCACTCCCGATTAAGATTCCTTTCTCAAAAACAATAGAAAAAAACAAATGAACTAGTTTTTTTTTTTTTATTTCCAAAATATACTTTATTCATAAAAATCTGTAAAAATTACATTGCCAAACAGTTTCCAAACAGCACCAAAAAATACAAACATTGCAAGGGAGATCAGTTTCCTTCAATACTGTCATGAGTTTCTTCCCAACCCTTCCGTTTCTCAATTGTCATGTCAATTACAGTTTTACATTTACAGCAATTCAGAATATTAACGATACAGTTCGAGGGGTTTCCCATGGATCCAGCCCCTCAGTCTAGCTTGGTGGGGGAACCTTACACTGTGGTCTTTCCCCATTGAGCCTTTGCTGCGGCTGCCCCAAGCTTTAGTGCGTCCCTCAGCACGTAGTCCTGGACCTTGGAATGTGCCAGTCTGCAACATTCGGTGGTGGACAACTCTTTGCGCTGGAAGACCAGCAAGTTTCGGGCAGACCAAAGGGCGTCTTTCACCGAATTGATAGTCCTCCAGCAAGAACTAGTCTCCAGTCTCATTACTGTTGTGTGGCATCTCTTTCAGTGCAAAGATGGAAAGTCCTTTTGCTTAACTAACAATGCCACCTGCACTTCAAAGTAATTCATTCTATGTAAAGTGCTTCACAAGGTTAACTGGGATGTGATAAAGTGATACATAAATGCAAATATTTTCTTTCCTTGGCTATCCTGGCTGAGGTCAGCAAAACCAAGGTCGGCAACCTGGAACTTTCCTGGTCTGTGTGTCTCAGTGACACAGTTTACATTTACCCCAAGCCACAGGGTGTGGGAGTTCAGAAAGGGTACATCAATGAGCCATGCTTGCCAGTGGAACTGCAATTGCAATTTGAAAGATTCACCTCAATACCATTTCAATTTGCAATAATTAAAGTTGCCGTCTCTTTCCCTAATGGATTCCTTGTTCGTCATGTGATTCTTCCCTTTTCCCTCTGGGACGAATCTCAATTATTGATTTGCTTCTTTCAGACTCACTGGTTTCAGTGCAAATTGATTCAGATCTCCGCTCCTCTGAGGACGACTCAACCATTATGACCAATGCTGCCCAAAGCTTCATCTTCAACCAGGCCTCCAAATGATACAATGGTCTTTCTCATTATGTTGCTACTATCGATGTCAAAACACTTGCCAACATGAGGAGTATAGGAATAGGAGGAGGCCATTCAGCCCCTCGAGCCTGTTCTGCCATTCATTTTGATCGCAGCTGATCTGTATCTTCACATCATCTCCCTGCCTTGGTTGCATAACCCTTATTACCCTAGCTGAACAATAATCTATCAATCTCAGTATTAACATGATGACTGCTACCAGGTACAGTAAATGCTTATTGACAGATTTTGACATCCTCAATCTATCACCACACCTTCCCACCATTATAACAACTTCCCTCAATCCGATTTGTGATCTCCTGCTCAATGCCTCTCCTCCCTTCCTCTTGGCGACACCAATTTCCCATTTCCCATCAGCAAGTTCTCACTCAGCCGCCCTTTTACACAAGCAAGTGAATGGATTTAAACAGAGCACACTGACAATGCGGAGTGCTGATTCCCAGGGCGTTCAGTGTGCACCGTCACAAATACCTCTGTACTGTAACAGCGCACTGATAATCTTCAGTTGTTTTTTGTTTCATTGTCATGTGATTTTTATATCACAGTGATATATTTCTCATTTCTTCCAGGACTGTGCTTATCACTGAGCATGTGCAGTGTGTACAATGATTCAGTCTATTTGTCATTCACACTTGGACAGCTTGGTAAATCCAGCAACATTTTCAGGTGCCTTGACCATATTATAATGCGTTTGCTGCTGGCATCAATATTGAGAGGAATTAGTGTCTAAGAATGTATTTTATTCAGCAAAGTGATTCAGAATTATGTAAAATGAATATGTAAATCCTAATTTGAATATTTCTTCCACTGCGCTTTCCTGCTGTTGCATCCTACTGCAGGATAAGGGAGGAATGGCCATGGATACTGCTGGGAGCCATCATCAGTTCTGTATCCATGGAACTCTACCCCAATATGAAATGATGCCTTCAAAAGATGAGAGGAAGAAGCTAAACTAAAAATAAGATTGATTTGGATAATTGGCACGTCTCCAACCCTGAAAGAAAAAGAGGTTGCATTTCCATAGCGCCATTCACTAGCTCAAGACGTCCGTCTTTACAGCCGATGAAGTACTTTTGAAGTGTAATCTCAATGTAGGAAACATGGCAGCCAGTCTGCGCACAGCAAGGTCTTACAAACAGCATCTGATAATGACCACAAAGTGTAATATATCCAAATTTGCTGACAATACAAAAGTAGGTGGGAGGGCATGTTGTGATGAGGACATAAGGAATCTGCAAGGGGATATAGATAGATTGAGTGAGTGGGCAAAAACTTGGCAGATGGAGTTTAATGTAGGAATGTGTGAGGTCATGCACTTTGGTAGGAAGAATCAAAAGGCAGACTATTATTTAAATGGAGAGAGACTTCAAAAAAGTGCAGCACAGAGGGATCTGGGTGTTCTTGTGCATGAAACACAAAAAGTTAGAATGCAGATGCAGCAAGTAATTAAGAAGGCAAATGGAAATTTGGCCTTTATTGCTAGGGGGTTGGAGTTTAAAAATAGGGACGTCTTGTTACAACTGGACAGTTTGTCGGTGAGGCCACACCTGGAGTACTGTGTACAGTTTTGGTCCCCGTATTTAAGAAAGGATATACTGGCATTGGAGGCAGTTCAAGAGATTCACTTGGCTGATTCCTGGGATGAAGGGGTTGACTTATCAAGAACGGCTAAACAGGTTAGGCCTTTATTCATTAGAGTTTAGAAGAATGAGGGGTGATCTTATTGAAACGTACAAGATTCTGAGGGGGCTTGACAGGGTAGATGTTGAGAAGATGTTTCCACTAGTGGGGGAATCTCAAACTAGGGGACATAGTTACAGAATAAAGGGACACTCATTTAAAACTGAGCTGCAAAGGAATTTCTTCTCTCAGAGGGTAGTGAATGTCTGGAATTCTCTAAACCAGAGAGTTGCGGAGGCTAGATCGCTGAAAGCATTTACAGAGGATGCAGATAGATTTTTGAAATATTGGTGAGTTGAGAGCTATGAAGAGCTGGCACGAAAGAGGAGTTGAGGTCTGGGGCAGATCAGCCATGATCTTATTGAATGGCGGGGCAGGCTTTAGGGGCTGAATGGCCTACTCCTGCTCCTATTTCTTATGTTCTAGATAATCTGTTTCTTCATGATATTGGTTGAGGGATAAATGTTGGCTAGGACTCCCCTGTTGTTCTTTGAATTAGTGCCAAGGGATCTTTTACATCTCCCCAAGAGGGCAGACTCGGTTTATTGTCTCATCTGAAAGACGGCACCTTCAGCAGTGCAGCACTCACTCAGAACCTACCTTCTGACAGTGCAGCACTCCCTCAGTACTCACCCTCCAACAGTGATGGACTCCTTCAATGCTGACCCTCTGACAGTGCTGTGCTCCCTCAGTACTGCTCTGAAATGGGAATTGAACTCACAACCTTCTGACTCAAATAGGCTGAGTTTTCCCGGCCCTGTGGAGATGGGCTTGGAGGCAGGGTGGGGTGGGGGTAGGTGCCGGGAAACTAGCGGATAATCCTGTTGGGGTGGCTTCCTGATGTCCTGCCTCCGGGCGACTTTCCCAGAGCGGGCTGCCATGGGAATCGGCAGCCCAATCCATGGAGGCGGGCAGGCAATGAAGCCAATTAAGGCCACAATCAAGGCCCAAGCGTTCTACCAATAAACCAAGGCTGACACTAAATTAGCAGAATGCTGAACTGGGGCTGTAATAGCTTCATTGGCTGGAAAAACATACATACATTACAAAGGATCATAGTCCTGTATATTTCATAGAATATTACCACTCAGAAAAGGCCATGCAGACCATTAAGTCTGTTCTGGTGTTCTTCTCCACGTGAGCCACTTAGTCTAATCCCACTCTCCCACCCTCTCCTCGTTCCCTTTAATATTCCAAATTTTCAAGCAACTACTTAATTCTCTTTTAAAGGCTTGGTATAAAGAACAACGTATGCCTAAAAATGTTTTCCAGGACAATGCTTATACTAGAGAGACCCAGATGACATAATAAATCAGTTGACCATAGCTGCGTTCAACAACAACTTATGTTTATATAGCGCCTTTAATGTAATAAAATGTCCCAAGGCACTTCACAGGGGCATTATAATAAAATATGGCACCAAGCCATATTAGGGCACATGATCAAAAGCTTGGTCAAAGACGTAGGTTGTAAGGGGTGTCTCAAAGGAGGAAAGTGAGGTGGAGAGGTGTAGGGAGGGAATTCCAGAGCTTAGAGCCTAGACAACTGAAAGTGCAGCCACCAATGGTGGAGCAATTAAAATCGGGACTGTTTAAGAAGCCGGAGTTAGAAGAATGCAGAGAGTAGTTAAGTCTGGAGGTATCAAAGGCATGGATAAGGGTTTCAGCAACAGAAGAGCTGAGGCAGAGTGGAGACAGGCAATGTTATGGAGGTGGAAATAGGCGGTCTTCGGGATGACACGGATATGTGGTCGGAAGCTCATCTCAAGGTCAAATATGACACCCAGGTTGTGAAAAGTCTGGTTTAGTTTCAGACAGTTGCCAGGGGGAGGGATGGAATCAGTGGCGAGGGAGCGGACTTTGACAGGACCGAACACAATGGCTTCAGTCTTCCCAATATTTAGTTGTAGGAAATTTCTGCTCATCCAGTACTGGATGTTGGATAAGCAGTCTGACAATTTAGAGACAGTGGAAGGGTCGAGAGAGGTTGGGATGAGGTTGAGCTGGGTGTCATCAGCGTACATGTGAAAACTAATGCTGTGCTTTCCTTGGGGATACTTGTCACAGAATTCCCAGTCTCTGACATGCTTATGTCATGCTGTCACTCTAGAATTGGCCTTTATAGCCACTCCAGGCGCTGCTCCACAAACCACTGATCACCTCTAGGTGCTTATCCATTGTCTCTCGAGACAAGGAAGCCAAAGAAGACATGCTTATGTTGACACAGTATTTATATTGCTGGTCCAGTTAAATCTTTGGTCAATGGTAACCCCCAGGATGTTGATGGTGGGGGATTCAGTGATGATAATGCTGTTGAACGTCAAGGGGAGATGGTTAGATTCTCTCTTGTTGGAGATGGTCATTTCGCGACACTTGTGTGGCACAAATGTTACTTGCCACTTAGTCCAAGCCTGAATGTTGCCCAGATCTTGCTGCATGCGGGCACGGACTGCTTCAGTATCTGAGGAGTCGCGAATGGTTCTGAACGCTGTGCAATCATCAGCAAACATCCCCACTTCTGACCTTATGATGGAGGGAAGGTCATTGATGAAGCAGTTGAAGGTGGCTGGGCCTAGGACAATATGTACCCTGTACAGACTGGAGGTAATTTTAATCTAACCTGGGTGGCGGGAACAGGGTGTGTGTGGGTCAGGTGCTCGTTTTACACCCCAGCTTGATTTTATGTTGTATTGACTTGGAAAGTAAAATGGAGTGGGGTGTAAAATGGGTGGCTCACCTGAACTCGCCCCGTTCCCACTGGCCAGGGTTAGATTAGAATCGCCCCCCCGCCGCCCTCCATTAGATCTGAATACGTAAATCAGCAATGCAAAAACCCTCTGGACATAAGGTTGCGCAGCCAAGAAGGTGAACAAGGAAGTTTATTCAGTGATATGCCACCACTGGTATACAACAATAGCAGCAGCAATGCCGCTTAAAACAGCAGAGGTCCACAGTGGCCATGACTGCCCTATATGGCTTCAATCCAAGCATTAGAGCGCTCCACTGGATCAACACTGATCTGATAGAGTCCAGGTAAAAGCACAGCATCAAATTCAAAAGCCAGCATATGGTTAATGAAAAGTTGTGCCTCCCAAGTTCCTTCTTTTATACTGGGTTGGGCTAGATTATGTTTGCTGTACACACCCGAAACTAGTCAAACCAGTCTTCCAAAACCCTGCAATTAATCACCTTCCAATTAATTCTTTTCATTCTTGTGACTGTCTAAGGTTCCACCACCACACCTCACAACACCCCCATACTCTCCTGAATACAACCCTTGGAATGCACTTTCAAGTAGTATAATGTAACACGCTTAATCTATATAGGATCGTATCGAATCGTTTTGCTGCAGTGAATTGCGTTTAAACTTCAGTGAGTGTTGTGTAGACAATCTGAGGCCCATTTTGGGCATCAATGTTCCATAAATAGCAAAGAGATGAATGTTAATTTGTTCTTGGCGGGTCTTATTTGATAAATATTGGCCAGGACACTCGGAGAATTCCCTGCTCTTCTTTAGATCATGGGAACGTTTCCATGTATCTGAACCAGTAGGCGGACGGGGCCCTCAGTTTAATGCCCTATCTGAATGATGTGTTACAGTTTTTTTTAAACTTGGGTACTTTCTTCATGTTCCATGTCAAAGACGTAAGTGACCCTCTTGCTCCTTCTGACCCCGCGTGTGCCTTTGCCACATCTATTGCCTAGCTAACTGTATCGAGCCCAGGGGTCCAATCAAAATCTTTGGCACTATATTTGGCCACCAACATATATCATAATTTCCTCATCTTTGGAAAGCAATGGAATAAACACTCCATTCGACTGTGAACAGATTTATTCACAGTAAATAGATAAATAAACAGTAACAGACAATCTGCAGATTAACAATACCAAACAGAGCTTCCTCCTTGAATCTAGAAAATAACAAACTGAAGTGACCCTGCACTAAAACTCAGTAAAACTGGATCCTTTAATAATAACATTATGTGGAGTTCTCTTATAACTTCCCACAGATCCCTCTGGCTCTCTCTTCCTGTCTATGAATAGTTTCTTTAACTTCCTTTTGAACAGTCAGGAGTGTAACACATAGTCAGGGGTATGTGACGCACAGTCAGGAGTGTGTTGCACAGTCAGGTTGTTGAGTTTTTTAAACATTGTCACACAATATCAGTTACCTTCAGCTGCCTAGGCTCTGATCTCTGGAATTTCCTGAACCTCTCCGCCTCTCCTGTCCTTTCAGATGCTCCTTAAAACCTACCTCTTTGACCAAGCTTTTGGTTCCTGTCCTAATATCTCCTTATGTGGATTGGTGTCAAATTTTGTCCGATAACACTCCTGTTAAGTAACGTGGGACCTTTTACTACATTAAAGGCACGATATAAATCCAAGTTGTTGTTGTCATCAGGTAATTATTTATTCATTGAGATTGCTGAGAGTGTCAGCTCCAGAGTGTTTTGTACAATGATATTCACAGAACATATATATATATATTTCCCTGGGGTCATTTCAGTGTGATGTCAGCAATTCCATGAAGGTGCAGTAATATCTGGCATAGTCTCCCTGTGACATACACTGATGTTATGTTATTTTAAATACGTCACATTAGAGGTATTATATCTGCTATGTTACAGTATATATGTGTCATGTTATATGATACATGTTATATATATGTTCTGTAGCATATGTGTTGTGGTGTTTTATGTTGTATATGATATACTATTTTATCCTACTAAAATTCTCAAAGTGGCAGCAATATGTGGTACCCGTGGGCTAAGTTGGTGCAGAGTGGCACTCGGTGGGTTTTTGCATCTCACCCATGAGCAGAACCATCTGCCACCCAAGTACTGCAAATTGATAGAATCATCCTGGACAGTAAAGGTGCTGTTTCTGGCCTGGATCTGAATAAAAATAAGTCACTTGCCCTGGGTGTTCCGCCACCAGTACAGTACAAAGGCTTGTCTTGGCAATCAGTCATTCAATAATCAGATTCAGCTAGCACAACAGTCAGGCCTTTTTTTCTTTCTGAAGTTTAATTTCAGTGAACTTTTGTACTTGCCAGAAAGAAGTTGATACTTGGGAATGGGAATTTCATTTTCTGCCAATATCAAGTGTTCCCCGCAGAGTTTTGATGCAGAGTGAAGCACCCTCCTCCGCATATCGGCTAACGTTACACCGGCCTTTCCTCTTCTTGGGCTTGAGGATAGCAGATTGCCAAGGCGGGGCTCACAGAGGGAACTCCGACGGGGAGGACTGCATGCATGTGACAGAGCCAGCCCAATTATCCATCCCATAATCGTCGCTCATCTACGGTCAAGGCCAAGAAAAAAATAAAAGACTTGCATTCCTATGGCGCCTTTCATGACCTCAGGACATCCCAGAGTGCTTCACAGCCTTTGAAGTACTTTTGAAGTGTAGTCACTGTTGCAATGTCAGAAATGCAATGAAGCTACATCTGACAGGTAGGCTTGGCTGTGAAGGATGAAACATACATTGCAGGACATGCCTACTATATGTGCCATTTGACAGCAGGGCAAGTTATCTTGTGCCTCTTAGAAACCTTGATACTTACTGGCTCTTTTGACTCTGTTTCAGGACAGTGACCACAATGACGCATTCTCTCCCTGCTTTCACACTCTGTCGGGAGTTAGTTTCTGGTCCTGACATTGTCAGAACTATGGCCAGCTTCTGCTGTTCCAGAGATCTCACGCTCATGACATCTAGCAGGGAAGCTCAGGAAGTTTATAAATAGAAGATCCTAAGGATGATTAAAAAACAACTGATTCAGTCCATCAACCTTGACCTGTTATTTAGCTCCTTCTATAGATTTCTCTCAGACCAGTTTCATTGCTCTCCTGACTGGCTGCTCAAGCTATATTCCTTCACCAACTACTCCATTGAAGCCAGAATATGGTCGATTTCCTTTGTGAATGCGTCAGCTAAATCCACATTGACCGCACCAGGCGATTGCCCATTCTACGAGCCAGCAATGCTCAGGACCAACTACTTTTGGATAAGGACTGAGATGAAGAGAAATGTCTTCACTCAAAGGGTTGTGGATCTTTGGAATTCCCTTCCCCAGAGGTCTGTGAATGCTCAATTGTTGAGTATACACAAGGCTGGGATAGATAGATTCTTGGGCACAAAGGGAATCAAGGGAAATGGGGATAGGGCGGGAAAGCGGAATTGAGGTAGAAGAATGGTGGAGCAGGCTCAAGGCTCCATAAGTTCAACTTTCTACTCCTGTGCTTTTATGTTCTTATTCCTTGAAGTGACAGGAGCCATCTACACACTCCGCCTTCAGGAATGAGGGCTTGCAATTTCTTTAGAGGTTGAAATCACTCTGCATGATTAAATATGATAGATTGGCCCTGGCTCAGAGGTGGCGCTCTCACCTCTGAGTCAGAAGGTCAAAGGTTGAAACCCCACTTCAAGACTGGAGCACATAATCGAGACTGTCACGTCAGTGCAGTACTGAGGGGGTGCTGCACTGTCTGAGATACTGGGAATAATTTTAACTTTTGGTGATGGTGTAACTTTAATGGATAAGAAAATCAGGGAAAGGTGTCAATGGCAAAAGTTAAAATGACCCCCGCCATCTTTCGGATGAAACATCAAACCGAGGTCCTTACCTGCCTGTTTGGGTGGATGTAAAAGATCCCACTATTCGAAGAGGAGCAGGGGAGTTCTCCTCAGTGCCCTGGCCAACATCACCAAAAACAGATTATCTGGTCATTTATCTTATTGCTGTTTGTGGGATCTTGCTATGCTCAAATTGGCTGTTGTGTTTCCCACCTTACAGGGAATTATAGACCTGTTAGCCTTACATCAGTCATTAGGAAAACGCTAGAATCTATTCTAAAGGATGTGATAAATGGACACTTGGATAATAATGATCTGATTGGGCATAGTCAACATGGATTTATGAATGGGGAATCATGTTTGACGAACCTGTTGGAGTTTTTTGAGGATGTTACTAACAGAATTGATAAAGGGGAGTTGTGGATGTGGTATACTTGGATTTTTAGAAGGTCTTTGATAAAGTCCCCCACAGGAGGTTGGTTAGCAAAATTAAAGCACATGGGATAGGAGGTAATATACTGGCATAGATTAAGGATTGGTTAACAGGCAGAAAGCAGAGAGTAGGATTAAACAGGTCAATCTCGCGTTGGCAGGCTGTGACTAGTGGAGTACCGCAGGGAATAGTGTTTGGGCCCCAGCTGTTCACAATATATATCAATGATTTGGATGTGGGTCCAAATGCAGTATTTCCAAGTTCGTGGATGACACAAAACTAGGTGGGAATGGAGCTCAGTCATTGAGTATGTTTAAAGCAGAGATTGACAGATTTCTAAATACCAATGACATAAAGGGATATGGGGATAGTGTGGGGAAAAGGGCATTGAAGTGGATGAGCAGCCATGATTGTATTGAATGGCAGGGCAGACTCGATGGGCTGAATGGCCTACTCCTGCTCCTATGTTCCTATGTTCTTACAACAGTGACTGCACTTCAAAAGTACTTCACTGGCTGTAAAGTGCTTTGGTACGTCCTGAGGATGGGAAAGGTGCTAGATAGACACAGGTTCTTTCTTTTATAACGTGCTGGTATGGAATTCCTCAGTCTGCTGCTTTAAGAAATGTGTAAATCTATTTACTTCAGATGGGTGAATGCCTGCGTCCAAGCAACAGAGGAAGAAATTTCAAACAAACCCATTAGCCCATTCATTACTAATATCACATGATGCAATGTTACCTATTGGAGACCGAGTATCTCAAAAGTTACTTTCTGCATAGAAACTTCAATACTGTACTGACATTGCATATTGTTACGCTTCAATAAACAGTTCCCTAATAGTTGGTACAGGTAACCCCTGGTGTGGCATTAACCCACACGAACCAGTACATCTCAGAATAGAGTCAGTGTTGAGCTAACTGATCTTGAGCAGTTAGGTGCTATAATTGAGCTCAGTACCACATGGTGGAGGAAGAAGTCAAGATTCCTGCGCCTTCACTCACATGGATGTGTTCGGGCATTGAGTGAGGATAGGATTGGGCTCAACTGTGATGCTTACCATGGCCAAATATCGTACCGATGCTTACCACCCCAACTCACAGATTATGAATGCCCACAGAGTGAGAAGTACCAGAGGAGGATTGGTGACCGTTACATGACACCCAGCACACATCAGGGGGCAAGAATAGGAGAAAACAATGTACAACTGACCTCAGTTTTCATTTTAAGAATGCAGAGTGATTATACCTCATAGAATCATAGAACTGTAGAAATTTACAGCACAGAGAGGCCATTTGGCCCATCGTGTCTGTGCCAGCCGAGAAACAGCTATTCAGCCTAATCCCACTTTCCAGCTCTTGGTTCATAGCTCTGTGGATATCCAAGTACTTTTACATGCAATGCCCCTACCACCCTTTCAGGTAGTGAGTTCCAGATCCTCACCACCCTCTGGATGAAAACAACTGTCCTCCAATCACTCCACCAATTACTTCAAATCTATGTCCCCTGGATATTGACCTCTCTGCTAAAGGAAATAGGTCCTTCCTATCCACTGGATCTAGGCCCCTTATAATTTGACACACCTCAATTAAATTTCCCCTCGGCCTCCACACACACACGCCTCTACCAACTTCAGCTAAGCAAAGCCCTGGTTAGACCACATCTGGAGTACCAAGAGCAGTTCTGGGCACCACACATTAGGAAGGCCTTGGAGGGAGTGCAGCATAAATTTATGAGAGTGATATCTGGACTCCAAGGCTTAAATTATGAGGAACGATTACACAAACTAGGGATGTATTCTCTGGAATTTAGAAGGTGAAGGGGTAATTTGATCAAAGTTTTCAAGATATTAAGGGGAACAGATAAGGTAGATAGAGAGAAACTATTTCCACTGGTTGGAGAGTCTGGGACTAGGGGGCATAGTCTAAATATTAGAGCCAAACCTTTCAAGAGTGAAATTAGGAAACACTTCTACACACAAAAGGGTGGTAGAAGTTTGGAACTCTCTTCCACAAACGGTAATTGATGCTGGATCAATTGCTAATTTTAAAACTGAGATTGATAATACCTTTGGTTAACAAAATTTGGTTAAGGGATATAGGCCAAAGGTGGGTATTATAGAGTTAGATTGCAGATCAGCCACTGAATGGTGGAGCAGGCCCGATGGGTTAAATGACCTCCTCCTCTGTTCATACATTCTATTTTACATAGTGTGATGTCCCTGTCCAAACCAACAGACCTAATTGACTGTGTGCAGTGCCATGGGAGAGTCACAAGTTTTATAATATGTCAGAGATTTGCATCTCTTGTCAGCCATCTTACTTTAAAGAATGAAAACCATATAACAAGAAAGAAAGCCAGTCATTTCATGTTGCCTTTTCTGGCCTTGGTAACCAGACCACTCTCTTAAGGCAGGATTAGGCTCACTAACTTTATTTGGCCATATTCCTGGCGGTTTCAGTTGTGTTTCCAATTGCCCCGCCCAGTCAATCAACCTTCTTTCTCATCTCCAAAAATTTTATAAGTAATAAGTGGAAGTATTCAAAGGAAATGACAAAGAGCACACAATTTATTTTAACGTCCTGATGGTTTTTCTCCTAAGCTTGCTCGCAGCAGAGTCCAGGAGAATAATCCTTAATTCCTGGAAACTCCAGGGCAATCCTGCAGGGTTGGCTACCCTTACCAGGATCTGCCAGTTTAGAAGCATCTCTCAATCTACAGAAGGATCCTTCAGCAATTAATCTTTAATTCATCTCTGGATGTGCCTATTTAGAGCATACTATAGTAAAGCCCTTAAAGGGACAATGGGAACAGAAACAGGAACAATGCGTAATAGCTCTCAGTTGCCCATTCCTTCAAATATCTACCAAATTCTCCTTTAAATTTCGACACAATATCTGTCTCCCTAGGCAGTCAATTCTACCTAGTCATCACGCGAAGTCGTCCAAGCGAAATTGTCTGTGCACCTTCTTTCTTCTAAGTTTGACCCATGTCCCCTGGTTGTAGAGTTTATGGTCATCTCAAACATACGACAATGCTGCGGATGCTGGAAATCAGAAATAAAAACAGAAAATGCTGGACGTACTCAGCAGGTCTGGCAGCATCTGTGTAAAGAGAAGCAGAGTTCACGTTTCTGCTTGATGAACATTCATCAGAACTGGAAAGAGTTAGAGATATAACAGGTTTTAAATGAGAGACAGGGAAAGGGAGAGGGTGGAGGGAAGAACTAAAGGAGCAGTCTGCGATAGAGAGGAAGACAAGAGAGATTAAATGAAAGAGATGATAATGGGAAAAATAAAAATAATAAGATGCATCTAGAGGAGGTGGAAATGGGAAAAGCAGAATCATTATCAAATGATGCCATCGAAAAACTGGAGGCAGAGGTTATGATCTGAAATTGTTGAACTCAATATTGAATCCGGAAGGGTGTAAAGTGCCTAATCAAAAGATGAGGTGCTGTTCTTCGAGTTTATGTTGAGCTTCATTGGAACAATCTAGGAGGCCGAGAACAGAGAGGTCAGAGTGGTAGCAAGGGGGAAGAATTAAAATGACAGGCGACCAGAAGCTCGGGGTCACAGTTGAGGACTGAATGGAGATGTTCCGCAAAGCGGTCACACAATCAGCATTTGGTTGCCTCAATGTCAACAGGAGTGCATAGTGAGCATTGAATATAGTATGCTAAAATGAAAGAAGTACAAATAAATCGCAGTTTCACCTGAAAGCAGTCTTTGGAGCTTTGGACAGTGAGGAGAGAGGAGGTAAAAGGGCAGGTGTTGCATCTCCAGTGTCTGCATAGAAAGGTGTCGAGGGAAGGGAACAGGCTGTTGAGGGTGATTGAGGAGTGGACCTGGGTGTCGCGGAGGGAATGTTCCCTTTGGAATGCTGAAAGGGTAGGGAAAGATATGTTTGGTGGTGACATCATGCTGGATGTGGCGGAAATGGCGGAGGATGATCCGTTGAACATGGAGGCTGGTGGGTTGGAAGGTGAGGACCTCCATCTCCATTTCTGGGGATAGATATCGACCAATACCTATTATAAGCCCAGTGACTCCCACAACTACCGTGACTATACTTCCTCACACCCCACTTCCTGCAAGGACTCAATTTCACTCTCAGAGTCTCTCCGTCTCATCTATTCTGATGATGCCACCTTCCATACCAGTGCTTCTGATATGTCTTCCTTTTCCCTCAACAGAAGATTCCCCTCCTCCATGGTCGACAGGGCCCTCAGCCATGTCCATCCCATTTCCCACACTTCTGCCCTCACCCCTTCCTCTCCCTCACAGAACCACGATAGACTTCCCTTGTCCTCACCTTCCATTTTTTGTTTATATTTCAAACATTACGACGTTATCAGCTTGCATTTTCAGCGACGTGTGACACAAAATACCACAGCCATTCAATGGGCAAGGGCAAGTCTAGCTAACGGCAGGTACCGTCAGTTGTCTGCAACAGCAAATTATGGCCCAATCTCTTTCCTGAGCCTTCTCTTCTCCAGAATAAATAATCCAAGCACTTCAACCTTTCCTCACACCTTAGATGCTTTCAGCTCAGTCTCAGTTTGGTTGCCCTGTTCCCTGCAATGCCTGTGGTACGGTGCCCAGAAGTGTACCTAGTTCTCCAGGTGTGGTCATACCAGGGTCTTATACAAACTCTACCACCCCCTGCCAGGACAGCATTGGAGGAAGCCGAGTCTGGAGGTGGTAAAGGCATGGACAAGCATTGCAACTGCAGTAGTGGTGAGGTAGGACTGGAGGCAGAAAATGTTACAACAGTGAAAGCAGCTGATCACAGGTACGTGGAGTTTGAAGTTCAGCTCAGAGTCAAACAGGACACTAAGGTGGCCACTGTTAGGCTCCGTTTGAGGGAGCCCTACCATGCTGATTGGAAGGCCCAGTTAGCTTTCCCACTGATGCAGCACGCTACATGGTCTCCATGAGCTATTCACCAAAAGAATCTCAGATCAACAACAGCAAAAACGTCCTGAGTGCTGGGCCTGAACAGCTGATGGTTGCTACAGCCAGAAGTGCAGCAAAGGGAAGAAGAGAAGGACAGGAGACCAGATGTGGAAAAGTGGAGGGTGTCTGCAGGAAGACAGAGCCGAATGAGATTTTAGTTGCGATAGCAGGTAAGTGTGAGGTCAGGGATGAACCTGTTGATGAGAGGGATAATAGGGGAATAGGACTCAGTGCGGGTAGAATGTGGGTGGTGGAATTTGGACGAGTTGCAATTTGCAAAGGGTGGAATTCAGGGGTCTGCCATAAGAGCACTGGAGGAAATGGGTCTGGAGGTGACGAAAGCATTTCAGCAGCAGTAGGAGTGAGGTAGGGTTGGAGGCAGATAATATCGTAACAACAAAAGTTGGTGGTGGCAAGGTTGTGGTGATTGACTCTGACCTAAGCTTCAAACAGGAGACCAAGGATGCCCACCATTACGATGGGTTTGAAGAAGCTTCCAGAAAGAAGAAAGGAATTGAGCACTCAGGTGGCGTGAAGCTTGAGGCAGAAGCCAAGCACAATGGCTTTGGTAGAAATTCTTGCTCATCCCTCTTGTGAGTTTCATCCTGTAGCCTCAAAAGGAAGAAAGATTTGGATTTCTATAGCACCTTTCATGGCCTCCGGACTTTTCAAAGTAGTTTACAGCCAATGAGGTACTTTTGAAGTGGAATCACTGTTATAATGTTGGAAACAAAGTAGTGTAGGAGCCAATTTGCACACAGCAAGATCCCAGAAACAGCTTTAGTGAGGCTGGTTGAGGGATAAATATTCGCCCCAGAGCACCAGGGAGAACTCCCCTGCTCTTCTTCAAATAATGCCATGGGATCATTTACATCCACCTGAGAGGGCAGATGGGGCCTTGGTTTGACGTCTCATCTGAGAGATGGCACCTCCACCAGTGCAGCATTCACGCTGCACTGGGAGTGTCAGTCTAGATCTTATGCTCAAGTATCTGGAATAGAAGCTTGTACCCATGACCTCCTGATTCAGAGGCGACAGTGGTCCCAGTGAGTCACGGCTGACAGCTTGAGCTGTTTACTTCATATTTCCACATTTTATTTCCCTTTCCTGGTCTCAATACCTTGCATTTGTCCACAAACTGAATAAACACAACTCCATTTTGGCAGCTAAACTTCACAATCGTGCTGCAGATCCCAGGTTACCTATGAGCAATGCCATTGGATGGGCTTTGGTAGGGGTCAGCTAGTATATAAAAACACAGTAAGCAGAAATTACAGGACACTTTTGCTTAATGAAACAAGGCAATTGGCTCTGATGTGCTTTGACAGGAACTATACATAATCCAAGATGGCAAATACTTAAACCGGATATAAGCCAAATTGCTGCCAGATCCCCTTTTTGCCCCTGGCTCACTGCTGTTATGTGCATGTTTGATTAGCAGTGACTTTTCCTCACTGCTCTGGTCTGTCCCAAGGGTATATTTTCCTGCATTTGCAAACGTGCACGAACAAAAATTCAGCGTAGTATAAAGTGGAGAAACCCATCATGTCCCCACAACCAACAATTTCACTAATGGTATGCAGAAGGAACTAAACCTCAGACTTTCTGCTCCTGAAAGCTATGGGAAATCTGTTCATGGGACGTGAGCATCTCTGGCAAGGCAAGCATTTATTGCCCATCCCTAATTACCCACGATCTGCCTTCTTGAACCGTTGCAGGTATACCGACAGTCCTGCTGGGTAGGGACAGACGATGAAGGAACAGCGATATAGTTCCAAGTCAGAATGGTGTGTGGCTTGGAGGGGAACTTGCAGGTGGTGGTGTTGACATGCGTCTGCAGCATGCGGCACCAATCAAGCAGGCAGCTTTGCCGTGGATGGTGTTGAGCTTCTTGAGTGTTGTTGGAGCTGCACTCATCCAGGCAAGTGGAGAGTATTCCATCACACTCCTGACTTGTGCCTTGCAGATGGCTTTGGCGAGTCAGAAGTTGAGTTACTCTCTGCAGAATACCAAGCCTCCAACTTGCTCTTGTAGTCACAGTGGCTGGTCCAGTTCAGTTTCTGGTCAATGGTGACCCCCCGGATGTTGATGGCGGGGATTCAGAAATAGTTATCTCATAGAATGTCAAGGAGAGGTGGTCAGACTCTCTCTCTTGTTGGAGATGGACATTGTCTGGCACTTGTGTGACGTGAATGGTCCTTGCTACTTATCAGCCCAAACCTGAACATTGTCCAGGTCTTGCTGCGTGCAGGCACAGACTGCTTCATTATTTGAGGAGTTGTTAATGGAACTGAACACCGTGTAATCATCATTAAACATCCCCTCTTCTGACCTTATGATGGAGAGAAGGTCATTGATGAAGCAGCTGATGATGGTTGGACCAAGGACACTACCCTGAGGAACTCCTGAATTGATGTCTTGGAGCCGAGATGATTGGCCTCCAACAACCACAGTCATCTTCCAACCAGTGGAGAGTTTTTCCCCTGATTCCCATTGACTCCAGTTTTGCTAGTGCTCCTTGATGCCACACTCGGTCAAATGCTGCCTTGATGTCAAAGGCAGTCACTCTCACCTCACCTCTGAAATTCAGCTCTTTTGTCCATGTTTGGACCAAGGCTGTAATGAGGTCTGGAGCCAAGTGGTCCTGGCAGAACCCAAACTGAGCATCGACGAGCAGGTTGTTGCTGAGTAAGTGCCGCTCGGTAGCACTGTCGACAACACCTTCCTTCACTTTGCTGATGATTGAGAGTAGACTGATGGGGCAGTGATTGGCCAGATTGGATTTGTCCATGGACAGGACATAACTGAGCAATTTTCCCCATTGTTGGGTAGATATCAGTGTTGTAGCTGTATTGGAACTGCTTGGCTACAGGCATGGCTACTTCTGCAGCACAAGCCTTCAGTACTATTGCTGTCAGGGCCCATAGCCTTTGCTGTATCCAGTGCCTTCAGCCTTTTCTTGATATCGCGTGGAGTGAATCGGATTGGCTGAAGACTGGTATTTGTGATGCTGGGGACTCCAGGAGGAGGCCGAGATGGATCATTGCAAATGCTTCAGCCTTTCCTTTTGCACTGATGTGCTGGGCTCCCCCATCATTGAGTATGGGAATGTTCATGGAACCTCTTCCTCCCATTAGTTGTTTAATTGTCCACCGCCATTCATGACTGGGAAAGGAAAGTAAAGGAAGCTGGGAAAATGAGTGAGACACTGGCGTTCGGTCATTCCACTTCCTAGTAGATCATTAACCGTATGCAGAGATATTAAATTTGGGACAATGCAGTGTATGTGATACAGTACAGCAGAAATAACAAAACATTGCTGATGTGGCATGTGTGGTTTAATAAGGTGTGCCGGCCTCAAACTCATTATGTTCACTCATCGTGGATTTTTAACTATCTGGTAAGATAACAGAACGCCTTGCTAGTTTTCCATGCCTCACTAAGTTTGCGTTTAGCCATCATGGAAGGCAATTCAGCTGGGACAATTATTTGCACTGTAGGCGTCGAAGCTCTTTGGAAACTATCCTAGTGATAATGGGTCATAGACTAGTTACGACTTGAATGTAAAGGTAAATCCTGTAGATCAGTGTCTTAACTTACAGTCAGTAGTGAATTAAAATGTGCAGTCAGAAGTTAATAGCTGTTAATGAAACCTACTCCCCAACAATACTTCTGTGGTATCTCATTTCCCTCAATCATCCTGTCCAAGTACAATCCACAGGCTTTTGAAACCCAAGCTTGATGTCACCTGATCAGTATTTTCTGACTTAAACCACCTACTCTTTGCAACCTCTGTTGAGGCCTCCACCACAGTTGTTAGCACTCTTGCCTCTGAGTTAGAAGCTCACGGATTCACAGTCCCACTCCAGAGACTTTAGCACAAAATCCAGACTAACGCCCCCACCCCCCAGTGCTGCACTGTCGGAGGTGCCGTCTTTTGGATGAGACGTTAAACCGAGGCCCCGCCTGCCCTCTCCGGCAGATGCAGAAGATCCCACAGCACCATTTTGAAGAAGAGCAGGGGAGTTCTCCCCTGGAGTCCTGACCAATATTTATCCCGAAATCAACACTGTTAAAACAGATTATCTGGTCATTATCTCATTGCTGTCTGTGGGAGCTTGCTGTGCACAAATTGGTTGCTCATCTGCTGCTGAAATCCTCCATGCCATTGCTACCTCTTGACGTGATTATTCCAATGAACTCCTGGCCGGCCTCCCACATTCTACCCTCTGTAAACTTGAGGTCATCCAAACTTCTACCGCCCGTCTCCTAGCTCGCACTGAGCCCCATTCACCTATCACCCCCTGTGCTCATTGTTTCCTGGTTAAGCAACACCTCAGTTTTAGAATTCTCATCCTTGTTTTCAAATCCCTCCATGGCCTGGCCCTTCCCTATCTCCGTAATCTCCTCCAGCTCCACAACCCTTCAAGATATCTGCACTCATCGATTTTAATTTCTCCAGCATTGGTGGCTGTGCCATCAACTGCTCTATGCTCTGGAATTCCATCACTAAACCTCTCTGCTTCTCTACCTCGCTTTTCTCTTTTAAAATGCTCGTTAAAATCTACCTTTTTGACCAAACTTTTGGCCATCTGCCCTAATTATGTGGCTCAGTGTCAAACTTTTCTTTCTGTGAAGTGCCTCGGGATGTTTTATTATGTTAAGGATGCTATATAAATACAAGTTGTTGTTGGTACTGTTGTATTTCCTACATTACGACAGTGACCACACTTCAAAAGTATATCATAGGCTGTAAAACGCTTTGAGATGTCATGAAACGTGCGATATCAATGCAAGTTCTTCCTTTCTTTATCGGACGTAGCTCTTCACCTTGGCTTCTCCACCCAAAGCCAACATAAGCACTCACATCAATGAGCACTCAGCTGTGCTTGTGGAAGTGACGTGTGCAACCACCCTTTCAGAATTCAAAAGAAACGAAGGACAGGGATAATGTACAACATGACCTCCTAGCTCCTACTTCAGGGGGAAACCATTCCATCATATCGTCAAGATGTGGAAGAATTCTGGAGAGCTGCAAGCAGCAAAGTATGAGGGAACTCCAAAATAAAAACAAGAAATGCTGGAACCACTCAGCAGGTCTGGCAGCATCTGTGAAAAGAGAAGCAGAGTTAACGTTTCGGGTCAGTGACCCTTCTTCGGAACTGACAAATATTAGAAAAGTCACAGGTTATAAGCAAGTGAGGTGGGGGTGGGGCAAGAGATAACAAAGGAGGTCTAGATTGGACCAGGCCACATAGCTGACCAAAAGGTGACGGAGCAAAGGCAAACAATATGTTAATGGTGTGTTGAAAGACAAAGCATTAGTACAGATTAGGTGTTAATATACTGAATATTGAACAGCAGCAAGTGCAAACCTGAAAAAAAACAGTGGGTAAGCAAACTGAACAAACTAAGATGAAATGAAATAAATGCAAAAAAAAAATTGTAAAAAATGTAAAAAAGAATGTAAAAAAAGGAAGAAAAAATGACTAAAAATGAAAGCAAAATGGGGGGCTGTCATGCTCTGAAATTATTGAACTCAATGTTCAGTCCGGCAGGCTGTAATGTGCCTAATTGGTAAATGAGATGCTGTTCCTCGAGCTTGCGTCGATGTTCACTGGAACACTGCAGCAATCCCAGGACAGAGATGTGAGCATGAGAGCAGGGGGGAGTGTTGAAATGGCAAGCAACTGGAAGCTCAGGGTCCTGCTTGCGGACTGAGCGGAGATGTTCCGCAAAGCGGTCACCCAGTCTGCGCTTGGTCTCCCCAATGGAGAGGAGACCACACTGTGAGCAGCGAATACAGTATACTACATTGAAAGAAGTACAAGTAAATCGCTGCTTCACCTGAAAGGAGTGTTTGGGGCCTGGGATAGTGAGGAGAGGAGGTAAATGGGCAGTTATTACACCTCCTGCGATTGCAGGGGAAGGTGCCATGGGACGGGGACGAGGTGGTGGGGGTAATAGAGGAGTGGACCAGGGTGTCGCGGAGGGAACGATCCCTTCGGAATGCTGACAGGGGAAGGGAGGGGAAGATGCGACTGGTAGTGGCATCACGCTGGAGGTGGCGGAAATGGCGGAGGATGATCCTTTGGATATGAAGGCTGGTGGGATGAAAAGTGAGGACAAGGGGAACCCTGTCACGGTTCTGGGAGGGAGGGGAAGGGGTGAGGGTAGAGGTGCGGGGAATGGGCCGGACACGGTTGAGGGCCCTGTCAACCACAGTGGGGGGAAATCCTCGGTTGAGGAAAAAGGAGGTCATATCAGAAGCACCGTCATGGAAGGTAGCATCATCAGAGCAGATGCGTCGGAGACGGAGAAACTGGGAGAATGGAATGGAGTCCTTACAGGAGGTAGGGTGTGAAGAAGTGTAGTCGAGGTAGCTGTGGGAGTCGGTGGGCTTATAATGGATATTAGTAGACAACCTATCCCCAGAGATGGAGACAGAGAAGTCGAGGAAGGGAAGGGAAGTGTCAGAGATGGACCATGTAAAGGTGAGAGAAGGGTGGAAATTGGAAGCAAAGTTGATAAAGTTTTCCAGTTCGGGGCGGGAGCAGGAAACGGCACCGATACAGTCATCAATGTACCGGAAAAAGAGTTGGGGGAGGGGGCCTGAGTAGGACTGGAACAAAGAATGCTCGACATATCCCACAAAAAGACAGGCATAACTAGGACCCATGCGGGTACCCATAGCGACACCTTTTACCTGAAGGAAGTGCGTGGAGTTGAAGGAGAAGTTGTTCAATGTGAGAACAAGTTCAGCCAGGCGGAGGAGGGTGGTGGTGGATGGGGACTGGTTGGGCCTCTGTTCCAGGAAGAAGCGGAGAGCCCTCAAACCATCCTGGTGGGGGATGGAGGTGTAGAGCACCAGACCTGCTGAGTGGTTCCAGCATTTCTTGTTTTTATTTCAGATTTCCAGCATCCGCAGTATTTTGCTTATATTTATATGTGGGAACTCCAGTTTATCTTGAACACTGACATGTTCAGTGTGTCAGGGGTGGTGTAAACAAAACTTGTAAGACTTGCAAAGACGTGCATGGTATGTTGGAATCCTGCTTAGTATGAGTACAGTCCACTATCCAACTCACTCTAATTGAAATGGGTGTGGTCCAACCTTCAGCTCAATTAGGAAAGAAAAGGATTCAGTCGAGCAATTTCACAACATGGGCAACATGCTGGCACTCCACTGTACCGACATAGCCATGGGACGCTGTGTCTTTGCTGTTGCTGTTTCTGCAGGCTGCAGAAATGTGGCTAGCACCCACCTCATTCAACGTGGCTGCTACTCCAAGCAAGTGACGACAGTGAGGCACGCAGTATGTGACAGGTGTCAGTATACCTCTGATCCAAAGGGAGTACTGCACACACTGCGGCTCAGTCAAAACCAAGTAACTTCTTCCTTGCTTGTAAATCCTCTGGAAAGGACTTTTTTCCCCCACTCCAAGAATGTCCTTTCTCTCGCTTGTTTGTGCTGCTCAACAACAAGAACAGTTTGCATTTATATAGGACCATTTATAAAGACATCCCAAGGCACTTCATGGGATCGTTTTGCAGCCAAAAGATTTGACACCGAGCTACATAAGGAGATATTAGGGACAGGTGACCAAAAGCTTGGTCAAAGAGGTCGGTTTTAAGGAGCGTCTTAAAGAAGGAGAGGCGGAGAGGTTTAGGGAGGGAATTCCAGAGTTTAGGGCCCAGGCAGCTGAAGGCACGGCCGCCAATGGTGGAGCGATGAAAATCAGGAATGCACAAGAGGCTGGAATTGGAGGAACGCAGAGATCTCAGAGGGTTGTAGGGCTGGAGGAGGTTACAGAGATAGGGAGGGGGAACGGGGTAAAGACAAGGAGAGATTTGAAAACAATGATCAGTGTTTTAAATTTGAGCCATTGCCAAGCAGTGAGCCAACTTAGGTCAGTGAGCATTGGGATGATGGGGATGGAGAAGATATAAAAAAGGGAATTTTTTTTACAGCCTTCAGCTACTGTTTCTTGTTATTTCTGAGGGGGTTCCAGCCCTCAGTGTTGTGTGCAAGATAGCTGCATCACCCACGTAATATCACTGCTGTGTTAATTGCAAGGAATAACTTGTAGCAAATGACTGGGAAATTTGATTTGCATTAAGAATATTTTAAAGATATGGCAACAATATGTCAGATCATAAACAGCCTTCTCTGGCCTTCTTTGCATACGGGTGTGCGTGTGTGTGTGTTTAAAGTATGTGTGTGTCTACACTTGAGAATGCAACAAGAAAATGATGGAATCAATTAAACTGTTGAAAATATTCTGATCCAAGATCTTTGTGTACAAGAAAATCACCAAAAAACACAGGAACGGGAGTATTCCATGTTGGAAAAGTAAGCTGCATTTAAGGTTAAATTGTGTAGGCCTCGGACAGGGCCTTGCACATATTGAAAGATCATGGGCAGTGTGGGGCCTTGCACAAGTTACCCTTTTGTGTCAGTTTAGCTCACAAACACTCCCCCCTTTGGGTCAGAATCTAAACCGAAACATGAGCGCGTAATCCAGGCTTGCACTATCAGAGGTGCTGTCTTTCAGATGAGGCGTTAAACCGAGGCTCTCTCTGGGTGGATGTAAAAAATCTTTCAGAAGCAGTCAAAGAAGGGCAGCGGAATCCTCCCCTGGTGTCCTAGGCCAACATTCCTCCCTCAACCGTCATCACTAAAATCAAATTAACTGCTTGTTTCTCCCGTTGTTGTCTGTGGAACGTTGCTGCTGAGGAATGGCTTTCGTGTTTGTTTGTGCTAAAGCACCTTTGAATAACAATTCTTGTGTGACATCAGGGAATGTCCCACCCAACGCAACTTTGAATTCTTTTTTTTTTGGAGTGCATGGGTGATTTAAGTATCACAGGGAACGGAGTTTATTGAGGAAGTTTATTGGGAAAGGGGCCATTACATCGTACATAGAATCTACAGCACAGAAACAGGCCATTTGGCCCAACTGGTCCATGCTGGTGTTTATGCTCCACACAAACCTCCTCCCACCCTACTTCATCCAGCTTTTTCAGTACATCCTTCTATTTCCTTCTCCCTCGTGTTTATCTAGCTTTCCCCTCAGATGCATCTATACTATTCGCCTCAACCACTCTCTCTGTAACGAGTTCCACATTCTCACCATGCTTTGGGCAAAGGGGAGATGGTGGTGTAGTGGTAATGTCACTAATGCTAGTATTCCAGAGGCCCAAGCTAATGCCCTGGGCACATGGGTTCAAATCTCACCATGGCAGCTGGTGGAGCCTAAATTCAATTAACTAACAAAAGGCAGTCGTAGTAATGGTGCCGTGAAACGATCATTGATTGGTGTAAAAACCTGTCTGGTTTACTGTTGTCATTTAGGGAAGGCCTACATGTGACTCCAGACCCACAGCAGCCTCTCAACTGCCCTCGCAAGCCATTTTGTTGTCAGGGGCAATTAGGGATGGGCAACAAATGCTGGCCTTGTCAATGATGCCTGCATGCCATGAAAATGTTTTTTAAAGTTTCTCCTGAATCCCCTATTGGATTTATTTGTGACTATCTTTATATTGATGGCCCTTAGCTTTGGTTTCCCCATGACTAGAAACATCTTCTCGACGTCTACCCTACGTCATAGTCTTCAAGACTTCTATCAGGTCACCCCTCAGTCTTCCCTTTTGTCAAATCACAGATCATTAGATCCAAAAGTGGTGGCTGTTAATAAAAGTGCAAAATGCCACCTTGTGTAGTAAAAGTGGAAAATGCTTGCGGTTCTGCCAAGAAGGTTACTTCTGCAAATGTGCACCAGCCTGTTCTACTTTCAGAGGCAACGCGACCTGTGGTGTATTGCCTGCATTTTCTGTGTAAAAATCTCTACAGCTTCCTTTATCTTTCCAAATGCATTTCAAATTTATTTTACAATAAAAGAGATTCAGATCAGCTCCCTTTCAAAGCGCGGTCTGAATATTTCCACTCGGCTGTAGAACAATAGTAAAATGGATTAAAATTCCACACTGTAACACTTCTGTCATAAACCAGCATGTCATCTGACTGACCATGAGGAACATCATGGGAGATCCGAGAGCTTTTTTTAAATACTGCCTAGCTGAAAACCAGGCACATGCCAAACCTGATGGGGTGTAGTTTCCTCATTTCATATTCACAATATGTTTGCTGCATACAACCAACAGAGTAAAACACAGCCTTCAGCTGCCTCGGCCCTAAGCTCTGGAATTCCTTTCCTAAACCTCTCCTCCTCCCTCTCCTCCTTTAAGACACTCCTTAAAATCTATCTGTTTGACCAAACTTTTGAGCATTTTCCCTGATATCTCCTTACGTGACTCGATCCTTTCCTCACTCAAAGGTCCATTCACGCACGCTTTCCAGCAAGGAGTCCCTGGATAGCAATCCGGAGCGGGAACCTTTGTGGATTTATCCCTTTTCCAGCCCAGAATTGCAAGGCCAACTGTTGGGGTGCAACAGTCACTGACATCAGTGACTCAATACAAACCATATAGTGTCAGCTGTGGTTCAGTTGGTAGTACTCTGCTCTTTGAGTCAAATGCTTGGGGGGTGGGGTTAAGCCCCACTCCAGCCCTTCAGCACATTGTCCAGGCTGATACTTCAAAGCAATACTGTTGCCTTTTGGATAAAGAAGTTAAACTGAGGCCCCACCTTGCCTGTTCAAATAGATATTGATGTTCCCATGGCAGTATTCAAATCAGAGTGAGGAGCTTTCCCAATGTTCAGGCCAATGTTCTTCCTTCAACTGACAGATTAGGGAGAAGTGGTGTCGTAGTGCTCGTGTCACTGGACTCGTAATCCAGAGCCCAGGCTAATGCTCTGGGGACATGCGCTCAAATCCCACCATGGCAGATGGTGAAATTTGAATTCAGTTAATAAAAATCTGGAATTAAGAAGATGGTGGCCATGAAACCATTGTCAATTGTTGTAAAAACCCACGGGTGTACGAATGTCCTTTAGGGAAGGAAATCTGCCATCCTTACTCGGTCTGGCCTACATGTGACTCCAGACCCACAGCAATGTGGTTGATTCTTAACTGCCCTCTGAGCAAGCCATTCAGTTGTCAAGGGCAATTAGGGATAGGTAATAAATGCTGGCCTAGCCAGTGATGCCCACATTCCACAAAAAAAACAGCAACAAACAGATTACCTACTCATTCATTAACTTGCCACATGCAAATTGGTTGCCACATGTATCTACAAAATAAAAATGACTGCACTCTAAAAAGTAATTGGATGTGAAATATTTAGGCACATCATGAGGTCATTGCAAAATAGGCGATAACAAATGGGGAGTCTGTTTTACATTCTTCCGGATTTTACGGATTGCACAACCATTGAGTGAGATCACTGATCGAGCTACACCTCAACTCCAGTTCTTTGCCTTAGCTCTATATCACTTGATACCCTTTCCTAACAAAAAAAAAATCAATCCCAGGCTTGAAAGCCCTAATTGTCCCAAAGCATCCACAGCCTTTTGGTGGAGAGAATTCCAGATTTCCATGACCCTTTGTGTGAAAAAGTGCTTCCCGACTTCCCTTTTGGTGTCAGCTGTGGTTCAATGGGTAGCACACTTGGGACTTGTACACAAAAATCAAGGCTGCCACTCCAGTGCAGTACCCAGGGAGTGCTGCAGTTTTTTGGATAACCTGTTAAACTCAAGGGGCCCCCAACCGCCTCTCAGTTGGATGTAAATGATCTCAAGGCACTATTTCAAAGAAAAGTAGGCGAGTCATCCCTGGTGATCGAGCCAATATTTATCCCTCAACCAACATGACTAAAACAGTTTAGCTGGTGGGTGATTTATCACATTGCTGCTTGTGGGAGTTTGCTGTGACAGATTAGCTATCGTGTTTCCTACATTACAACAGTGACTACACTTCAAAAGGACTTCATTGGCTGTAAAGCGCTTTGGGACGTCCTGAGGGCATGAAAGGCACCATAGGGGCTGGATTCCGTGGCACCGGCACAAGGCCGAAAAGGCGGGGGGAACCCCACCTTGGCTTTCCAAGACCCCCGCCCCCGCCCCCATTCCCCCAGCACGATCTTACATTGTTCTGGTGCTTAAGTGCCCAGCACCGGGATCCCTTTCCCTTTAAAGATGGGGACCCCGCCTCCAAGAGCTGCTGGCTAATCAGAGAGCTGGCAGCTCAGCAGTATCAGCAGCGCCACCAGGAGTGGTGGCCATTGTCAGTACTGCAAAGACCTTGGACCCAGGCCCAGTGCTGGAGACTGAGACCCAAGGTAAGTGAGGCGGAGTCATGGGGGCCAGTCCAAAAAACCCCGGCAGGGAGGGGGTTGGGGTTGGGAAGGTGGATGTCAAGTGCAGGGGGAGGGGAGTCCAGGGAGGTGGAGTTCTTCCTGGTGGGGGTCCTCCGTGGGCCACCGAGGAGGGACCACCTCCCCAAGCCCGCAGGGAGGGCACTTCATATTATTGGGATTAAACCAGCGGTGGGGGCGGGGGAAGAAGCCCTTAAATGGCTATTAATAGGTCACTTAAGAGTGTCAATTGGCCTCTGGCGGAAAGGCCGTCATCGGCCAATCCCACCCCCGACAAAATCATTTGGGGATGGGGAGTTGACGGGCCTGCTGCCCCCCGTCTCCCATCGGAATTCTATGGGCCCCCACCGTCTCTGACCCCGTCTCGCGGGACTCATAAAATCCAGCCCTAGAAATGCAAGTCTTTGTTTTTCCCAAATTGGAAAGAAAGAACATTTTGAAGGAGAGTCACAGTTATAATGTAGGAAAGGTGGCAGCCAGTTAGTGCACAGCAAGCTCCCACAAACAGCAATATGATGATGCCCAGCTAGTTTGTTTTAGGTTTTGGTTAAAGGATAAATATTAGCCCAGGACACTGGGAGAACTTCACTGTTCTTCTTAGCAATAGTGCCATGGGATGTTATACGTCCATCTGAGAGAGCAGACAGGGCTCGGTTTAATGACTCACCCAAAAGACGACACCTCCAAATTGGGACTGACATCAATGACCTGTCTCCATTGGGAAAGAAAATCAGATGGAGTGCAAATCAGGCTGCCGATTCGCTGCCTCCGAGTGTGTGCTACCCCGTCTCAAGGCAAATTTATACCCCTTGTCCTTTGCTTCATCTTTCTTTGCCATTTATACCAAGCTATTGTGGGCTCACAAATTTATTCCAAGAATTTTCAAAAATCCTAAAACCCAAAAATTGGCAAAAGTCCTGTTAAGGACATATTCAGTAAAAAGCACATAGAATATTATGAATCTGGTGATGGCTGTCAATAAATTGCTCTTCAGTAATGGAATCAAGCAATCAAAATACTGCACACAGATTGCAACTCTCCTGAAATCAGGTATCACATTACTGAGTGTAATGTCGGCCGTCCACTAAGATCAATATTACATTGAGGTTACTGATGATTTGTGAAATAATGAAAAAACATTTTATGCCATTTGCAATGGCACTGAATGGGTTTGCAGTACATGATGTACTACCTCAGTAGATAGCTTTAAATTATCTTCCTGAGTTTCCTCAAGAAGAGTTTGTCCAAGTCCAGATGGTTTGATTCCCAGTATGATTTGAGCTGCAATGTTTCCATATTGCCCGAGACCCGCACTGGCACTGCCAGCCACCAGCTTGAACCCACAGCTTTCTGACTCAGAAACGAGAATGGTACCAACTGAGCCACAGCTAATACTGTACCTGATGACATTACAACTTTACCGAACGCCAGCATGGAGACAGAGCATGTCCACAACCTCGTGAGTCACCAGCAGTGCAGGAGACCTCATACAGAGCATGGAAGAAGTAGAATCTCCACCAGTCAATAGTGGTTTGGAAAATCCATTGCAGAGCGCAGAGATCCTACGACTTAGGATCCATGGGGGTCGGTAGGTACAGAGATCAGCATGGTCTTCCAACTGAGGGCAGTGACACATCGTTGCTATATTTGACATGGGGTCTACTTACCCAAGAAGGCCTGCAGTTAGGATAGTTAGTCTTATGGATATACAGATTCTGTTCTCAAACACAAGTGGGAGCCATAAGTCTACCATCAGTGACCTAAGCAGGGCACCAATTTATCAGCCGAGATTATGTGGCTTCACTCCATGACCTTTTGACCCATAGGTGAGAGCACTACCACCAAGCTAAGCTGACGTCGATGTGTGGCGTACAGCCATAGGCACAAGACAGTGACTGAGGCTTTCCTTGCCCTGGCACCAACTGGTCCCTCCACCATTTCCTCCGCATAATCTGAAGTGCCACTGGTGGATGAGCCATCTTCTACCAATGATACTGGTACAGGAAGGGCACCACCAAAGGTAAATACTCAGAGGGTAAGAAGTGCACGGTTGCACAGAAAAAGACCACAAAATACATACATCAGGCCCATATCAACTTGTGTAAAGAAAACCTGTTGATATCACCGTCTTTATTCATGTCTCCTTTATCAGATGGATTTCCAGTAATCTGGGGATAAAATTCAGTGGTACTTCAGTGTTGCTAGATTCAATGACAATGTCATCCCCAGTTTCAATTGATATTTGAGATGTACTGTCGAAACAGAGACATTCTGCAGTCTGCTGTTCTAAGATCTCCGAATCGACAGACAAGTACTTCTTGGAAGGGGAGGAGCCACTCAATCCCTAGTCTTTTCCATAAATGGCAGCTCATCTAAAACTCTGCTACCTGTGCTGATTCGCACCAAGTCCTGTTCATCCATACCCACTGTGCTCACTCACCTACACTGACTCCCAGTCCAGCAGCGCCTCGATTTAAAAATTGTCACCCTTGTTTTCAAATCACTCCATGGCCTTGCCACTCCCTATTTCTGTAACCTCTTCCAGCCCTACAATCCTCTGAGATATCTGTGCTCCTCCAATCCTGGCCTCTTGCGTATCCCTGATTTTAATCACTCCACTATTGGCAGCCATGCTTTCAGCTGCCTGGGCACTAAGCTCTGCAATTCCCCCCTAAACCTCTCCACCTCTCTCTCCTCCTTTAAGACACTCCTTAAAAACTTACCTCTTCGACCAAGCTTTTGTGATGACACAAAGCTGGGGGGGGGAATGTGAGCTGTGAGGAGGATGCAAAGAGGCTCCAATGTGATCTGGACAAGTTGGCTGAGTGGGCAAATGCATGGCAGATGCAGTATAATGTGAATAAATGTGAGGTTATCCACTTTGGTTGTAAAAACAGAAAGGCAGATTATCTGAATGGTGATAGATTGGGAAAGGGGGAGGTGCAACGAGACCTTGGTGTCCTTGTACACCAGTCACTGAAAGCAAGTATTGAGGTGCAGCAAGCAGTTAGGAAGGCGAATGGTATGTTGGCCTTCATTGCAAGAGGATTTGAGTACAGGAGCAAGGATGTCTTACTGCAGTTATACAGGGCCTTGGTGAGACCACATCTGGAGTACTTTGTGCAGTTTTGGTCTCCTTCTCTGAGGAAGGATGTTCTTGCCATGGAGGGAGTGCAAAGAAGCTTTACTGGGCTGATTCCTGGAATGGCAGGATTGACGTATGAGGAGAGATTGGGTCGACTAGGCCTATATTCACTAGAGTTTAGAAGAATGAGAGGGGATCTCATAGAAACCTATAAAATTCTAACAGGACTAGACAGGCGAGATGCAGGGAGGATGTTCCTGATGGCTGGGGAGTCCAGAACCAAAGGTCACAGTCTCAGGATATGGGGTATGCCATTTAGAACCGAGATGAGGAGAAATTTCTTCACTCGGAGGGTGGTGAACCTGTGGAATTCTCTACCGCAGAAGGCAGTGGAGGCCAAGTCATTAAATATATTCAAGAAGGAGATAGATATATTTCTTAATGCCAAAGGGATCAAGGGATATGGGGAGAAAGCGGGAACAGGGTACTGAATTAGACAGTCAGCCATGATCTTTTTTGAATGGAGGAGCGCGCCTGAAGGGCCGAATGGTCTACTCCTGCTCCTATTTTCTATATTTCTATGGTCATCTGTCCTAATAACTCCAACGTGTCTCAGATTTTGTTTGATAATTGCTCCTGTGAAGAAACTTGGGATGTTGTACTATATTGAAGGTGCTATATAAACACAAGTTGTTGTTTTTAAGCATCTTGTCCTTGGAATTGCATTTTAGCTACACGACGGTTGTAGCCAAACAAAAAACATAATTAACTAATGTATTTAAAAGCACAGGTTCTTATACTCCTCACCCTTTTGAATGACAGTCTCACTTTTGAGAAATCAGTCTCCCAGTCAGAGGTACCTTATTCAGGCAATGGACAGCAAGCTCCATAACACATACACACACACAGGAGTGCTGATGGCCACCCATAGTGTTTGACATGCACTGTCTGTGTTGGGCCTTTCCTGATGAGATTATATCTTGGCTTAAAGCCCAGCCGATGCACATTGTTTCAAATAGTTGCTTGTTTTTGGCAATTGTTATCCCAGATGTGTACGTCTGACAGGAATCAACAGCATTTGCTTGGCTGCTTTTTAAATGATGTACTTCATGCCGATCAAAAAAAAAGCCAAGTTCCCAGCATGCAATTGCTAAAGGGATTTTTGAAGGTAGTGTCTCTCTTAAAAGCAACCGGTTTTAAAACATGGAATGTATTACAAAGAGAGGCTACATAAACAATGGAGAAAGGTCCTTCATTTTTGTCACCCTCGGTACCTCCTATAGTACTCCCTTCCTTCTACAATCTACATGACTACGAAATCCATGCTTGGCATCAGATCATCACCCTTTCTTGATTTATTTAATCTTTTCTTGTACTCTCGAATCTTGGTGGTGTCCTGCACTTGGGCCTCGGCCATTCAAGTACCCTTGTATCGTTTGAATAATTGGCAAACACTTGGACAGTGAACGGTTCTGGTCGCCATATTGTAAAAAGGATATAGAGTCACTTGAAAAGGTGCAAAATGATTCACAAGGATGATACTAGAACTGAGAAGTTAGAAGTTTCAGGAAAGATTGACCAGGCTGAGGTTCGGTGCTCTAAAAAAAGAGAAGCCTGAGGGGTGAACTGATAGAGGTCTTTATAATTATGAAAGTGTTTATTGGGGTAGACATAGGGAAAATGATTTCACTTGCAGGGGAGACAAAGCTAGGGGCCATAAATATAAAATAGTCACTATAAATCCAATAGGGAATTCAGGAGAAACGTTTTACCCAGAGAGTGGTGAGAATGCGGAACTTGCTACCACATGGAGTAGTTGAGGCAAAGGTAGATAAACACATGTGGGAGAAAAGAAGAGTTGGGGTGAGATGAAGTGGGGGGTGAGAGGAGACTTGTCCAGAGCATAAACACTGGCATGGACCAATTGAGCTGAATGGCTTGTTTCTGTGCTGTAGAACAGATGTAACTCGATGAACACAAACTTGAGATACTGGGACTATTTCCACTTCAGCAGAGAAGACTAAAAGGAGATTCAATTCAGGTTTCTTGAATTATGCAAAGTTTTGTAAGCATGAATAGAGAAAGACTATTTTTTCCATTTGGAGAATCAGTGACAAGAGGACAAGGACAATTTAAAATTGGCTTTTAGAAAGCAAGGAGGAAAGTTAGGAGAAATTTCTTCATGCAGCAGATTATTGGAAAAGGGAGTGGTTGAAACAGAAACTGTTCCATCCTTCAGTAGAAAATTGGATAAATATATGAAGCAGAGGGATATTTAGAGCTATAGGGAGAGTGCAGAGTGGTAGGATTAGTTTGGGATTGAGACAGGGATATGGGGACTGAGTGGGGCAGTGGGATTAGTTTGGGATTGATATAGGGCTATGGAAAGTGAGTGGGGCAGTGGGATTACTTTAGATTGATATACGTCAACAGGGAGAGAGTGAGGCAGTGAAATGAGTTTGGGATTGATACTGGGCTATGGGGAGAAAGCAGGGCAGTGGATTTAGTTTGGAATTGATACAGGGCTATGGGGAGAGAGTGGGGCAGTGGGATTAGTTTGGGATTGATACTGAGCTATGGGGAGAGAGTGAGGCAGTGGGATTAGTTTGGGATTGATACTGGGCTATGGGGAGAGAGTGAGGCAGTGGGATTAGTTTGGGATTGATACTGAGCTATGGGGAAAGAGTGGGGCAGTGGGATTAGTTTGGGAGTGATGCTGGGCTATGGGGAGAGAGTGGGGCAGTGGGATTACTTTGGGATTGATACTGGGCTATGGGGAGAGAGTGGGGCAGTGGGATTAGTTTGGGATTGATACTGGGCTATGGGGAGAGAGTGGGGCAGCGGGATTGGTTTGGGATTGATACTGGGCTATGGGGAAAGAGTGGGGCTGTGGGATTAGTTTGGGATTGATACTGGGCTATGGGGAGAGAGTGAGGCAGTGGGATTAGTTTGGGATTGATACTGGGCTATGGGGAGAGAGTGGGGCAGTGTGATTAGTTTGGGATTGATACTGGGCTATGGGGAGAGAGTGGGGCAGTGTGATTGGTTTGGGATTGATACTGGGCTATGGGGAAAGAGTGGGGCAGTGGGATTAGTTTGGGATTGATACTGGGCTATGGGGAGAGAGTGAGGCAGTGGGATTAGTTTGGGATTGATACTGGGCTATGGGGAGAGAGTGGGGCAGTGGGATTAGTTTGGGATTGATACAGGGCTATTGGGAGAGAGTGGGGCAGTGGGATTAGTTTGTAATTGATACTGGGCAATGGGGAGAGAGTGGGACAGTGGGATTAGATTCGGATTAATATAGGGATATGTGGAGAGAATGGGTCAGTGAGATTTGTTTGGGATTGATACTGGGCAATGGGGAGAGAGTGGGACAGTGGGATTAGATTCGGATTAATATAGGGATATGTGGAGAGAGTGGGTCAGTGAGATTTGTTTGGGATTGATACTGGGCAATGGGGAGACAGCGGGACAGTGGGATTAGATTCGGATTAATATAGGGATATGTGGAGAGAGTGTGTCAGTGAGATTTGTTTGGGATTGCTCTATCAAAGAGCCAGCACAGACACAATTAGCCGAATGGCCTCTCTCTGTCCTGCAAATCTCTATGGTTCCAGGTCAATGCTCAAATGAGGTCAAACCAAACAGACCATACCAACTGAATCACAAAAATGTGAGAAACTGTTCAATGATATCACAAGACGTCTTTCCCCCTTCCTCCTCCAGCCCCAAAAAGACAGATAAATGCCTGCATATTTCAAAACAAAAGCTCATCCTAACAGATTATTCATGGGACTGATAAAATATCCCCAGGGTGTCATTAAATGTACAATGTAATCAACTTGTGACAGAGTCTTCATGGTCCACTTGTGATTCTGAAGCTCACTGCCTATGAGGTCAGGTTTCCTGTCATATTATTTAAATACAATAGATCTGTGTGAGTATCTTGCCATTTGCATTCCTTTCAGATCCAGTAAAAATCCAGAAGAACTAAGTCATAAATCTCGTGTTCCCAGCTCTGTGGAAGTTGAAGGAGCACGATGAAAAGGCCTGAATTGACCGTGTTTTTTCTCTTTACAAATCATTTTTCCTTGTTTTCACCCGAACTCCTGAAGTCAGAAACTCAGGCCGTGGCTTGGCAAATGCTGCCAGCCCTCCACTACCTCGCTGAAACGACCAGTTCCCAAGCTTGAGCATAGACAGACAAGGCCCAATTTTAATCCTGCTCACCCGGCAGAAACTGGACAGGCAGACCGTTAAAACTGGGCCAGTGACTTCTCCACCCTCCCCCCCACCCCCCTCCCCCTCCCACCCATTGATCCCGCTGTTTCCAAGAGGAATGCACAGGGATCATGGCAGGAGAGGAGGTGGACTGTGGAACAGGGTGGACCGCAGAGACATCGAGGGGACGGGGAATGGTGATGGTGAAGGGGGATGTGAAAGGAGCATGGCTGGATGCAAGTTTAACTTGCTCTATTTGGCAAGCGATCGGGACACCCAGTCAGAAGGAAACGGGGTCCTGGATTAAATATGAAAATTGGGCTCTGATGATGCCAAAGTCCGACTGCCAATTTTGACCCCAGGCATAAGCGGCTGAAACCCAATGTTTTTTTGTTACCTTGTGTGTCCAGGTGGAGCAGGTGTGAAGGGCACCACTCCTGAGCCAAGTCTTGTCCTCAATTGACAGCCACAGGTTCAATGGAGAACCCTCCAGCTCCCTTTCCTGAATCTGCTCAGCCCTGGGGATGCCACACATCTCCGACTTCTGATTTTGCCTTGAAGATATTAGACTGGTTATATTTTCACATCAGCCCTTATTCATATTGTGTTGCCAGATGTGGCTCAGTTGATAGCACTCTGAGTCAGAAAGTCCACACTCCAGGGACTTGAGCAGAAAATCAAGGCTGACACTCCGGTGCAGTACTGAGGGAGTGCTGCACTGTCAGAGGCACCGTCTTTCAGAAGAGACGTTAAACCAAAGCTCTGTCTGCCCTCTCAGCTGGACGTAAAAGATCCCATGGCACTATTTCAAAGAAGAACTGGGTAGCTATCACTGGTGTCCTGGCCAACAATTTATCCCTCAACCAACATCACTAAAACAGATTAACTTGTTATTTATCTCACGGAACCTTGCGGTTCCTGCCATGACAAGACAAACGCTGAAAAGATTCTCAACACATACTTGGTGCAATCTTATTGGTTCCCCTTATCTTTTCTCTTACTGGTAGCTCTTTGCTAACTGCACATTTCTGACCTGTAGCTTTTGAACATCCTGAACAACCATTTTCATTTCTGCTTTTGACTGATACGTTTTCTATCAGTTTCACCGTAATTTATTGCTGTCTTATTGTTGTATACTGTAATCGCTGAGCATTTTGTTAGACTGCCTTCTCTGTTGGGGAGGTATAAATAAAGTAGTTTAATAATGGCTGCTTGCTGTGAGTCTATATGTTAGTCTTACTCAGTGAAACACACAACAGAATGATGGCGATGAGGATGGGATTGAATTCTTTTTACATTTCAGTCGAGAAATCAAAGTCTGGGGAATATTGTGACACTTTTTGGAACTCCCAAAGTTGATTTTGAGGAAGTTTGGGGTGATTTGAAAGATTGCTTTGTGTAAGCGTACATCAGGTACAACAGTGAGTCAGCACGGTATGTACGTTAAAAAAAAAGGCACTGAAGACATATTTTGGGACAATGGGGTAATTCAACCCGAACAAAAAGGACTGGTACAATTATGAACAAAGGTTGCACATTTGGCTGAAAGCAAATAAAATAGGAGATGAGGATAAAGTAAATGTTTCACTTAAGGAGGAAGTATTAGCTGTATTAGTGGGTTTAAAGGTGGATAAATCCCCAGGCCCAGATGAGATGTATCCCAGGCTGCTATGTGAGGCAAGGGAGGAGATAACGGGAGCTCTGACACAAATTTTCAGATCCTCTCTGGCCACAGGAGAGGTACCAGAGGATTGAAGGACAGTGAATGTGGTACCATTATTCAAGAAGGGTAGCAGGGATAAACCAGGTAATTACAGGCCGGTGAGTCTAACATCAGCGGTCGGGAAATTATTGGAAAAAATTCTGAGGGACATGATTAATCTCCATTTGGAGAGGCAGGGATTAATCAGGGATAGTCAACACGGCTTTGTCAGGGGGAGATCATATCTAACAAATTTGATTGAATTTTTCAAGGAGGTGACTCGAGGTGTCGATGAGGGTAAAGCAGTTGATGTAGTCTATATGGTCTTCAGTAAGGCTTTTGATAAGGTCCCGCATGGGAGATTGGTTCAGAAGGTAGGAGCCCATGGGATCCGGGGTAATTTGGCAAGTTGGTTCCAAAATTGGTTTAGTGGCAGGAGGCAGAGGGTGATGATCGAGGGTTGTTTTTGCGAGTGGAAGCCTGTGACCAGTGGTGTACCACAGGGATCAGTGCTGGGACCCTTACTGTTTGTAGTGTACATTAATGATTTCCTGTCAAAGTGCTATGCCTGTGGGAAAGTCGGTCACATCCAGATGGCATGCAGGAGTAGAGGAAACAGTGATACTCCAGGTCACAGCAATGCACCAGGTTGAGGTTATGGTAGACCTAAAGCTAGTTCAGGAGCCTGGAAGTCCTCGAATGCCCATATAATAGATATGGAAACAGAAGTTGATGTTATCGAGCAGGAAGATCAAGAGCTGTACGCAGTCAGACAGCAAGAAAAACACATGGAAAATGATAGCAAAAGGTTGAAGATATAATTCCAGCACCCACAGTAAAAATGAAAGTCGGAGATTCACAAGTTACTTTCATCGTTGATACAACTATAGCAGTGTCTGTTATCTCGGAAGGAGAAGACGAGAAGTCCCCAAATCACATTCGTTACACAGAATTGCTGTGAAACTGACTAGTTATTCCAATAACAGTATTCCAGTGTTAAGTGAAGTTAGTGTTAGGGTGGAATACGATGAAGCATCCTATTACTTGCCATTGGTAGTAGAGGAGGGAACAAAGTCTCCTTGATGGGAAAGAATTGGCTTAAGAAAATATGGTTAAACTGGGCCGAGTTATTTACAATAGGGATCCGTAAGAGTACCTTTGACATTGAGGATGTGCTAAGAGAGCACAAAGTGGTGTTTGAGCAAAGCGGACCAAATGATAAAATTAGGCATCACAAGGCCGAAGTCAAGATAAATGATAATGTACAGCCGATATTTTGCAAAGCTAGGCCAGAGCCTTATGCACAGTCAGAAGCAGTAAGTAAAGAGCTGGATAGATTAGAAAGAACAGGGGCAATTAAGAAGGTGAAGAGCAGTGAATGGGCCGCACCCATTGTGGTAGTTCAAAAAGCATATGGTCTGTTCGGATTTGTGGAGATTATAAACAAATGGTAAATAAGGTGATTGAAAATGATACTTCCCTACTGGTGATGATTTGTTTTCCAATTTAGCCAATGGGAAGGTGTTCAGTAAGATAGATCTGTCAAATGTAGATTTGCAATTAGAATTAACTGACAAGAGCAAGGGCTTGCTTACCATTCAAACACACAAAGGGTTGTACCAGTACAAAAGGGTACCATATGGGGTGTCCACTGTTCCTGCAGTGTTCCAGAGCGTCATGGATCAGGTACTAAGTGGGACGAAATGAGTGTGCTGCTTCTTGGATGACATTTTAATTATCAGTAAGACAGAGAAAGAGCACATTGTAAGGTTGAACAAAGTCCCAGATCGACTTCAAGAGTATGGCATCAAAGCTAAAAAGCACAAGTGTTGCTTCATGGTGTCAAGTGTAACATACCTGGGTCACCAAATAGATGAAGGTATCCACCCAATGCAGGAGAAGGTTGAGGGGATTTTGAAAGCAAAGAGACCAGAGAACAAAGAAGAACTTAGAACTTTCATAGGAATTGTTGTGCATCATTCTAAGTTCACCCCTGACTAAACTAATACATTTGCTCCATTGCATTGTATCAATTACTCAAAGATGGAATCGATTGGGAATGGTCTGTGGAGTGTCAGAAAGCATTTGAAGAAGTGAAGAAAGTACTGACTAGTGATATTGTTTCGACCCACTACGATCCCAAGAAACCATTGGTTTTAGCGTGCGACACCTCACCACAGTGGTTAGGTGTGGTGTTATCTCACATAATGGAAGACTGTGTGGAGAAGCCCGTAGCATATGCTTCATGTACTTTAAAAAAGTCAGAGCAAAACTACTCACAAATTGAGAAAGAGGCATTAGTGATCATATATGGGTGTTACAAAGTTCCATCACTAACTGGACAGTAGAAAGTTCACTTTGTTAACTGACTACCAAGACCTTACGATCACATCTGGTTTAAAGAAGGGAGTACCATCTCTAGCGGCAGCACAGCTTCAGAGATGGGCGTTGATTTTGATGGCCCCTGAGTACGATATTAAATATTGTAAGTCAGCAATCATGCAGATGCAGATGTTCTTTCGAGATTTCTCATGAAGGCTGATACTTTCTTTAGCAAATGAGTTACATATACAAATGAGATGCCAGTAGCTGCCAGAGAAATTAGTGAAGAAACTCACAAGGATGTGGTGCTCACTAAAGTACTCAATTATGTCATGAATGGCTGACCTAAAGAGTGTGATGATGAGAAATTGCATGAGTTTGTCACACATAGAAATGAACTGAGTGTAGATCAAGGCTGTCTCCTATGGGGCTTAACAGTCATTATTCCGCCAAGGTTTAGGGAGAGATTGATAGAGGAACGTCATTCAAGAGTACGCAGGGATAGTCCGCATGAAAGCAGTAGCAAGAAGCTATTTTTGGTATTCAAAGGTAGAGAGAGATATTGAAGAGTTGGTGAAAAGTTATGAAGTGTGCCTCAGAATGTGAAATGAGCCAACCAAGGTTCCTTTCATTCAGAAAACCGTGGGAATGAGTACATGTCGATTTCTTTGAAGTGGAAGGGAAAGAGTACTTTATTTTGATGGATAGCTATAACAAGTGGATAAATGTTGAGTCTAAGCCCAACACCACAAGTGCCGAAACGACTGAGGTTTTGAAAAGTTGGTTTACAATTTATGGGTTGCCAGAAGTGTTGGTGTCAGATAATGGTCCACAGTTTACATCAGAAGAGTTTGAAATATTTCTGAGTAAGAATGGAGTGAAACATACTCTTCTTCTTTGGCCTCCTTGTCTCGAGAGACAATGGGTAAGCGCCTGGAGGTGATCAGTGGTTTGTGAAGCAGCGCCTGGAGTGGCTATAAAGGCCAATTCTAGAGTGACAGACTCTTCCACAGGTGCTGCAGATAAAATTGGTTGTTGGGGCTGTTACACAGTTGGGTCTCCCCTTGCGCTTCTGTCTTTTTTCCTGCCAACTGCTAAGTCTCTTCGACTCGCCACACTTTAGCCCCGCCTTTATTGGCTGCCCGCCAGCTCTGGCCATCACTGGCAACTGACTCCCAAGACTTGTGATCAATGTCACAGGACTTCATGTCGTGTTTGCAGACGTCTTTAAAGCGGAGACATGGGCGGCCGGTGGGTCTGATACCAGTGACGAGCTCGCTGTACAATGTGTCCTTGGGGATCCTGCCATCGTCCATGCAGCTCACATGGCCAAGCCATCTCAAGCGCCGCTGGCTCAGTAGGGTATACATGCTGGGGATGTTGGCCGCCTCGAGGACTTCTGTGTTGGAGATACGGTCCTGCCACCTGATGCCAAGGATTCTCCGGAGGCAGCGAAGATGGAATGAATTGAGACACCGCTCTTGGCTGACATACATTGTCCAGGCCTCGCTGCCGTAGAGCAAGGTACTGAGGACACAGGCTTGATACACTCGGACTTTTGTGTTCCGTGTCAGTGCGCCATTTTCCCACACTCTCTTGGCCAGTCTGGACAAAACAGTGGAAGCCTTTCCCATGCGCTTGTTGATTTCTGCATTCAGAGACAGGTTAATGGTGATAGTTGAGCCTAGATAGGTGAACTCTTGAACCACTTCCAGAGCGTGGTCGCCAATATTGCTGGATGGAGCATTTCTGACATCCTGTCCTATGGTGTTTGTTTTCTTGAGGCTGATGGTTAGGCCAAATCCGTTGTAGGCAGCCGCAATCCTGTCGATGAGTCTCTGCAGACACTCTTCCGTGTGGGATGTTAATGCAGCATCGTCCGCAAAGACCATCATACCACCATATCACCCAACATTAAATGGTGCTGCAGAAAGAAGTGTACAAATTGTGAAGAGGTCTTTGCAGAAGACAAGCTAGGTGACAAGCCAGGCAGTAATTTCCATCTTTGTCTTTGACACAGGCTAGGCAATTTTCTGTTCTCTTACAGAATAACCCCACAGTCTACAACAGGTTGCTCACTTTACAAGTTAGTATTTAAACATGCTCCTAGGACAAGGATTAGTTTGCTTCAGCCTGACGTCAATAGCAAAGTAAGAGAAAAGCAAGGTAGAGTGAAGATGAATCATGATACACAAGGTATGAAACTTAGAGAGTTCAGTGCTGGTCAGAAGGTCATGGTGAAAAACCATCGAGGTGATAAGGAGAAGTATTTGTTTGGAACAAAAACATAAAGTGCTGGAAATACTCAGCAGGTTTGGCAGCATCTGTGGAGAGAGAAGCAAAATTACCAATTCAGGTCTGTGACCTTTCATCAGAACTGAAACATTAAATTTGCTTCTCTCCACAGATGCTGCCAGACCTGCTGAGTATTTCCAGCACTTTTTGTTTTTGTTTCAGATTTCCAGTATCTGCAGCATTTTGCTTTTATATTGGTATGTGTTTGGAGTTGTTGTAAAAAGACTATGTGCATTCACATATCTAGTGAAGATTGGCGAGAGACTCCGTCAGTGTCATGTAGATCATTTGCTTGAAAGAGAAAATCTGACAAAGGGAGAGCACGAGAAACCTCTTATATCACAAATTCCTACAGCCCCAAGTGAAAGTCAGAAAGAAAGTGCAAGTCACAAAGATACTGAAAGTTTTCCGGTATCATAGAATCCACCACTAAAGTAAAGTGAGTCAGGGTCTTTGATTAAGACTAATCTATCAATTTCACAGTCCCAACCATTAAAAGGAGTTGGTAGCCAAAGTCAAAGTTCAGGGTTGGCTCAGTTTGAGATGTTGGGAGAGCAGAATTAAGCTAATTGAAATGGAAGAAGATACCCAGGCAGAAAGAGAAAGAAGGCAGATAGGTTAATTGAAAGTCTGTAGGAAGAAGAAATAATTTGTTCTTTTCATTACTTCTAATCAAATGATCATATTTCTGTTAAAGACATACTGGTGTTCAGGAAATACAATTATTTTTACATGTAAATTACACTGGAAATATTGGTCATACATGTTTTAGTTGTGATTACAGTAACAACATGCATGCAACACAACCTATTAAATTTCAGGATATAGTTATGGTATTCTGGGAAATTATGTACATGTACCATTTTACATTTTAATGTATAAGTTTTAAGTGGGGAGGGAGTGTAGTATATTGTAATAGCTGAGCATTTTGTTATAGGCCCTCTCTGCTGGGGAGATGTAAATAAAGTTAGTTCAATAATGGCTGCTAACTGTGAGTCCACATGTTAGTCTTACTCAGTGAAATACACAACACTTATGAATATGATATTTGAATCAATCAGGTTTACGTGTGATGCTGAAATTTGCAAGTGTGGTAATAGAACAGAAAAACATAAGAAATAGGAGCAGGAGTAGGCCATTCGGCCCCTCAAGCCTGCTCTGCCATTCAATAAGATCATGGCTGATCTGATTGTGGCCTTAACTCCACTTTTCTGTCTGCCCCCCCCCCCCCCCCCACAACCCTTGACTCCCGTATAGATCAATAATCTGTCTAACTCAGCCTTGAATATATTCAATGACCCAGCATCCACTGCTCTCTGGTGAAGAGAATTCCAAAGATTAATGACCCTCAGAGAAAAGAAATTTCTCCTCATCTTAAATGGGAGACCACTTATTTTGAAATTGTGCCCCCTAGTTCTAGATTCCCCCACGAGGGGAAACATCCTCTCAGCATCTAACCTGTCAAACCCCTTCAGAATCTTATATGTTTCAATAAGATCATCTCTCATTCTTCTAAACTCCAATGAGTATAGGCTCAACCTTTCTTCATAAGACAACCCCTTCATCCCAGGAATCAGCCTAGTGAACCTTCTTTGAACTGCCTCAAGGTAGGATGGACAAAATGCGCCCAAGGTGCAAGACATCTATAGATAATATTTAAGATTGACATCATGCATCCTTAATGAATGCAAAAGGAAATGGCTGTCAATTTCCAAATATGTTTCCACCTCTGATGTGAGCAAGAGACAAGCTGACAATTAAAACACAATCATTACAATATTCTGCAACATCATGGCATTAGGGATGATGCTTCACAAACTATGACATGTCAACTCTCACTTAGGAGCTGCACTTAAGTCTGATATTGTGCTGAAAGGATGGTAATTCTTACCTATTTGTGCCAACTCACAAAATCATGGAAAGTAGATTTCAAAATGGCTGACACTGCCCTGCAAAAGCTGATAACTCACATAACAACCAACAACTCCAAGAACAGCCATGTCTATGGGCTAGCAGCCAGGACACTGCTTTACAGTGACTTAAGAAGTTAAGTCCTATATTATTACATGGGGTTCCAGTATGTTCAACATTATTTCATTATCTTCCATTGTTAATGCTCGTTCAGGGCACTTAGTAACCCCCCCCCCCCCCATTTTACTGTTACTCACCACTCACAGCCATGTTGTGAGGCTCATTAAGTAGCTGTGTCTCAAATTAGGTCCCCCTGCTGCCAATGCATTACTGTCAGCCAATCGCACATCACTGACTAAGGTCACAGTGAAAGTCATACCCCAGAATTCCCATGATCCCTCCCCGCTGCCCCCAACTGCAAGAGGTATTCCTCCAACAATGCTGCACTCTTTCAGCATTGCACTAAAGCATAGCCAAGAATAAACACTCGAATCCTTGAGTAACTGAGCCATGTGTATCAGAAAGCTCCTATTTCTGAGTTAGCTGATTGCAGCCAGGGTGGCAATTGAACTGTAACAATTGGTCTCGTTCCTTTCTCAATTAGGGAAAGGAAAAATCAGCCAGTGTTGCAACAAGGCATCTAATCACTACAGAGATTCCTCTCCCTTCATTAGAAAGTGTTTGTGTGTGAACGTCAGATCAGATTAAGGTAGGACTCAAATGTCTTGCAACCCTATGGTTGAACAGTCTTCTGATTTTCAGTGGCCAGACACACACATGAGGAATGCCCATTTGGATGATGTGCAGCAGAATTGCTGGCTCCCATGGAATTGTAGCCAGCAAGGTGACCAAGTGTTGAGATGTTGGTCCAGTTAGTTTTGCTTGACAAGCGCTTTCAAATAACAATGGATAGCATTAGGAGTCTGTGACGGATCTGATTGTTGGTCTTGCTTTTGATCAGAAGAACCCCGATTTCAAATATGCTGATCAGGATTTATAGCTTGCCAGAACTGCAGCAATTTTTAAATGACTGTTTTTGGGGGGCAGGGAATAAGCAAGCTGCACAGACTTGACATTGAAGTGAAGGAGGAGTTAGTTTGCCTTTTATTGTCATTGTCTGTATACAGTCCCTCATGAGATCTAGATAGGAACATAGGAATTGCCAGATAAAGAATGACCAAGGTCCATCTAGTTCACCTTCTACCTGGGAGTTGCATGATACACCGATAATGGAGTTGATGACTAATCATAGCTTTCAATCTCTATCAATGAGTCCACACCAGACCCAGACATGAGGTGAGGAAAAGCCCCAGTGGTGGAGAGCTTTGGGAACCATAGATTCAAAGTCACCCATTCCACCCAAGCATGCAACACTTACCACGTCAGGTCCCAAAATCAGCGGACCAGACGCTTGGGCTTGTTACGAACAATGTTGAATGTTGTTGATCAGTATGCCGCTGCAAGAGACGACTCCTGTTGTTCTCACGGAATGGCTGTCCCATCAAAAATGAGCTGAGTGTGTGAGAAGCTAGTTGGGTGTCCATTGTGTCTGTTAAAAAAAAGAGACTTGCATTTATATAGCTCCTTTCACAATCTCAGGACGTCCCGAAGTGCTCTCCAGCCAATGGAGTCAGTGTCATGACTGTTGAGATGTATTGGTGTATCCAGGCTGAAAGAGACACATATGAACATTTAGGGTCAGGCTATTTGTATTCCTCAATTAGCGTTACAAAATGCACTTGGTGAGAGGCCCATTCTGTGGGTTGCCGATTGCTTCTTGTCCAGTTTATTGCATTGCATTTTTGAACTCTACTTTTGATTGACAATTTTCTTTAATTGGGATAGTCATTTTAAAAGAAGAGAATCTTTGAGAATCCAGGACCCGTTGACCAGTTCCCTTCTGGATTCAGTCAACTGATTCTCACCAGTCCCACATGGCAAATAAGAGCCATTTCCTGAGGAGCAAATGGAGAGGGAAGCTTTGGCATATCCATGGGTCCATTGTCATATTGAGCCCCATAATGCAAGTCCCAGGTTTCATTCTCAGCCTGTCCTGAGGTAGCTGATCTTTGGAAGGCTGGAAGTAGGGGTCCTATAAATTGGTCTGGTGGTGGGGAAAGAGTCAGGATTGAGGAGGGGATTCACTCTTCATCATGGTGTCTGCTGGAAAGCAAACATGAAGTTGTACATATTGATGGGAATAGGATCAGTTCAGCTGAGTTGTGTCCCTCACACAATCAAGCAGCTTTCCAATGTTCATTGCTCAGGCTGATAGAGGCAAGGTGGCCACTGGTGATTATTGTCCTTGGACCTGTAAGGCAGCATTAGCAGGAGAGGCAAAAATGGAGAAAAATCCAATGGGACCCCAAGACTATACTGTCGTGCTGTGCCCAAGCTTTAAAGTGTCTTTAAGAGAGCTCCATCCTCTCTGTGGGAGTGAAAGAGCAGTTGCAACAGCTATGTGCAATTTCTGGCATTTATTGCACTCAATGGCCCCACGCAATGACGCATTTCACAAACTGACCAGATAAACAGAGATTGGGAAATGGTTCGGCTCATCGTACTTCATCCATGCTGAAGTAAAGCCTACAGTGCATCAGGGCAAAAACGGACTCCTCAAGGCTTCTTCGTCCACTATTGTGTCTGCCCGACCATTACTCTTTGTAAGTTGACCTTTCACCAATTTGAACCCGTACCCCCTTGACTTCGTGCCACTGCTTGCTTTAAATTGTGCTGCAAATGAATCTTGGCTGTGCTATTTAACATGTGCACACTTCTCTCAGTCACCTTTTAAGGCGAGACAGTCCTCTGTGTTTCTCAAGCCTTTCCCGACTGCCTCTCCTTCAGGGCTGGAACATTGGCGTGATTTAAAAAAAAAAGTCTCGGCCCTGCCCCTTAAGTAGAAATTGCCTTGACGTCGAATCAGAGGATTGGGGAAAGGTGTTCGATACTCGCATGCGCTACTGTGTGGCAGTTTTTCTGCAACAAAGTGTGTTTTGTTCGGATTTGAGGTAGAGATTTGGACTTTAATTCCTGTTTGCTAGTGCTCTTTTACCTTGGTATCGCTTGTTTTCTCCTGTATGTAAGATTTTTTTTTTGCTAGACACTAAAACTGCTAGTTGCTCCAGGCTGTAGAGAAACATGGCTGGGATTGGAGTGTTTTTTTTCCCCCAGCCACGTCCTTCAGCCGTGCTGCTGGCTTCTGTCTTTTTCCCGGACCTCTTTTTTTTTTTAAAAAGGCGTTAACATTTAAAAATGTTTTTGTTTTCAGAGAAGAGACCCGAGTGAAAAATGGCTGTAGAAGGAGGAATGAAGTGCGTCAAGTACTTGTTGTTTATATTTAACTTCTTGTTTTGGGTGAGTGTTAGTTTCATGTCACTTTCGCCCTGTTAATTTCCCCTGTATTTTTTGTGTATGGAAATGAAGAATGGCGCGGTCACGAGAGGCTAAGTGTCAGTATCCGATTTTTCTTCCCCGATGATGTAACGACTTAAATTATTCTGTTAAGTGGTAGATTTTTGGCAAAATGTCAGTCTCGAAGTGTTGGGAGGCACCGAGAAAACTTAAAATTAATATTGTTTCTTAACTACCTTTTGTGAAATTGAGTATCCCCTCATTTTAAAACGTTTCATATTGTTTTAAAAGTCTATTTACTGCTGTAGGCAATTTTCTTTGCAGTACTTGAGGTTATTTATGTTAAACTCTGATGTGTTTTATTTAGTCCTTCTCCGAATCAAAATGCTGTTTGCGTGCCAGGGTTGAGATTCCCTTAACTAGCGACGTGGACAGAGATTTTAGTTTGGAAATTACCCAGTCTGACTCTCTAGAAATTCTAGATGTGCAGAAGGCTTCGTCATCTGGTTTGATCTCCAGTTTAAGCTTTGGGGGGGGAATTAGCTTGTATTTGTGTTAATAAGTTGGGAGGGGGGAATGAATTGTATATAGGAGAAAGTGGAAAAACAATTGCCTTGAAGAAAAATAGGATTTTTTTTTTTGTGTTGTGAATAGGAAGTGAGGAAAAATTGGGATTGTTTTGTGAGCGGGGTGATGAAGGTTTCCGGGCTTGTTGAATTGAAAGTGCTGGATGGCAATCTTTTATGTTGTCTGTGTTTCATGAACGAGCTATGGTGTCCCTCACTGTAGTTTCCCAGTTCCTGCACTGCCTTTTTGATTCATTGTTTACAAACAGGAACGTCAGGTTTTCCAAGTTGAAAATTCTCTCGGGCAAATGCATGGGGGTGGGGTGGGGGTGGGGAAATTGGTAAACGAGGCTGTTTGGGGTCAATTGAGATGACCATGCAGTGAAAAAAAAACAGCCTCAGAACCAAGTACTAATCTGTCTAAAAGTAGTGTTGGGGATCATGGACTTGACTAGTCCTTTACAAGTATTTCCTATTTGTTTTAATAAATCTCTTGGTGACATGTAGACTTCTCAGCTTAACGCTCTGAGAAGCATTTTATTTCTTGAGTAAAATAGGTACTTCTAGAATTTGTTTTGAAGGGGGTTGGGAGCGTGTCTGGAAAACAGAAGTAGAAGTGAGATTGTCATGGTTGTGGCTTTGGGGGAGAATGTGCACTGCTGTGTTATTGGAAGTTGGTGGGGTTTTTTTTCAGATTTTGCTCTGCCTAGCTTCAGAACCTGAGGAAGGTTTGTTCACCTTCTCTGTCTCTCCAGACAATGACCTAGTGGGAGTGCTGCCCCCTATTGGTGCTCACTGTCTAGTCTTACTAGTGTATAATGACCATTTGGTTGGGAACATGGGCCATAACCCAGCATAAGGGAGGGATGGGGGTGGAAATTGGGAGTGGTGGGGGAGGGGTGCAGATGGGTATATTGAGAACAGATGTTGTATCTGAGTGGAACAACTACTAAATGGGAGGATTTTGAATGTCCTGAAAAGGATGCTGTTATTGTGAACAGGGGTGAGACATCTTTGAGGATGGCCCTACTCGAGACATGTCTGCAGCTACTGGGTGGGGGGAGAGAGAGAGAGAATCAGCAAGGAAGCCCTCATTACTTTGGACATCTTGCTTGTGAGAGAGGGTATCCACTACCTCCCCAGATCCTGATTGGCACAATGCATCAAATGATGGTGACTTTCATCTATATAAATGCCTTTTAAGATAGTAAAACATTACAAGGCACTTTGCAGGCGTGTTCTCAAATAAAATCTCACACTGATTAGATGAGCAATTAGGGAGCCAGAGTAGGTCAGCGAGCACAGGGGTGATGAATGACAGGGACTTGGTGCGAGTTAGCATACAGGCTGCAGAGTTTTGGATGAGCTCGAGTTTTGAGGGTAGAATATGGGAGACTGGCCTTGGAACTGAATTGATGCATGTTTGCTTCCCCTTTCACGCAAACCTCTCCCTCCTAATGTTTAAAAGTGACCTTTTTCATGAGCCGACCGTAAAGCTTCACCACTCTGCTTATGCAAATAAGAGAGCAGTGATGCTTATCAATCGTGTGTGTAGCCAGTGTTCGAGATTGCCTGAGGAACTTCAGCACCTTTTTTCGTGTTGCAGCACTGTGGTTTTGCCTTGCGACTTAGCAAAATTATGTAGAACGACAACATCCAAAAGTGTGATATCCAGGCTGTGCTTCAGGTTTAACTAGTGAAGTTAGTTTCTCTTTATTGTGAAATCGGGCAGTCTGCTGGGCGGCCTCTGTTAAAGTGCAGATAGGACAGTTGGGTTTGAGAAGTGCTGACTGACCTTGCGAGGCATGGTTGAAAAGTGAGAATACTGAAGTCTCTTCACACGAAGGATGGTCAAAGTTTTTGGACCTCCTTTTGTAGATGGCAATCAATTGTAGATTTTCAAAAATGTATCAAACTCAGATTTGTTACCAAAGGTATTGAGGGATACGGGGCAAAGGGCAGATGGAGTTGGTTGCGGATCAACCATGATCTCGTTGAATGGTGGAACAGGCTCCTAGCCAAGCTGCTCCAGTACAGCTACAACACTGGCATCTACCCTGCAATGTGGAAAAGTGCCCAGGTATGTCCTGTACACAAAAAGCAGGACAAGTCCAACCCTGCCATTTACCGCCCCATCAACCTACTCTCAATCATCAGTAAAGTGATGGAAGGTGTCATCAACAGTGCCATCAAGCGGCACTTGCTTAGCAATAACCTGCTCAGTGACGCTCAGTTTGGGTTCCGCCAGGGCCACTCAGCTCCTGACCTCATTACAGCCTTGGTTCAAACATGGACAAAAGAGCTGAACTCGAGAGGTGAGGTGAGAGTGACTGCCCTTGACATCAAGGCAGCATTTGATCGAGTATGGCATCAAGGAGCCCAAGCAAAACTGGAGTCAATGGGAATCGGGGGGGGGGGGTGGGGGGGAAATCTCTGCTGGCTGGAGTCATACCTAGCACAAAGAAAGATGATTTTGGTTGTTGGAGGTCAATCATCTGAGCTCCAGGACATCACTGCAGGAGTTCCTCAGGGTAGTGTCCTAGGCCCAACCATCTTCAGCTGCTTCATCAATGACCTTCCTTCAATCATAAGGTCAGAAGTGGGGATGTTCATTGAGCAATGTTCAGCACCATTCGCGACTCCTCAGATTCTGAAGCAGTCCATGTAGAAATGCAGCAACATTTGGACAATGGCTTGGACTTCTACCAACTAGAAGGACAAGGGTGGAAAATGCATAGGAACACCACCTGCAAGTTCCCCTCCAAGTCACACACCAAGACTTGTCTTGGGCTGATAAGTGGCAAGTAACATTTGTGCCACACAAGTGCCAGGCAATGACCATCTCCAACAAGAGCGAATCTAACCATCTCCCCTTGACATTCAATGGCATTACTATCACTGAATCCCCCACTATCAATAATCATAGGGGCTGCCATTGACCAGAAGCTGAACTGGAGTAGCCATATAAATACCGTGGCTACAAGAGCAGGTCAGAGGCTAGGAATCCTGCGGTGAGTAACTCGCCTCCTATCTCCCCAGAGCCTGTCCATCTACAAGGCACAAGTCAGGAGTGTAATGGAATACTCTCCACTTGCCTGGATGGGTGCAGCTCGAACAACACTCAAGAAGCTCGACACCATCCAGGACAAAGCAGCCAGCTTGATTGGCACCCCATCTCCAAACATTCACTCACTCCTTCCACCGCTGACACGCAGTGGCAGTAGTGTGTACCATCTACAAGATGCACTGCAGCAACGCACCAAGGCTCATTTAGACAGCACCTTCCATACCCGTGACCTCTACCAACTAGAAGGACAAGGGCAGCAATTTCATGGGAACACCACCACCTGCAAGTTCCCCTCCAAGTCACACACCATCCTCACTTGGAACTATATCGCCGTTCCTTCACTGTCGCTGGGTCAAAATCCTGGAACTCCCTTCCTAACAGCACTGTGGGTGTACCTACCCCACATGGACTGCAGCGGTTCAAGAAGGCAGCTCACCACCACCTTCTCGAGGGCAATTTGGGATGGGCAATAAATGCTGGCCTGGCCAGGGACACCCACCTCTCTTGAATAAGTTTTTTTTTTTAATTAAAAAAAAAGACTGAAGGGCTAACTAGCCTACCCCTGTTCCTATGTTCTACCATCTCTGAAGTGGGCACTTTTTTTTTGGGTAGTGCACCCAAATTTGGGGAGAGGTTTATAATTGGCCTGACCAGAAAGGTAAGGGTTTAATCAAATTAATCCAATTGCCACTTCGCCTCAAGTGAGAGACTCTTGTTGCAGTGTTGTAACCGTGAGCCAGATAATCCCATGGCTGTAGCTCATTGCATCACATGGTACTCTACCTGCTTTTTTTTTTTTGCTTTTTTTCTCTTCCCCCCCATCCCACGATTGTACAGAAGGCAGGCATAGGTGTGTATGCGTATTCTGGCTATATACCTGCTATTTTTAATGCCAGTACCGTCAACACCAAAAGAACACAAAGGGCCCAACGCCCTAAATGGGGCACCTTCTCGTGGAATAGGTTTGCACATGTATGTGCTTTTAAGGATGTCCTCTTTCATGTGTGGGGATGAAGTTGTCCCATAAGACAGTGCAGCATAGCTTCCCAACACTCTGCATTATGGGAAGTGGGTTAAACCATGCATTCTTTAAAACAAAATTTTAAATATAGAGCAGCCAATTTAAACTCCTGTTTTTTTTTTCCACCTCTCTCTGCATGCCTCTCCAAGTGTGTTCGTCTCTGTTTCTCTCTTATGTGCACATGCATACCTTTTTTGATTTCCTCCCAGTCCCCAGGCGATAATACCAGGATTGACTAATTTGAGGTTTCATCACATGATTTTTAGCTGTCCCACCCAGTCCATTAGCTGCCTTCCATATCACTTTTCTAACTGATAAGCATGCATTCAAAAAAGCCTCTTTTTTTTTTTTAAATGCCCCTCTGAGATTTCACCCAGGTTGCTCACAAGTGTCCAGCAGATTAATCCCCCTGGAGGATTAGTAACATTGGGCTGTTAAAGGAGTAGGTGCGTTTCCTTTTGCTCTTGCTGTGCTTTTTATTTGTCTCTTCTCAGTAAGCTGATGGAATTTATACTGTGGCTCTGTTATTTGTCTGCGGAACACCTCTTTCTAATTTCTCGTGCGGAGATGAACTCATTTTTGTTTAGTATCCTCACAAGGCCAGGCTAGTGATTGAAGTAATTTAGCCAGTCTTCTTTTTCTTACTAATAGCATAGCTCTTTCTCCTTGGTCACACTCTGGTAGCCTAATGTTGCAATCTTGTCACTGTCTTTTTCAAGTAACGCTTTTTTTCCCTCCCCCACCTCTGATCTAATGGAATTGAATTTTCACACCATTATTTCTCCACCTGCCCCCTTCTCTCGGTGGGGGAGGGTGGGCACAATTCTCCTCCCTGTCCCTTGAGTTCTTATCTATATATAAACGTTTTGAGAAGTGCTAAATGTAGTATTCACACCAGCAAAGTAGTAGCGATAATGCAAACCCGCCAACAATATTAGCACAGCTGCCAGAATGTGTTGGTGGTCTTGTGTGTGTGACCTGCAGTGTCCAGCTACACAGCTGTTGAATGAACTGTTTTTTTTCAAGTTAGATAGCAATTTTATTTGTATTGGGGATGGTGGTGGGGGTGGGCACTGCAGCCGATTCCTGCTCTAAGCTACCTTCCCAGTAGGTGACGGTAGACAGCAATTGGAAGTGGGGCTCCTGGTTATTTCCGCCCCAAAAGCCCGAGGTTGGTGATTGGTCAGTTGAAAGTACTGCGCAATCCTATTCTGTATTGCTCAGCTTATCAGAGGTAGAAATGGGCTGGGAGGTGAGAAAGGAAAAGTGAGATGAGGGAGTGGAAAAATGAGGAAGGGGTTGCATGAAAATATGGGGTTGGAAGGGAAAATAAGGGGAGGAGGTGTTAGTCAGCAAGGGAGGAGAAACATGAGGTGAGGGAAGGGTGTGGATGGAGAATAACCAGGAAAAGGGATGGTGGAGGAAGAGAGTTTGACAAACCTGTGAGTGGGGAGTGGGGGGCGGGAAATGAAAGCACAAGATGGGGAAGAGTAGGATGCAAGCTAGTAATAGATACAGACTTTGTGGAGGAAAGAGATGGGAAGGAAAAACAGCTGCCAGATACAAGCAAAGTAGGGGAGATAGCGGGAAGGAAGTGTGTGGGGTCAAGAATGGGAAGGAAAGCGAAGGGCCCTCTTCAGGATGTAGAAAAGTTGAGGACACAAGCGTTCATAGTCAATTGGATTGGGGAGCTATTGAATTAGGTTTGTTCACTTGTAAGCTGTGAGCAAATGTGGGCTTAATTTATATCATTTTGCTCCAGGAAAATTTGAGGTCCATCTGTGCATTTCAGGCATTGGTGCCAGCTAGGTTTCATTTTTCTCATGAAATAGTTCAAAAGTACGTCACTACTTTTTAAAAAAAAAAAAAAATTGAATCCTCCTTTTCAATGTTTTGAAGATTATTCTGGTGCTTCCAGATGTAACTAGTCCCCATACACTTTCTTCAACCTTGTATTTTAACACCTGGATTCTTCAACTCTGCCCTTTCCCAATCCCCACCAGGCCCATGTTCGTCAATTTTATTGCAACACTTGGCACTGCACAGTGGTGCAGTGGTTAGCACCACAGCCTCACTGCTCCAGCGACCCGGGTTCGGTTCTGGGTACTACCTCTGGCGTTTGCAAGTTCTCCCTGTGACTGCGTGGGTTTCTGCCGGGTGCTCCGGTTTCCTCCCACGGCCAAAGACTTGCAGGTTGATGGGTAAATTGGCCATTGTAAATTGCCCCTAGTATAGGTAGGTGGTAGAATTGAGGGAAGGTGGGGATGTGGTAGGGAATATGGGATTTTAAATGGGTGGTTGGTCGGCATAGACTTGGTGGGCCGAGGGGCCTGTTTCAGTGCTGTATCTCTCTATGACTCCATGACACAAGGAGTGCCACATTGGAGACAGGACCTCTGGGCTTTGCCCTTAGGTTGCCAACCCCCTGGAATTGAAGATCTATCTCTTGGGCACTGAGCAACCCAGGAGAAAAATTGTGGGGCATTTGTTTTGTTTTTTTGACTACTTTTTATTGGTCATAAATTAGAGCAGAGGTTGGAGGTGTTTAGGTAGGGCAGTTGGCAATAGGAGGTCATGCGATGAAACCTTCAGGACTGTGCTCAGCCAGATTTGGCAACCCTACATGTCCTCCTAACATGAATGGTGCTTGTGCACCTCCTACCCCAACCCCTCTTTGGAGAGCACCTGAAAGGGGTGCTGTTTTCCACCCCTCCCATCTCCATAATCGTAATGTATAAAATACTGCTTCCCAGGTGCTTTTGGACATATGGAGTTTGTTTTCTATTTAATGTACTGTTGAAGATGGTGATTTTTAAAAAGTCCCCCCCCCCCCCCACTGTCAATGGAAAAGAATCTATTAAATTAAAAGTTAAGGGTGAAATGAGAATCTGCGACAGAAAATTGTTGATACTCTGAATTTAGTACAAGGAAATCTTCCTGTTTTGGGGTGGAATCCTGAGTCTCAACTGAAAGCATGAACCTGGCTTGTCCTTTCAGATACTGACAGACCTGCGTGTATTTGCAAGACTTTCTGTTTTTTAATTGCCTTTTATCTTGCTACATAAATAACCTGAGGCCCCTTGGGGAGAGGGAGATCAGTCTTGCGTTTCAGTGCACTATGGAGGCTGGCATGGGTTGGTTCCTGAAATGAATAATCTGGCCATTTATCTCATTGCTTGTGGGACCTTGCTGTGCCCAAATTTGACTGCAGCCCTTCCTACATTATAGCAGTTGACTACTGCTTGTATTGCTCTATTGCTTGTAAAGCACCGTGGGATGTCCTAAGGATGTGAAAGGCGTTAAATAAATGCAAGTCTTCCTTTTCTAATCGAAGTCGGAGGCTCAGCAATTTTTTTTTTTGGGGGGAGGGAGGGTGGGTGGGGGGGGGGCCCGGGGGCTGAAGTTTTTTTAAAAAATCTAACAATGTGAATAAAAAGGTCTTTTACATCCACGGCCAGTCGGGAACAGTGCTGCTCTGTCACTGGGCGGTGTGAGAACTGTCTACAAGCACTTGGTTTCTTTTGCTTTCTGTCTTGCTGGGTGATTAGTTTCAGCATTCACACTTGGTTTGTAGTCGGTGTGGGAGGGGGTTTCCATTTGAACTGGGAAAACACTAGCCGTACAATGATTGACTTTGTCCTTCTAAACCTTGGTTGCAATGAACGTTTTGACTGTGTGGTTATAGAACGAGTATCCCACAGCATTGCAGTTTATTGATTTTAATTGCAATTTTATAACCCCCATAATGTATTCCAGCCACCCCTTTTATCTAGTGCCTTCAATTAAGGAATAGAAAAGGAAGCCAAGCTGATGGAGATATTAGGGTGTGACGAAGGTTGAAAAGGTGAGTTTTAGTGAGGGGCTTGTGATGGGAGTTCCACAGAGTTTGGGGGTGGGGTTCTTAAAAAAAAAAAAATAAATAAATAAAAATATAGGAGGCTTCATGACTCTACATGTTGCTGTTTATAACAACTTGCAAAGTAAACCAAGTGACCGCACTGGGTTGGACCCTGATTATTTCTCTTTCCCAACTTTGACAACATTGCTACAGTTAGAGGCTGAACTAGATTTACACCCTAGCTCCTCAATTAGAGCCTTTGCCTGGCTTGATGAATTTAGATGTCTGCTTAGCTCATCTGGAATATATTTTTCGAGTCCTTGAAGTTTGCATCCTTGGGCTTCATTCCCATTTGTAGATCGCCGATGGGGGATTTGATGGGCATGTTAATTTTGTGCGTCCTGGTGTAACAAAGTAAATGTAATTCCTAAAACGGAATCAGTTTGAGGGGGCTTCTTGGTGACTAGTGTCTGGCTGGTCAGAGGTACTCTTGGGGGGGGGGGGGGAAAAAGCATTCTGTGTAAGTTTCCTATCTCTTTCTAGTCCCCTGTTGCAGTTTTTGTTGCTGGGTGGAATGAGCGATTTTAATGCTGCTCACTTGCAAAATCAACACATGGTCAAATTGTTACTTCACATTCTTAAGCAGAGAAAATGGAAAGGAAGGCTTGTGAAACTGATGCCCAGACATTGCATTGTCAAGTGGTTGCCCCAAGAGTGTAGGTGGGGGCAGCTTGGAATTAATTCCAAGCAAGTACATTTAAATGCTACTTGGCTAGATGCACCACTGAAAAGCAAAGTGAGCTCTTGCGTCATCTGTGATCATCCGATTCACCTGGCATGTTGGGAAAAGCACTGATCAAGTGACACCTGGAGATCCCAGGTTGGATGTCTGATCTTAGTTGGGACTTGGCACCCTCTGGATTCGAGAGTGGGAAATTGGCCTGCCTTCCCACTCCGACTGTTTGAAATTGTGTTGCAATGTTTGCTTTTCTGCTGGCTGCCATTTTGAGGAAGGTTTCTCACTTGGGTAAAATGGGTGGCTTTGTGTGCTTATCTTGCAACTCATCGCCAATGAGGGACAGACTTGCATTTATATAGCACCTTTCCCAAATTGCTTTTCAAAATACTTGATTGGCTGTTGTGTAATCCCTGTTGTAATGTAGGAAACGTAACAGATGTTTTCCGTGAACAGCAATGTGGTTGTGACCAGACCATCGTTTGTTTTTTTTTTAATGGTTGAGTGATGAGTATTGGCCAAAAAATTCCAGGAACTCCTCTACTTCGAAATAGTGCTATGGGACCTTTTTACCTCCACTAGACAGAGCAGTCGGGGCCTTCATTTAACATCATCTGAAAGACGGCAGGCCTGATAGCACAGCTCTTCCTCAGTCAGCTCTGGGTGCATCAGCCTGGCTATCTCTTGATGGAAGGTGCACGTGTCTGAATGAGCGGTGCAGCTCTGATGTTGACCCTCACTCGGAAGGGAGATGGATTGCTGGCACCCGTGGAACGATTGTGCCCCAAGAAGAACTGGCGCAATCGAGGGAAACTGAGGGGATGGGAACGTTGCCGCGTCACCTCATCCCCCAGAAATTACTGGTGTCCGCTAATTGTTCTGTTTACTTTGGGAGCTGTCAGTCACGTGGGTGCATTGAGACCACTGTGGCCTTAGCCCATCCCCTGTTATCATGACTAGTCCCCTTTTTTTTTTCAGGTGCTGTACTGTCTCCCCAGCAGTTCCGATGTTTTAAACAATCGTTTTATTTCTCTTTTGAGGCTGGTGGTTCCATACCATTGAATGGCTTGGATCTTCCTGGATTCTGAAGTCCAATACTACAGACAATTACATGTTGGTGTTGAGAAATGAGTCATGAGTGGAAGTGCAAGTGTACCTCTCTCCCTCCTTTGAACTGCCCTTGGCTATGTAGCTAGATCAGGATGATGTTACATAAGGCATGACTGGCAAATGGTCTTTTGGGGGGGGGGGGGGAAACAAAAGGCCCATGATGGCGTTGCTAAGCAGTGGCGTGATTGCCTCTCCACTGTAAATTCTAACTGAATTAGTGAAATGACGCCAGTCGCATCAACAAGAGCACAACACCTGCCGTGGAAAGTGGTGAACAGTCGATGTCTGTAATGGATGTATCTGTTTGAGGTTTCCATCTGCCCATTGGATGGGTGCCATCAATTGGATACCCAGCAGCTCCTTGCATCTAGTGCCTGGATACAATTTGGACCATCTGTCGTACACTGTCCTGTGCCTGCATGCTTGACCTCACCTGTATTGAGAACACTGCCACAAGCCTTGGCAATCTCTGTTTTCAATAAGCTATTGGTATGTTCAATGTTAGCCGTGGCTCAGTGGGTAGCATACTCGCCTCCTGGGTCAAAGGATCTGGTTTCAAGTCCCATTCTAAGCACATAAACAAGTCTGATAATCCCCAGTGCAATACTTTTGGCATGAGATGTAAAATTGTAATCCTGTCTGCCCCCTCGGAAGGGCATAAAAGGTCCCATGGTACAATTAGAGCAGTGGAGTTCCCCTAGATGTCCTGGCCAATATTTATCTCAACCAACATCACTTCCATTTTAAAAAAAAATGATCTGATCATGATCACATTGCTGTTTGTGGGAGCTTGCTGTGCACAAATTAACTGCCGCAAATTTGCTAGCTTCCGAAGTACTTCATTGCTTGTGAAGAGCTTTGGGATGTCCTGAAATCATGAAAGGTGCTCTATAAATGTACCTCTTTTTCTTTAGAAAGTCATCCAAACCCCTGAGCAATTTGATTTTGATGCTGCATGCAGGACTGGCTCCTCCTAGGGCGTCGGGCTCTGGAGTTTAGAGTTTTACTGTCTCTTCAGCATTGTGTCGTGGATGTCACATGCAGCATAAGTGCACCCAGAGGCCAGCAGTACTCTGTGGAGCTTTTAAAATGTGCTCTTTTTTATTTAAAAGAAAAATGGTACTTTTTGAGCTGGTGGGAATAAGTCATGCTGGCAGCTCGTGGCAACTGTGTGAAGTAGCAGTGAATTTTGCAATTGTGCTGTTACCTCATTTTAAGTGGTCTTGTAGCTTGAGGGATTGCAGTACATTTTTAGGCGGAGTCTCCAGTATAAAGCGTCAATGCAGGCATTTGATTCTCCTGTATGTGTGTCTTTGAACACACGGGTTGTAAGGGGGGTGTGTTCAGTTGCTTCGTACGAGCTGCCCAAGTATGACATGGGAAGCTTGCCATCACAGTGCTGCTTTCAACCAGACATCAGTTTGCTCGTGATCAGTGCTGTAATGCTTGTCTGGCTGTATTTCAGCGCTATGTTGAATCTGCTGGTTGCTCTGTGGAGTTGAATTGGCTTTGAAGAGGGCTGAAGATGGGAAATGAGTTGGGCCTCCCTGGCTTTATTTTTGTTCTATCTATTGTATACTGTAACTCTTCAGCCAATTTGGATGTTAACTGATGTTGAAACTTCCCCTTCCCATTATAGAAAATTTCTCACTTAAAAGCTGCTTTGCAGTTGTCTTCCTCCTTTTTAGAAGAAAGAACCTGACTAAAAGGGTGCTGTTAGGTTTCTCCCACACAAACCTATCGCTGGCATGTGTCTATGCCGTGAGGGAAGGTCAGATGAGTCATCCATGTAGTGGGAGGTTTCTTTGTTTACTGCCTCGTGACTGTGTCATCACACATCCTTTTTGACTTTGACCCCTCCTGAGGTTAAGTACACTCTAGTCTCCAATTCATCAGGGCGGCGTTTCTGTTGTAGCACAAGTCAAATACAGGAGAGAAGTAAAGTGCAATCTTTTTTTTTTGCTTTAAACCACAATTTTAAGCTTCGTTCTCCAATTTATTAAAAGGATTTCCAAGGGGCATCAACAGGCAAAGAGATGGCAGAAAAGACTGGCTGGAATTCAATGCCACCCCAACAAGCCGGTGGGTGGCATAGAATGGAGCAGGAGGCTTTCCCGACCCACTCCTGTCTCCACTGCCCTTTATGGGGGGGGGGGGGGGTGAAAAAGGCCCACCTGCCCCAGGCCAATCGAGGCCCTTAAGTGGACACTTAACGGCCACTTGCAGGCACTTGCCCGCATCGATGTGGATTTTCTGGGGGGAGCAGGGGGCTGCTCATCAGGCACCCTGTGCCTGATGGAGGGCTGCCCCTGCTACCCCAACCATCCCCCAGCACCCAACATGCCACCTATTCTCCTCCTCCTTTCCCCCCACGCCCCCACAAACTGACTACCCTTACCTCGCCAGGGCCTGACTGATTACCCCCAGCGAGGCAACCAAAACTTGCCTTAACTCCCAACTCCATGTCTTCCTCCTGTGGTTAGCTGGGCTGCAGTCCCAGCAGTGGCCACTGCTCCCGGTGGTGCTGCTGGGACTAAGATCTGCCAGCCCGCTGATTGGCCAGTAGCTCAGTGAGGTGAGACTTCCTCCTTCAAGTGGGTGGAAGTCCTACCTCGGAACGATTCAAGCCCGGGGACCCGTAAAAAGCGGGACGGATCCCCAGGCGAGGCGGAAGCGGGTTTGCCACCGACTTTTCAGTTGGTGGGCGGACGGGAGCTGGCCAATGTAAAATCCCAACATGTGTCGCTAGTGCTACCGAGTTCTCTGCATCCTCCCCTTCCCCTTTCAGAGTACAGGCCAGCATTATAATTTTTTTAATTTTGCAGTCACTGGCTTGTAACAGACTTTGCTTTTAAGACTGCAGCTGTTGTGACTTCTGAAGAGTGTTTCTTTGGCCTAGTTCTGCAACATGAGGCTCCAATTCAGAGCACCACAAGCCTGCGCAAAACTGGGCTCTTTGCGCAAAAGCACCAAAAACCTACGTGTAAGAAACTGGGCAATAGAAACCAAGGCCAGCAGTCCCTGCTGCGCAATAGAAATGTTGGCTGCTCTTATTCCAGAGGATATTGATGAATGGATTATAAATTGGACAATAGGAAAGTTTACTGTTCAGATTCTGGTTTGATTTGCACACATTTGCTTGTAGGTTTCTATTGAGCTGGAAGTCTCCAAACCTGGTAGAAGCCAGTGAAGAATCTCCCAAGTTGACCTAGGTACAGGTTGTTAGTGATTTTTTTTTTCAACAGTGATGTTCCTTTCAAGATCTTAGTATGCTAATAAGCTGAGTAATGGGATGCAGTCATGTAATTACATGCCATGCTCGCTCTAACTGTAACACCAAGAGGCAGCTTCTGTTAATCGCTTTGCACTGTATGTACTTAGCTGTTTGAAATCTTCAAACTGAACTCCACGCATCTCATTTATGTTGCATCCAACAACATGAATAGCTTCTCATTACACAGGTGGTACTGATGCTGCCGATTACTAGTATGCGTGTGTGTATCTATAACAGGACTTTGCTCTTGCTCAACCAAGAACGTTGAGTGTAGTGGAAAAGCTGAGGATTGATTTACCTCTGATTACTGCAAATGTCGTGTTTAAATCGATACCTTCCTATGTTCAATGATCACTGAAATTATAAAAGAATGGGCTTCAGGAAACCAAATCCCAACTAGTGATCAATTTACACAAGTGTACTTTAACTTTTTTTTTACTAGCAGCTAAAGTGAAGTGGTACTATTCCTGCCTCTGAGCCAGAAGGTGCAGAGTTCAAATCCCACTCGAGACCATTCCTACAAGTGGTAAATAAAAGCAAAATACTGCAGATGCTGGAAATACTCAGGTCAGGCAGTGTCTGTGGAGAGAAGCGGAGTTCAACATTTCTGGTTGGTGATCTTTTGATCAGAACTGGCAAAGCTTAGAAAAGTATTCGGTTTTAAGCAAGTGAAGGGGGGTAGGTTTGGTGGGGTAAGAGAACAAAAGGGAAGGTGTGTTCTAAAGCAGAGGACAGGAGAGATTAAATAACAAGGATGTCATGGGACAAAGACAAAGGGAGTGCTAATGGGTGTGGTGAATGACAAAGCATTAGTCCAGAGAGTGTTAATGACAGAATAATGAACAGCTGTGTCCAAAAGCACATGAAAAACAGACATGTTTTTAAAAATATATATTTTTATATATGGTGTGTGTTGAAAGTGCTGCATTCTGTGTCGTCCAGTTGGAGCCTTGTGTCCAGTAGGCGAGTGCCCTTTCCCTCCAATAAGGATTTTGGGAGTCCACAAAAACCTTCCACCATGTGCAACCAACCTTTGTCAACTGGTATAAAGGTGGTTCTGATCATGGGAGGAGTGTTATGTCACAGCCTGTGAATCCTTCCTACTCTTGTTCTCCGTGTGAAGATGAACAACTTGGCAGCTGTTTTTTTTTTTTCTTTTGAATGCTTCCTTGCTCTCCCTTTCCCCTGTCACAAGCCGAGCCCAGAACTCTGGCTATCAAAGCCCGCATGTATGAAAAGAAAAGTTGGGTCTCTGCTGTGGAGCAAAGTGCATGGGCATTTTTCTATTTCCTATTGCAGCTGATGGCAGGGCAATTGTGTCTGTGTTAGCAGCTACCATGTGGTAATTAAATACCAAGAAACTCCCATGAGATGGTCTTGTGTAAGGAATATCTTGAACTTTTGCATTTACAGGTGGCTTGTGTGTACTGTGGTTCTGTGCAGGCCACCCATGCATGTGTTTCAAATGTAATATTTCCATTGTTGCTATCTTCAGCTGTGGATACTAACACTTCTTGGTGTTTTGATTTAGGGTTTACGCCGCAATGAGGCAACAGCGCAAAGAGCCGCCCCTATTCCACAAGCTCAAGAAGTTCTAATGGGACAAAGCAGCAGGGGAAAAAAAAAAATCTAAGCGCAAGTAGGATTTGGCTTTGTGGACTGGATTCTTGGGTCATAGTTTGACCTGCACCTTGGCTCTCATTCTGCTACACCTGTTTTTAAACAATTCTCATCCTTGTTTTCAGATCCCTCGATGGTCTTGTCCTTCCCAATCTCTCTCACCTCCTCTAGCCCTACAACTCTCCAATCTCTTGCGCTCCTCCAATTTCAGCCTCTTGTGCATCCTGTCTTTTAAAAAATCACTCTGCCGTTGGCCCTAAGTTGTGGAATTCCCTCCCTAAACCCCTCTGCCTTTGCTACCCCTCCCTTACTCTTTAAGATGCTCCCTTTAAAACTAACCTTTTTGGTCACCTATCCTAATATCTCCACATATGGCTTGGTGTCAAATTTTGTTCATTGATCACTCAGAGTCCCTTGGAATGTTCTCGCTGTGTTCGAGGCGCTATATAAATGCAAGTAGTTGTATTGTGAGCTTCCACAACTCCTGGTATGAGTGACTACGATTGCAAAAAGTGTCCGCATTTTAGTTTAAAAACACAAAAGCTCGCTCTAACGTGAGTCCAGGATGTTGGCCGACTTCAAAAGTTTATAAGTTAACGACTGCATTTTAATTTTTGGATGTGTGCAGCTTAACCATCCTTCTCTTTGCCCTTCATGTACTTGCAGGCTGGACGTCGAGCAGTTGCTGACCGCATGCAGTGTTCTCGGCTGGATGGATTTCAGTGTCTGTTACGTGGTGCGCAACCAACATGCCTCGCAGTGCTTATTGGTTATGGGGGGGGATGCGGGGGCAAGGCGGCATTCAAACCAAAGCTCCACGCACAATTTCCTCTGGGCCTTTGGCCTGGTGCCACCAGCGACAGAAGTTGCAAGTCTATGGTTGCTGGTTTATGAGGGGCACGGGGGGAAATCGGGCTCTTTGTGCATTTCCATTTGGGGATGGGAGTTGGCTGGGTTAGCGAGAGGTGTGGGCCTCTGCTTCCCTTAGAGCACTGGAGGTCAGGTTAGGTTGCTTTGCTCATATTTCCAAGTGCGGCTGATGAGGGGCGAGCTGTGCTTTTACTGTCGCTCGTGGTCCCCTGATGCAGGAGTGCCTTTCGGGCCAGAGCAGGTCTGTGGGGACGGGATGAGGACAGGAAGTGAGGCAAGACAGTTGTGCAGCCTTCAGAAATGGCAAGGAACCTCGTCATCTGAAAGCATTCACACGGCCTCATTCCAACTACCTTCGACCCCCTCCCTACCTTCAGATTGCTGAGCATTCTAAAGCCACCTAGGTGGTGGCCGTGGCTCAGTTGGAAGCACTTTTCCCTCTTCGTCTGAAGGTTGTGTGTTGAAGTGCTGCTCCAGAGACATGAGCACAAAATTGCAGCTGATGCTCCAGGGGAGTACAGAGGGAGTGCCATCTTTTGGATGAGACGTTAAATCACAGCTGTGTCTGTCCCCTCGGGTGGGTGTTAAATGATCCCATGGCACTATTTCGAAGAACTGGGGAGTTCTCCCTGATCTAGTCAATATTTGCCTTTCAATCAACATTGCTAAAAACAGATGATCTGGTCATTATCAATTTGCTATTTGTGGGAGCTTGCTGTGCGCAAACTGGCTGCTGCATTTTCAACATTACAACAGTGACAACACTTCAAAACTGTTTTGAAGCATCCTGAGGCTGTGAAAGGCGCTATATAAATGCAAGTTTGTTTGTTTTTTTTTTTGCTTTTGCATTAAATGTGATTTCTGGGTAGCAGAGGTTGAAAGAGGACCTGTAGGCCATGTCCTGTATACTTCATATCGCAATTACTTTTTATTCGGGGGGAGGGGCTGTGGGGTGCATATCCTGCCATTAAAGGGTAAATGGAGATTGATGTGCAGTTTGTGGGACCCACACAAATGTTAGTTTCCAATCTTGTCAGACTTCCACAGATGGCTCACTTGATGCAAAGTGTGCTTCAGGGAGGGCGAGGTGCTTCTGAGGAAGGAATTTACTGGGGTTCCCAATTCTGGCTGCTATCTGCTGATCTCTGTGTGGGGGGGGGGGGGGGTGGAAATAGACAAGTAGATGGTGAAGTACAAACCCAGTAGTCGTTCAGAAGTCAAGGGTTCGGGCAAATCCTGATTAGCTGGACTTGAATGGCTGAGAGGAGGAGCAGAAAGAAGCCTCCTTGTAAATTTCCTTTTTCATACTTTTTCTCCTCTCCTGAAGCTGTAGCTTTTTTGATCCTGACACTATGGTTGCAAAACTGCAGAGCATTCCATGTGCCTGCAAAAATAATTTGCTAAACTAAATCTTATGGGGCGGCATCGTCGTCCCTGATCACTATATTTGCTGAAAACTCTTGGGCTTGATTGGCAAGCTCCAAGTAAGAGACCAAAGGAGGGGGTGGTGTCAGCATATCCAATGCAGCTGCAGCCCTTTAAGGGCTGCAGCTACCATTTTAACTGGGAAGTAGTAACCTAAAGGGAAGTGCTCATTGCAGTCACAAAAACTCTTCAGGTACTCCACAACATTGATGGAGAAGACAGGAAGAGGAAGTATCTGGCCAAATGGAATGGCATAGGACCTGAAACCTGCTGTTTAGTGGTTGGCGAAGTGGAGGCCTTGCTGCATGAGATGTAAGGTGGTGGGGGGTTGCCCTGTTGAGCACTTCAAGGCAACCTCCCCAGAGGACAGCAAGGCTGACAGGAGGTGACGGCCGTGGTGAACGGTGTGGGCCCTATCTGCAGAATCTTGGAACAGATATGGAAGAAGATAGCCCATCTTAAGGAAACTGCCAAGGTATGGCTACGCAATGGTACCACATACTGGGTAGTTGGCCCATGTATACATGTTGCAAATTTTTGTTTTGTCTTTTTCTATTTTGCATTTACTGCTGGCTTATGCCAGGCCTTCAGACACTCTTAGAACTCAGTATGCATTGCTTTTCCCATGCATTCCCATATTCCAGCAGGGCACACACTCAAGCTGCAACTTGCAAGTCTTGGCACACCAACGTGTTCAAGGCTTCACACACTAAAATATAGTAACACAACCTAGCTGTATGGTCATTTACAAATGCAGGTTGGGTGCATTCCTGTTCTTGTCCATGTTCCTTTCACTAAAACTGCTGAAGACTAAATTTATCTGCTTGCAGTTCAATATGGCATATAACAGAAGTGTGTAGACCCAAACCCAAGGAGGACTTGAGAGACCAGCCTTAACTCCTTTGGAGGAGGTGATTGTGAAGGTAGAGTGTCCTTCAACCAAACTCTGCTAGTACCATCCTGTTTTTTTTTTTTTGTCTTGTTATCCTCCTTGCTCACTCTGCAGCATACACATGAGCAATGCAGTCTTAATAGGCAAAATGTTTTTTTTAAGATATGTCACAATGCAAGTGCTTTTTTAAAAAAAAGTGTGTCTTAATGCAAACTTTCTTTACGGTATCTTAAGCTTTGTTTTAAGTATGCCTGGGAGCCATGTCTGACGTGTGCCTTCCTTTTTCTGTCATTGTAGGCTTGGAAGAGCAGGCCGTTATTGGCTCAGAACAAGAGAACACCACCCTGTGTCCCCCTCACCACCGTTTGCAAGCACCAGCACAGCTACACATGTCCAGGAGGATACAGTTGGTGAGATTGAGGAGGTAGCACTGGGTGAGTTACATTGTATGGCTGAGGAGGATCAAGAATATGATGCCAGTTTGCACCATGGTTGCTACCGATGATCCCCCTTTACTTTGGGGGAATCTTGAGTGCAGTGCAATTGGTCAACTATTGTGTTGCTGTTGGCAAGCATGTGGAAAGTGCTGGCCAGGGCATGCTCACCTGATCGAGTGTGCATACAGGCCACTGGCTATTGCTGCATCCGCTGCGCACCTGGAAGGAGAGAGGTTGAGGATGGCAAATGACCTTGGCTGCTGCTGGCAGTGCTGTCCCTCTGGTGCGGGTTGCGTGCAGGTGGACACGATGTCACAGCTCTGCAACTGCCTTTGTGTTGGGCCTGTGGTGGTAGTTTCCCATTGGCCATGGCTAAGGAAGTGTAGTTGTGATTGGCATAATGGCAGATGTGGCAGTCTATCCCCTGGGTCTGACCTTCCTGGCATGCCACCTTTCATCTTGTACTATTTCAACCATATAATATATTTTGGCGGGTTTTTTTATCTTCGTTCGTGGGATGTGGGTGTTACTGGCTTGGCCAGCATTTATTGCCCATTGTGAACTGCCCTTGAGAGGGTGGTGAGCTGCCGCCTTGAACCGCTGCAGTCCTTTGGGTGTAGTTACACCCACAGTGCTGTTAGGAAGGGAGTTCCAGGATTTTGACCCAGTGACAGTGAAGTACTGGCGATTATAGTTCCAAGTCAGGATGGTGTGGCTTGGAGAGGAACTTGCAGGTGGTGGTGTTCCCATGTGACTGCTGCCCTTGTTCTTCTAGGTGGTAGAGGTCGTGGGTTTGGAAGGTTCTATTGAAGGAGCCTTGCTGAGTTGCTGCAGTGCATCTTGGAGATGGTACACACTGCTGCCACTGCATCAGTGGTGGAGGGAGTGAATGTTTAAGGTGGTGGATGGGGGGGCCGAGCAAGCAGACTGCTTTATCCTGGATGGTGTCGAGCTTCTTGAGTGTTGTTGGAGCTGCATCCATCCAGGCAAGTGGAGAGTATTCCATCACACTCCTGACTTGTGCCTTGTAGATGGTGGACAGGCTTTGGGGAGTCAGGAGGTGAGTTACTCACCACCAGAATTCCCAGCCTCTGACCTGCTTTTGTAGCTGCAGTATTTATGTATTGAACCTTGAACCACCAAGACCAGATCATTCGCTATCACAGGTGGTGCTTATGGGGCTCATTGGTGTTGGCCCACATTTTTGCTCTCTGTTAAATGGAGGGGAAAGCCATGGATGTGCACAAGCAGTAAATGTCAAACAATATGACAGCCATCTGTTCATCTTTTGCTGGAAAATGTTAACTGTGTCACCTAATGAATCATTTGGGTCACACGCAACCATGTAATTACTTTTTTAAAAATAACAACTTCTGACTTCAAGTTTAACCCAGTGTGTTAGTTGCTGTTTCAGTCAACAGACTGAGCTGCTCCAGTGATGTGCTTCTGAAAGCCATGTCAGTGTTGGGGGAGAGTTGGTCACTGTCTTTTGGCTTATACCCTGTTTTTAAAACCTCTTGGGATCTTTCCTGTATAAAGAATGAACAAGCTTGCATTTTATGTACTTTTCATGACCTCCTGGATGCATTTTACAGCCAATTAAATGGAGTCATTGTAGGATGCACAGCAAGCTCCCACAGACAACAATGTGATAACCATATCATTTGGTGTTGGATGAGGGGCAACTATTGGCCAAGACACCAGGGGAACCCCCTCCACCCCACCACCTTTCTTCAAAATAATGCTGTAGAATCTTGATTATTTGTATTTAATGACGTCCTCTCGTGCGCACTCCATTTTACACCGTTCTGCTGAATGAATGATGTATGTATACCAGGGTAATTTTTTTTTTTAGTAATTAAAGCATCCATTGAGTAACATTAGGATTGAATAGACTCTGAACATTCTTTATTGAAGCAGTTTGGGGTTGAAATTCCTTGCTTTTTTTAAAGGTACTGGGTAACTTTTTTTAAACTGTCATTCTCACACGCACTGTTCTGTCGCAGTTCATGTTTAAAATGGTGGCACAACTTGAAGTTGGGTAGGAATTTGACATGAGCATGTTCAAGGAGTGCGTTTACGTAAACGCAAAAATGCACCATAGAACTTTAACTTTTTTTTAGGGCAACATGAGACTGTCGACACCTGAGGAACTAGTCTGATTAAATAAGTGGGATTAATAAAATTAGAAAGCCTGCATCTATATAGCAACTTGCCTTTTTTTTCTCCATGTCCCAAACTGCTTCATGTCTAATAAATTAAATTAATAAAATAATTGGGGCAAATATCTTTTGAATTGGGTGCGTGCACAACTTTTCCACCCTGAGTAGTTGCACTCCAAGATGGCTTTTCCTTGTACCTCCCTGGATAGCAAGTGCATCCCAATTGTCCTTGTTCCCATTTACCTCTCCTGAAAGCTTTGAACTCCTCATTCCAGTTATCCACATGGCCATTCTTTAGTGAGCCTCGTCTGTAGCTCTCGGCAGGCTCTTTGACTATGGGGAGTTTCACAGCTGAGCTCCATCTTGGTGTCTTCTGACACTAAGGTCTAATTGTAATGCATCTTTCAGCCCAGTTCTGATCCATTAACTCAACAGAGCAAAAAATTTAAACCTGATATCCTCTTAATATAATTCTACAGCTGCCCACTGGGTTGGTACAGCAGCAGCTGATGTTGGGTCTATTGACTCGCATTTTGTTTGCAGGCAGGTCTGCAAAATCAGGATAGTAATTCAATTTTCTCATAATCTCAGTCTCCAGGAATTCAAGATCAATCTCCTGCACCCTTCTGTACCCAACCTGGATGAAAAATTATGGGGTGCATTTTTTTTTAAAAAAAGGAACTTAATTGTTTTCCTTTTGGTTGAACACTTCAGTTATTAATGGATTGAGGGCCATGAAATCTCCAGGGATGTGTCCAATCAGAGTTGGCAATCCAATTTATAGTGTAAATAGGATGTATATCCATGCCGGTGGCTTTTTAAGTTGCAAAGCCAGTTCCATAATAGAAACAGAATGTGTTCCAGTGCTTTAGGTCATATAAATTTATAATCTGCTGCACGTGTTTTAATAGTGTTAAGAAAACAGGTGTTCCTTAACTGATAAGAGAAGCGGGCACACTGATCTCACTACAGTTTGCTTATCTTGGGTAGAAGGAGAGTAGAACACAAGGGAAGCGGAGGTGTGGGTAGGGGAGCGGAACGCTCCTCAGGCCACCGCTCATTCCTTTTATTCTTGACCAAGGCGCCCTGGGCAGATGCCCAAATGTAAGGCTGGTCCTGCACTGCCTACAGACGCCAGTTTGAGAAACTACATTAGGTAGATGTTCAATCTCACTATGCTATTTGGCGAAGAGCAGGATGTTTGCCTTGTGTCTGATCCAACGATTCTCCCACTATTCGATTAGCGAATAATTGTCTTGTTTGTGCGATCTTTGGCGTGTTTGCCCAAGTGTCACTAATTCTTCTGCATGGGGAAGTGCTTTGAGATGATTGGGTGATAAGCTTGTGACCTAATTCTAGTCCGACTTTCGTGTTTCCAGCATTTTGTTTGAAGTACTGATCGCTCAACAGGAAATGGAGGCCCCTTGCCACTTGGAGTTTTGTTTTTGTGGGAGAGGGAGATGATGGAAATCCTTTTTGTAAGCTACTATTTTTAAATGCATTTTTGGCACTTGAAAATACAGCATATAAACTCGAGGATGGGCACAAATGTGAATGAGTCGACTGGTATCTATGTCTACGCATTTAACCGAGGTGATTTGCTCGTCCTTGTGGAGTTAGTGAATGTTCCTGTTTTTGAAAGGGCTTGGAATTTGGGTTAGACATTCTGTTCCCTATTTGTGCTTCTGGGTACCTTCCTGTGTGCTGATTGGTACTGGTTCTTGTGCTGATTTTAAAGATGCGTTGTTGTGAAATGAAGTGATCATGTTCCAGCCTTGGGGGAGGAGATCAATCTGTTGCATCCATTATTACAAACCCCCTGCCTCTCTTCATAAACTAGATATTAAGCTTTGTGTTTTTATCGCAGCTCCCTATGGTGTCAATCCAGTTTTCACTGAGCAAGTTAATCATGACCAGTGTGATCCAGGCAGTGCAATTTGGTTTCCCATTCCCTGTGGCTGGAAGGGAATGATCAGGCTGGATTCCCACTGTTCCTACACCATTTCACCTTCGAGTTACAAACTCTGCCAGCCCTATGTACCCACTCATGTCCTGCACTAGACCGTCTTGGGTCTCCTGTACCCTCCCCTGTTTCACCTTTTGATCAGAAAGCAGTAAGACATCTTGGTTCCACGTGCTGACTTTGTTAGTACTCTCGTGCTCCGCCCCCCCCCCTTCAAAATGTTCCTCGCAATCTACTTTGACGTTGCCTACCACTGCTTCAATTTTTAGCACTTAGCACTCTAATGCAATGAAACATGATATGCAATCTGAGATGTTGCTATCCAGTGACCTCTGTTGGGTAGAATATGGCTCTGTTGTGACTGTCTTCCTAATTTTCCTTTCCCCCAAGTAAAATAGCCAGTCAATATTCTTCGCTCACAGGGAGGAAGATAGCCACTTGTCCAAGTAATGGAGAGAGAGTGACTGCCCGTAGAAGCTCACGACCAAAAACTTCACAAGGAGGGTGGAAAATGGAAACTCACTGGAGGTCATTTTCGTGTTGGCAAAACCTAGCAGTAGCGAATCAGCCTCCTGCTATACATTCTGCCTGACCTTTTTTTTTCTTCCCCCTCCCCCTCCCATTAGTAAAGAGCATCAGGCAGGGCACTTAACTGGCATGCAATCTGTGACCAGTTTACACCTGCATCCAAAGTGAAAATTGCCTTCATTATGTGGTAATGCAAAGGAAACCGAACAAAACTGGTCACCCAAGCAAGTTGTTCAGGAATGACTTATCGATGTCAAGTTGCAAAGCAGGTGTAGGAACAGACACCTGGGGGTGTGCGTACTCGAGTTTTTAAAGGTGTCGGGACAAGTTGAGAAGGCTGTTTTCTTTTTTAAAAGCATGCAGCATCCTTGGCTTTATAATTCGAGGCATAGAACACAAAAGCAAGGAAGCTACGCTAAACCTTTTATAAACACTTGTTGGGCCTCCAACTGGAGTTTTGTGGCCAATTCAGGCCACCACACCTTGGGAAGAATGTCCAGGCCTTGGCAAGGCCGCAGTGAAGATTTACTCGAATGATCCCGGGAAGCAACACTTGACTTACTTGTCAAGTTGTAGTTCGGGTTGTCCTCTTTGGAGCACAGAAGGTCAAGGGGAGATTTGATGGGTGTCTGAGATCACGAAGGGTTTTGAGTCAACTGGGAGAAACTATTTCAGCTTGCAGAATGGTCAGTAACCAGAGGACAAAAATTTGAGCTAATTGGAGAAAGAACCAGAGAAGAGAGGAGGATGTGGCAGTGAATTATAATCTGGAATGCACTGCGTGGAAGGTTGATGGAACTAGATTCAGTCCTAAATTGGATAAATACTTGAAGGGGGAAAATTTACAGGGCTTTGGGGAGCAAAGCAGCGGGGAAGTGGGCTAACTAGATGTCTCTTTGAAAGAGACAGCACAGGCACGATGGGCTGAATAGCTTACTGTGCATATGAATCTATCCTCATGCCAGGAGTTGCTTCTGTCCACCTCCCCCACCATCAAAGGTTATTGCAGAAAATAAAAGCTCATTGTGTAAGGGGTAACATATTGGCATGGATAGAAGATTGGCTAGCTAACGGGAAACTATATTGTGGGACAATCACCACATGAGACTCGGGTCCATGTTCAATCTATTTTATTCAAGTGTACGCAGGTAGAGATACTACCTCGGGGTATTCCAAGGTGATACTCTAACTTTACATTCAGGAGCACAAACGTATATACCTTTCTTATCATTCAATGTGTTCAAACAACAGATGATTGATCATAAAACAATGCTGATTGAATACACATTCCAATGAACACCCATCCTCAGCCGTATCAATACACGTACCAGATGGCTCCAACCCGAGCTTATTATCTGTTTGCCATTACACCAACCTTCCACGGAAACAGTGGCCTCAAGGTCTGGGCTCCAACCTTTGCTCTCCAACCTTGTCCTTTACCCTCACAGCATGTTTCTCAACCTGACTCTTTAAATTCTGCTGAGATGCTTTTCTAAAACTCAACTTGTTTCTACTTAACCCCTTAAACAGTAGGCATAAATGGGTAATTTTTCTGGTTGGCAAGATGCAACGAGTGGTGTCAGAGGGATCTGTGCTGGGGCCTCAACTTTTTACAATTTATATAAATGACTTAGATGAAGAGACCAAAGGTATGGTTGCTAAATTTGTTGATGACACAAAGATAGGTAGGAAAGTAACTTGTGAAGAAGACTTAAGGAGGCTACAAAGGGATATAGATAGGTTAAGTGAGTGGGCAAAGACCTGGCAAATGGAGTATAATGTGGGAAAGTGTGAAATTATCCACTTTGGCAGGAAGAATAAAAAAGAAGCATATTATCTGAATGGTGAGAGATTGCAGGGCTCTGAGATGCAGAGGGATCTGGGTCTCCTAGTGCATGAATCGCAAAAGGTTAGTATGCCGATACAGCAGGTAATTAGGAAAGCTAATGGAATGTTATCGTTTATCACGAGGGGAATTGAATACAAAAGTAGGGAGGTTATGCTTCAGCTATACAGGACATTGGTGAGACCACATCTGGAGTACTGTGTACAGTACTGGTCTCCTTATTTAAGGAAGGATGTAAATGCGTTGGAGGCAGATCAGAGAAGGTTTACTAATACCTGGATTGGGCAGGCTGCCTTATGAGGAAAGGTTGGACAGGCTAGGCTTGTATCGGCCGGAGTTTAGAAGAGTAAGAGGCGACTTGATTGAAACATATAAGATCCTGGGGCATCTTGACAGGGTGGATGTGGAAAGGATGTTGCCCATTGTGGGAGAATCTAGAACTAGGGGTCACTGTTTTAAAAATAAGGTGTCACCCATTTAAGACAGATGAGAAATTTTTTCTCAAGGTTGAGTCTTTGGAATTCTCTTCCTCGAAAGGCGGTGGAAGCAGAGTCTTTGAATATTTTTAAGGCAGAGGTAGATGGATTTTTGATAAGCAAGGGGGTGGAAATGTGGAGTAATCCATTCAGCCATGACCTTATTGAATGGCACAGCAGGCTCGAAGGGCTGAGTGGCCTACTCCTGTTCCAAATTCGTATGTTCCAAAATAAGGGGACTGATGAGGTTGATTAGCCTAGCTTGCTGTTCAGGCTGTCATTATCAATACCAAGCCATTTACCAACCGTTAGAACAGCACGGTCATTACCAACTGTCTAATCAAGGCCAGAGCTGCTTACTTTCCAAGCAGCTTGTGCTTTTCACATTGCTGCAGTTTTCAACCTGAGTTGTCGCTTACTTAGTGTTGGCACTGTTTTCATTTGGGTATGGGGGGTGGGGGTGAATGGGATTACTGGGACTTGATGTATTCATATTCTTGTCGTTTTTTTTTCTTGCAATAGATGGTTTAAATTTCGGTCAGATAAGTGCTCTTAATTCAACTTGCAACTTCGTCACTCCCCTTGTGGTTCACAATATAGTGGAATCTCAATTATCAACAAGAATGTTCAAGGATAATATAAGAACTAGGAGCAGGAGTAGGCAATTCAGCTCCTCGCGCCTGCTCCACCATTCAATACGATCATGGCTGATCTCATCTCGGCCTCAACTCCACTTTCCTGCCCGTTCTCTGTAACCCTTCAACCCATTTCTAATTAAAAATCTGTCGATCTTTTTTTAAATTTACTCAATATCCCGGCATCCACCGCACTCTGGGGTAGTGAATTCCTCAGACTCACGACCCTTAGAGAGAAGTAATTTCTCCTCATCTCTGTTTTAAATCTGCTACCCCTTATCCTAAAACTATGACCTCTCATTTTAGATTGTTTCCTCTTGTGGAGCATCCTCTCTACGCCTACTTTGTCAATCCCCTTGATCATCTTGTATACCTCAATTAGATCTCCCCTCATTCTTCTAAACTCTAGAGAGTAAAGGCCTAAACTGCTCAATCCCTCTCCATAAGACAAGCCACTCATCTCTGGAATCAATCTAGTGAACCTCCTCTGAACTGCCTCCAATGCAACTACATCCCTCCTCAAGTAAGGGGACCAAAACTGTACGCAATACTCCAGGTGCGGTCTCACTAATGCTTTTGTACAGTTGCAGCAACACTTCCTACTTTTATACTCTCTCTCTCCCTTTAGCAATAAATGCCAAAATTCCATTTGCCTTCCTTATCACCTGCGTACTAGTTTTCTGAGATTCATGCACGAGGACACCCAGATCCCTCTGCACAGAAGCACTCTGAAGTTTCTCTCCATTTAGATAATTTGTCTATCTATTCTTCTGACCAAAATGGATAACCTCACACTTATCCATGTTAAACTCCATTTGCCAAATTTTGGCCCATTCACCTAACTTATCCACATCCATGTGTAAATTTCTTTTTTTTTTTTATTGCAACTTACTATCCCACCTATTTTCGTGTCATCTGCAAATTTGGCTATAGTACCTTCTATCCCTGCATCCAAGTCATTTATATAGATTGTAAATAGTTGGGGCCTGAGGACCGAACCCTGTGGCACCCCACTAGTTACATCTTGCCAACCAGAAAAGGACCCATTTATCCCGACTCTCTGTTTTCTGTTGGTTAGCCAATCCTCTATCCAAGCTAATAAATTGCCCCTAACCCATATGATCTTACCTTGTGTATTAACCTTTTGTGCGGCACCTTATCAAATGTCTTCTGGAAGTCCAGATATGCTACATCTACAGGATCCTCATTATCCACTTTACTTGTTACATCTTCGAAGAACCATGCTGACTCTGGATTGTGTTTTGACTTTCTAAATGTTCTGTTATTGCTTCCTTTTAATAATGGATTCTAACAATTTCCCAACCACAGGTAATGGGAGACCAATGGGGGTTGGACACAGTTGGCAAAGATTTTAGGCTTTTTAAATGGGGAGGCAAGTGAGATGGTGGTTTTGGCAAGGATTTCGTGAGCCAGGTGCAATGAATAATGTTTATGCCATTTTTATGTTGGAGCAAAGCACTGTAGATGCTAAAATCTGTAATAAAAACAGAAAATGCTGGAAATACTCAGCAGATCAGATAGTATTTGGAGAGAATACTCCCTTCCCCCTAAATATTATTTCGTTTGCCATCTGGGAGGGGAAATCAGGAAGCACTTTCTCCACTGTATTGGATGTCTGGAATTTGCTGCTTGTCTGCACCCCCTTCCCCTGCCCCAGCCAAAAGGTTGTAGATGGTCGGGGGCAAATGAAGCTTTCAAAATCGAGTGACAGGTTTGTTTGGGTGTTGAGGGTTACGGAACCGAGGCAGGTAGCTGGATACTCAGATACAGATCAGCCGTGGTCTAATTGAATCGTGGAACAGGTTGGAGGGACTGAATGGCCTCCTCCTGAAATCCCATGTTGACGGATGAGGGCGTGGCATGCCAAACAAGTCCATACTAGCGCTTTTTATTTTGAGGGGTTTTCTTTTTTTTCCAGTATACAACTATCTGTAGCTGAGAGCAGATCGTCTATTGATCTTGTAATATGGAAGTGTGCAAGAGTCGTATGTCTTTTTGTCTCTGTCTCTTTTTTTTTCCCACCCCCTGTCATAGTCCACAAATGTCAACTAATTCCCTCCTTTAAAATGTGATTTGACCTGGCTTCAATAGCCACTCATAATGGATTACCTCCTCGTAAAGCCCATGGAAGAAAATAAGTTTGTATCTACTCCCTTTGAGTGCTAATCATGCGTTGTGGCCTCCTTTTGTTTGCCGACTCACCAATCATTGAAATGCTGCTCAGTGAATCTGTTCAAAGCCTATTTGTTGGAACTGTGAGGTACTGCCATGTGCTGTTGAATCATTGAGCTGCGATGAGTGTGGGCTTTGTTCTTGTCACCAGACATACTAAGTTACTGGTGGGGAATGAATGTTGAGTCTATTAATAATTCCTCCCAAATTATAAGGTTCAGACACATTTATTGGCTTTCATAGGAATTAGGTATGCAGTGATAACTAATAGTTAAGAGCACACTCGTGATCAGGCAAGTTAATGGAGAATTTGCATGTTGCAGTTCTCGCGCTTGTGGGGAATAGCTAATCAGGCACTGTCAAATTTTGACCGTTGGTCATTACGACACAAAAGGAGGCCATTTGGCCCATCGAGTCCATGCCGGCTCTCTGTAGAGCAATCCAGTCAGTCCCATTGCCCTTGAACTGAGTGGCTTGCTGAGGCATTTCAGAGGGCAGTTAAGAGTCAACCACATTGCTGTGGGTCTGGAGTCACATGTAGGCCAGACCAGGTAAGGACAGTAGATTTCCTTCCCTAAAGGACATTAATGAATCCGATGGGTTTTTACAACAATGGCTTCATGGTCACCATTAGACTAGCTTTTTAAATTCCAGATTTATTAATTAAATTCAAATTTCACCATCAGCTGTGGTGGGATTCGAACCCATGTCCCTAAGTATTAGCCTGGTTTCTGGAATACAAGCCCAGTGACATTACCACTACACAACCACCTCTCCATGAGAACCTGCGTGTTTCCAAATCTGGCCTCTTGCTCATCCACCGTTCGCAGCTGTGCCTTTTGGCCATCTAGACCCTCAATTTTGGAATTCCCTCCCTAAATCTGTCCACCTCTCCACTCCTTGAAATCTTTGTGCGATTGGTCACTCTCCTGATGTCTGCTCTTTGGCTTGGTGTCTTTTTTTTTTTGTCTGCATTTGTGAAGCTTCTTGGGACATTTCATGTTCAAGGCCCTATATAAATGCAAGTTACGGTTACTGAGATTACAAATGGGTACTGTGGGCTGTTCTGTACTGTCAAGTATCAGCCACATTAAAGCATAGTTCAGGTTGTCCATGACCTTAATCTATGCAGCCTACAGGAACCCATAGAGCATGACGCCACTGAAGTTCAGAGATGGGGGAGAAAGTAGTGATTTGGTGCTTTTGGGTTTAAAGGCCTATTGAAGTTGGAGGGTGGCAGGCCAGTATATGAACAATCTCTCTTGACCTTCATGCTCTTAAATCTAGTTTCTGTAGTCTGGCAGCAGACTTGTGCACCCATGTTAAATGGATGTGCAGGTGCTTTTGCATTGTGTGACGCAGCTGGCTTACTGATAGACTGAGTTACCAATGACTATAACATAGACAGTGACTAGCTATTCCAGACTGTTCTAGCCAGTCAAACCAGAGGACGTGATCTGTGCTTGAAAGGGGGGATATTCAAAACTTATCTGTAGAAATGATATTTGTGAGGGAACAGTCAATCTATGGAAGAGCTCCCTAGAAGAAAGGTGGAAGTAGCAGTATTCCGTTTTAATGCATCAGATTTGTCGTTAAAATAAAATTTTGGGATATGGGGTGAGTAATTTGAGGTGAAACAGGTGACTTTCAACCTGTAATTCCCAAAGTGCTGCACTGCTGGGGTTTTCCTCCTGTCATGTCTGGGTCTGTAGGCTAATTGGTCAACAACTCCCTTTATCTTTCTACTGTGCAAGTACCAGAATAGTCGAAAGTGAACTGGATTTGTGTAGTTTTTGTTTTGTCCAGACATTCCTCTGTGGGTTTTGCCAGGTGTGAGCTCAACGTTTTTAAAACTGTCAGCTTTGGTATATCTAGCTGTTTTTCACTGATTTCGCAGCCAGCTGCATGCAACTCTTCCATCGGAGCCCAGTGCCATTTAATGTCAGAAAAGGCACCTTTTTTTTTTTAACACAAAAACAAGAAATGCTGGAGTCACTCAGCAGGTCTGGCAGCATCTGTGGAAAGAGAAGCAGAGTTAACGTTTCGGGTCAGTGACCCTTCTTCGGAACTGACAAATATTAGAAAAGTCACAGATTATAAACAAGTGAGGCTTTGTCTTTCAACACACCATTAACATATTGTTTGCCTTTTCTCCGTGACCTTTTGGTCAGCTATGTGGCCTGGTCCAATCTGCACCTTCTCCTTTGTTATCTCTTGCCCAACCCCCACCTCACTTGTTTATAATCTGTGACTTTTCTAATATTTGTCAGTTCCGAAGAAGGGTCACTGACCCGAAACGTTAACTCTGCTTCTCTTTCCACAGATGCTGCCAGACCTGCTGAGTGACTCCAGCATTTCTTGTTTTTGTTTCAGATTTCCAGCATCCGCAGTATTTTGCTTTTACCTTTTTTTTTAAAGCTGGAGGGCGAGTTTGTATGCATTCTCTCTCCAGTTGGTACAGTAAACACCAACCACCATTTTGACTGACTTTTTTTCTTTTTGACCCTCTGCCAATAGCAGTGTTTATATTTCCAGGTTTTATAGTGGTAAGGCAGTCATGTAGACAGCAGTCATTTTATATAATGTCCTTCAATTTTCTTCATCCTTGATGTGAGCATCATTGGCAAGGCTAGCATTTATTGCCCATCTCTCATTGCCCTTGAGAAGGTGGCAGTGAACTGCTGCCTTGAACTGCTCTGGTCCATATGGTGTTGGTACACTGGTGCTGTTCGGGAAGGGGTTCCAGGATTTCGACCCAGTGACCATGAAGGAACGGTGATATAGTTCCGAATCGGCGATGTGTTGCTTGGAGGGGAAATTGCAGATGGTGGTGTTCCCCTGCATCTGCTGCCCTTGTCCTTTTAGGTGGTAGAGGTTGTGAGCTTGGAAGGTGCTGTCGAAGGAACCTTGGGTTGCTGCAGTGCATCTTGTAGATGGTACACACTGCTGCAATTGTGCACCGGTGATGGCGGAAGTGAATGTTGAAGGTGGTGGATGGGGTGCCGATCAAGTGGGCTGCTTTGTCCTGGATGGTGTCGTGCTGATTGAGTGTTGGAGCTGCACCCATCCAGGCAAGTGGAGAGTATTCCATCACGCTGTAGGAGCAAAATCTCTAATGCAGGAAGGGCTTCTTGAGTTATTTTGTGATCTGCACCCTTGGTGACCGGTTGACCAGGTGGTTTATAAAATAAGGAATCTTGGGTCATCAAGGCTGCAGGAGTGTATAAAGTTCAAGACCAATGCACATGACCTAATTTACCTGCCAACCATGTGCTATCAACTTCTATTGTCTCCCATCAGTGTTGCATGTTCTTATCTTGTATCATTACATGTGTAAGTTCCAACTGAACCATAACTGATCGTATCTGTTCAGTACATCTCACTTTGCAGAATAAAGCAGCTTACAATTTGAACCAAACTTCCTCTGAGCATTGACTCGTTCTTTAGATCCCTCCGAAGGTGAAATAGGTGTGCATAAGACACGCATCTTGCTCCGATTACAAGAGAGTTTCATTGTTGCATTTCTGGGTCTCCATTGCTGTGCAAGTAGATGTAGAGGAGTGTGAGTCAATGCCCACAGAAGGAAGATGTTCAAACTAAATCCAAGCAACTGGCACTGCTTAAGCCAAGAAGATATCTATAATTGTGGACCTGAGTTTGTAACAATTGTCTAGGCCATGGTACTAAAGTATTGTGAACGCCATTATGTAAAGACACTAAAGCTACTCACCAAGATGATGGCAATATTGGAGAAACTGTATAATTTTGAGAAACACTGGTTTGGAGATGTTTCAATTAGAATGGATTTTGATGGTGCAAACTTTTCCTCTGGCTGGTGAGAAGGTAACCAGGGGTCATCAGTTTAAAATTGTTACCAAGAGAGCGGAGCAGACTTAGAGAAATTTCTAAACATGAAGAATGTTGGAGCATGGAATGCTTTGCTACAAGTTGAGACAGTTGTACTTTAATAAAAGTGAGAATTGTAAACATTTGAGAAGATATGGGACTATAAGAAGAGAACGCAAGTGAGGTTTATTTTGGATGGTTCTGGCATAGGCACGGCGGCCTGAATGGCTTTCTTCAGTGTAAAAGTCCTATGGAATAGGAACCACACCTTTCCTTCCCTCGCTCACCCATCCCTAACCAATTCCCTGATGTTGGCAGGGAAGGGAACTTTAAGAATATTAACTAATGTACATCACCTCTGCTGTTCCAATAGTGCCATGGGATGTTTTACATCCACCTGTGAGGGCAGACAGGGCCTCCGTTTAATGTTTCCTCTGAAAAACGCTACCTGCAACAGTGCTGCACTCCCTCGGTTGTACTGCACTGGAGTGTCAGCCTGGATTCTGTGCTCATGTTTCTGGAGTCGTACTGGAACCTGCAACTTACTCCAGATCCATGTTGTGCTGAGAGTTGTTCAGAAAATGATGACTGAATCCTTTTTAAAAGCTGCCTTTCTGCCCCTATAAAATGTTCTGTTTTTAAATGAAGCATCCCCTTCATCCTGCATTTGAATTGTGTGGGGCATTGCATGCTATGTTGAAATACTGTAGAATGTGGCACTATTTGATCTTGCTAAGGAGCTGTTCTGTATATGATGTCCGAATGGACTTTTGGTTTTCTTTTAAAAAGGTTCAGCACATCCTGGAGTGCCCTCTGAGCGCTGAAACCCAATTTCCAAACTCAACTGTGCATTTTTTCATTTTAGCCTTTTACTCCTTGGGTAATGTGGTTTAATTGCACTCTTCAATCCCTCTGGACATGAGTAGCTATGTTTAATGAGGTGCTCGTTGGTTAGTGAAACACTTCCCTGTTGAGTGTCTTCCATTTGAGAATAAATGGATTCATGGGTGTGTTTACAAGGCAATAATTTGAAGCGATTTAAAAACAAGAAATGCTGGAACCACTCAGCAGGTCTGGCAGCATCTGTGGAAAGGGTCACTGACCCAAAACATTAAGGTTTACTTTACTTATACAGCACTGAAACAGGCCCTTCGGCCCACCGAGTCTGTGCCGACCATCAACCACCCATTTAAACTAATCCTACACTAATTCCATATTCCTACCACATCCCCACCTGTCCCTATATTTCCCTACCACCTACCTATACTAGGGGCAATTTATAATGGCCAATTTACCTACCAACCTGCAAGTCTTTTGGCATGTGGGAGGAAACCGGAGCACCCGGAGGAAACCCACGCAGACACAGGGAGAACTTGCAAACACCACACAGGCAGTACCCAGAATTGACCCCGGGTCACTGGAGCTGTGAGGCTGCGGTGCTAACCACTGCGCCACTGTGCTGCTTCTCTTTCCACAGATGCTGCCAGACCTGCTGAGTGGTTGCAGCATTTCTTGTTTTTATTTCAGATTTCCAGCTTGCGCAGTATTTTGCTTTTATAATAATTTGAAGAGTTTGAATGTCCTGAACTGTCTCTAAAGGACATTCTTGGCTAAATAGTCTGCCAGCAATAGTTTATTACATTTTTCAACGATACAAAGGAGGAAAATGGTCATGTTTCTTGACCTCCAAGACTAGACCTTTTTTTTTTCTCTTGGATCCCAAGAACAACTGCAGGCAGTGGAAAGTAAGTCATTTTTTTTCCCCCTTGTGGTTTGCTGCAACTGTCCCAACACTATCTTGGAGTAAAGCAAATTGATGGCCTTCTGTATTTACTGTGGCTTTCTTGGGAGTGACATTCTTCCCCTATCCCCAGCTGCCATCTGGTAGCTTGCTGAAATGACCATTCTTCATTTATGGTTGGTGGGAGAATTAATTGTGTGTGGAGTCTTTTTCCAGCAGAAGTTGCTGGATAATAGAGTGGGAACTCGTAGCTCTTTACTTAAGATTCCCCTTTTCTTTAGCCCTTTTGGGGCACAGGTCAACTGTATTTACGACTCAAATGCGGTCCAGGAATTGAACCTGGGATATCTCTGATCTGTGTGGTTTTGTCTCCTGTTGGTAGTGTACTTGCCACTGAACTGTTGGAGTTTCTTTTCTTCCTCTGTGTTGCCAGCAGTTTAATATGTTGATGTGCATGTTATGCTGTTGACTCTCTCTTTTTTGAATATCCACACTTGCAACTACCTAGCAGTTGTGTTCTAATTCTTCTGAGTTCATTAGAACGAGACTTTATTGCCAGATAGTTCTTCCAGTGGTTCAGCTGGCAAATGCATGGCCTGGAAGGTCTTTGGTTGCATTGCCTATCGTGTTGGCTGGTTTCAGCTCGAGTAGGAATTTAGAAGAGTAAGAGGCGACTTGATTTGAAACATACAAGATCCTGAGGGGTCTTGACAGGGTGGATGTGGAAAGGATGTGGGAGAATCTAGAACTCGGGGTCAATGTTTAAAAATAAGGGGTCGCCCATTTAAGACCGAGATGAGGAGCAATTTTTTCTGAGAGTCCTGAGTCTTTGGAATTCTCTTCCTCAAAAGGTGGTGGAAGCAGAGTCTTTGAATATTTTTATGGCAGAGGTAGATAAATTCTTGATAACCTTCCACCCCCTTGCTTATCGGAGGTAGGTGGAAATGTGGAGTAATCAGTACAGCCATGAACTTAGTGAATGGTGGGGAGGTGTCGAGTGGCCTGCTCCTTCTAATTCGTATGTTCGTTGGGGGGGCGGTGGGTGGGTGTCTGCAAGGTTTGCAGAGGGAGAATCGGCAAGGCCTGATCTCCATTATTCCATGACTATTACATGTGGACATGAGGTGCAGATAGGACTAGACCTGGTTAAATTTCCACCCACCCCCCCCCCCCGACCACCTATTCCCTCTACTTAAGCGAAACATTGCCTGTTGACCTATTTGCTCTATAGGTATCAAATTACCATACAAACATGGTAACAGAGGGCTAATGTCACATGTGGGGGCCATGACCCCAGAATAAATTGCCTTCCAAGAGAGAAGTGAATAAAATTGGAAAGCCCCCCGCACCCCCAGTTAGATTTCCAGTGATGCACTGGCAGAGGGTGCAGTTCCTTGCTGTTAAGCGTGTACTTGACATTTAAGCTGTTATTTGAAGAGTACTGATTTTTGGCTTGGAGGGCTGGGTGCCATTTTCTGACTGGGCATGGTCACCAGATGATAGAAAGATGAGCACTTGTGTCTCCAGAAATTTGAATAATGTACCGCTTATTGAAAAATTACTTGTCGCTTGGGTATTGTATGACTTGCCTTTGACGAATGTTTCCTTTTGTGTGTTCAAGTGTAGTTATACCCCTGTCTGGCATTGTAAATGTTAACCCATTTCACCGGTGTTCAGTTGCTGTGCATTCTCACGTGAAGAGATGAAGGAACAAGCGTTCTAATGTGTTTCTTGTTTTTTTTTTAATCTCCTTCCCCTCAATTGTTGTTAACTGTTGCTCTTTCTCTCCTCATTCCAGATCTCTGGTATTGCACTCATTGTGGTTGGTATTCTGGTCCAGACTAAACTGAATGGCACGCTGCACATCACCGATGTAGCTGCTTCCGGAGCTCCCATTGTCATCATCATAGTTGGAGTGATCATCAACTTTGTTGCCTTCTTTGGTTGCTGTGGTGCCTGGAAGGAGAACTACTGCATGGTGACCACGGTGAGAGGTCCATTTGGGCTGCATTTTAAGCTGTCTGTTAACTGCAATTCAGCAAGTAGAAGGGCTGTTCCCCAGTCTGTAAATCAGTTGTGGCTTTGTGGGGGGGAGAAACCTCTTTTATTTTTAAATTCCCACACCCCCATGTAGCTCCTCCATCTTGTGTCGAAATGGAAAATGCTGCAACTGCACTAGTCTGTCACATGAAGTTTGATTTACTGCACGCTAAGAACAGACTGGTCCGACTTACTGGCTGCTTCCATGTTGTTTCTTGACCAGCATTTGGGCAGACTGGTTGCTGAGCTAAATTCTGAGATTCTGCACTGGCGCAATGCAGATTGGCAAGCCAGGTGTGTATGTCACCACTGTGCCTGTATTCCAGTGAGATTTCAATCTAACTTGTCAGGTAAAGGTTAAAAGTGGAAGTCTTTCTTCCCATATCAATCCTGTGAAATTGGCACCTGAACTCATTGATAATTTATCCAGTATTCTTTGTACTCCTGGCAGATACCTGGCTTCTTGTTAGTATGCTGATTACATTTTCTCTCTAGGAGGGTATTTAGCACTGCTAGTCCCATAATAGAAGTTGTGAAGATCGTTAAGTCCCTGGGCAAGACTTTTTTTTAAAAAAATTTGTTCATGGTATGTTAGTGCCGCTGACAAGGCATTTGTTGCCCACCCGCAATTGCCCTTGGAGTTGAGCTGCCTTCTTGAACCACTACTGGCCATGTGGTGTAGGAACACCCACGGTGCTATTAGAGGGGATTCCAGGATTTTGACCCAGCGCCAGTGAAGGGACGTGATCTAGTTCCAAGTCTGGATGATATGTGGATTGGGGAGTTTGAATGCAGTGGCGGTCCATGCATCTGCTGTCCTCCGCCTTCTAGGTGGTAAAAGTCGTGGTTTTGGAAGTTGTTATTGAAGGAGGCTTGGCGAGTTGTTGCAGTGCACCTTGCAGATGGTACACACTGCTGCCACTGTGCGTCGGTGGTGGAGGGAGTGAATGTTGAAGGTGGTGGACGGGGCTTTGGCCTGAATGGTGTTGAGTTTCTTGAGTGTTGGAGCTGCACTCGTTCAGGCAAGTGGAAAGCATTCTATCACACTCCTGACTTGTGCCTTGCAGATGATGGACAAGCACTGGGGAGTCAGAACCTGAGCTACTCACCACAGAATTCCCAGCCTTTCACCTGCTCTGATAGCAACAGTAGTTGTATAGCTGGTCCAGTTCAGTTTCTGGTCAATGGTACCACCCTGCCCCAAGGAGGATGATAGTGGGGAATTCAGCAATGGTAATGTTGTTGAATGTCGCGGGCAGATGTAGATTTTTCTCTTGTTGGCGGTGGTCATTGCCTGACACTTGGGTGACACAAATGTTACTTGCCACTTAACAGCCCAAGCCTGAATGTTGTCCAGATATTCAGACACTTCAGTGCCTTCTCTTCTTAAGGGTCTGCACAGGTGTAATGGACCAAATGGGCTCCTTCGCATCATTCTATGATTCCATAAAATTAATATCAATTATATACTTTTGTTTTTCTCCCCGACCCCACCAAAAATTATGGTAAAAGGAGGGGTGGTTGAGTTGATGGGACATGAACTGCAGTTGCCAAGGTGACTAGTCACAGAGACAACATTGCAGTGAGTGGCAGCCCAGTGATGAGCTTCTAGCTCTGTTGCCAATGCCACCTTGCTTGGGGAGCACCGTTCTGCATTCCTTATTTCATGTTGTTGGTGTAAACCTAGGATTTTTGTTCCATCATTGGTTGACTTCCCTTGGTTTCTGTTCACCTGGGATCCCGAGCACTTATTTTTCTACCCGTTTGACATCTTGAAAATCCAGTAAATACTCTGGACTGCACGATACTGCCTCCTAGATGTGATGGAGCTTTTTGATGTATTTATGGATTTGGCGGAGTGGGGGGGTAGATATGGTGAGCTATTTGGCTGTCCCTGCATTGCAGGAGTTAATTGTGGATGAAATGTTGAGTAAAACCTCCTGTACAGTCTATGCTGCAGTCAACCACTGGTTTACTTAATAGTAATTGTGTTTCTCTGTCTCCCCACGTTCTCCCACAACACAGTTGTCACGCTGTTAGGGGGCCAATTTTGAAATCTTTTGCTGGTGAAATATGAACTTTTTTTTTTTTGTCTTCAGTTTGCAGTTCTGCTCATCCTCATCTTCCTTGTGGAAATTGCTGCCGCCATTGCTGGTTACATTTTCAAGGACCAAGTGAGTAGCCCCATCTCTGGAAATGTGCATGTGTGTGTCTTTTTGGGTTAATGCAGCAGTTAATTTGTACTCGGCAAGGTCCCACCGACGACAAATTAGATGAGTGACTGGTTAATTTGTGGCATTTTGTTCTTTGGTGGAATGTTGTCCAGGTGAATTTCTATAGTGCTGTGGAGCTTTTACATTCACCTGCACCAGCAGCACAGGAATGCAGGGTCTTGGCGGGTCATCTCTGCCAATATAGCACTCCCTGAGTAACCGTGCCTGTCTAGATTATGCAGAAGTCCCTAGAGTAGAACCTGTACTCTCAACCATCTGACTGAGGTGAAAATGCCACCAACTAGGTCAAGTTGACAGTATGAAACTGTACATCAGATATGGCTGAGGCAGGGTAGAAGATTGAAAAATGATGACAAAAAACTTGTGCACATTCCTTTGTCCAGTCTAAAATTGTAATACCGTTTCATTGTGCTGTTTGGTTTGTTACTAGTGTAGACTTTCTAATTGGCATTTGTTATTGCCGCTGAGTGCCTGTTTATTTTAAATAGGATCATTCCAGTTGGGTAATCCAGGTTACGGACGACTCCTACCCATAAGTTGCATCATCTCCTTGACCTCGGAAGTCCAATCTGAACCATATAGTCTTCATGTAGAGACTACAAGCCTCTTGTGACATTTCATCAGATTCTTAGTTGATTCATTTGTGTTTGAATGGTTGGGCAAGGGAGGGAAATGCTCAGGCACGATCTGATCTGTTTGAGAGGTGTAGTCCATAAAGAATAGACTAGGAGTTCTAGGGGAATCATTCTGATGTGTCATTTGCCTCCTAGTTAGCATCCTTGGACAGCAGGGAGAATTGTGCAAGTAAGCATTACACCCTTGTTCAGTGTCTGTTATTACCTGAAATTTGAGGAATTACAACATTGTTTTCGTTTTCTTTGTGCAGTACTGATTTTTTTTTTTTTTTTGGAAATTATTTTTCTCCTCCTTCGACCAGATTCGTAGTGTCTTTGAGAAGTCATTTAATGAGACTATGAGCAATTACAACCAGTCAGCGAATGCTGTTAACATTAACAACTTGCAGAAACAGGTGAGACCAGAGCTCTTGAACGTTTGATCTGAAGTTTCACAAAGTGGGGGAATTGGCAGTAAATTTTAAAGCAAGGATTGCTTTTGGTAAAAAGAAATAGCTGTACTGTTTTTGCTTTGAAAAAGATTCTCTAAATGTGGTGCAGTAGTGTGAATCGTCCTTTTTCTCTTTTTTTTTTTAAATATACAAATTTGACAGCAATTCCTGATTGCTTTAAAATCTTCCTTTTTTAGACTGCTTCAATTATGTCAAAAATGCAACTTGAGCAAGAACAGCTGATGGAGCTTAAAGCTGACTACCTTGGCTTCTTCAGTGATGTATCTTGAGGTCCAAAAACTGCAGACTTTTAAAAATGTATTTTTCAAATTTTCTGCAGAAACTTTGACTTTGATCGTTTTTAATCTGCGGTGTGAAGCTGGATTTCACTAGAGGGGAGAATATATTTCAAATGTCCAAGTTTTTACTAGACTGGTAACGTGCGATCTAGATTAATGATCTAGAAAATGTGAGCTCAAATCCCACTGACAGTTGAAAATTATTCCTCACATCAACACCCCAAAAAAAAAATCATAACTGAACAAGCCTTGTGGCACAGGGTTAGCATGCTTGACCTCGTGTGGTACTGAGATCTGTAGCATGAATCACATTAACTCACTTGAGTGTGTGTGTATTTTGTTTTCCTTTACAGTTTCATTGCTGTGGCAGTAAACAGTTCAGTGACTGGTTTGAACAATTCACCACCCAAAGAGTGCCAGATTCCTGTTGTAGGAAGCCCGTGCCAGGGTGTGGGAGGAACACGACTATTGCCAACATATACCACGAAGTGAGTATGCATTCCTGACTTTTCATCTCTCTCTTGAAATACATCCAATGAATCCATTCCTGCTGTAAAATGATGAGGCCAACCTTGTGCATTGTTGGGATGGCTCCCATTTGCGATACCAGGGGCACCCTCCAGAAGGCGCACAATAGGAAGCCAAGTGGGTAATGGAGTACTTTGGTACAGTCGTGGTTATGCTGTTGGATTAGGGATCTGTTAATGCAAGTTAATATCCTACCATGGCAGTTTGTTGAACTTGTTCAGCTTTAAAAAATCTGAAAATAAAAAACTGGTAGCAGTAAAAGTGACCAAAAAGCTGTTGGATTGCTGTTTAAAAACACAACTGGTTCACTAATGTGTTTTTTTTTGAAGGAAAGGAAATTTGCTGTCCTAACCCAGACTAGCCTTTTTCTTGAATCCAGAACTGCCCTGTGAAGTGCTGTAGCAAGCCTCTTTGTTTAAATCCAAAGTGCTGGTGGATGGGCAATAAATGTCAAACTTGCCAGCAATGCCCACATCCTGAAATTTTTAAAGTTGAGAAAAATGAAGTCTCTCAGGCTACCACCTTCTGCTGTGATGGTCAAGGGGGCAAGTCTATGAAAATGAGAGCCCTATTTTCCCTGTAACATGCAGCCGGTTCGCCCAGTCCTGGTGGGGTTGGTGGTGGAGTAGGCTTAAGATTGGTGTAGCATATTGGGTTGGCTATTCCTTGGCTGAATTGTCTTCCTTCTCGCTGAAGACGCTTTCAAAACAATTTGGGCCACCATTGTTGAAGCACCCCTGCACATCAATGCAATCTATAACCTTTTCAACACAGCATTTTTGGGGCTCTGTCTTGAAGCTGTGAAAATCTTAATATTGCCATGGCAGATTGAGTTTAATCTGGACAAATGTGAGGTAATGCATTTTGGAAGGTCTAATGCAGGTGGGAGGTATACAGTAAATGGCAGAACCCTTAGGAGTATTGACAGGCAGAGAGATCTGGGCGTACAGGTCCACAGGTCACTGAAAGTGGCAACACAGGTGGATAAGGTAGTCAAGGAGGCATACGGCATGCTTGCCTTCATTGGTCGGGGCATAGAGTATAAAAATTGGCAAGTCATGTTGCAGCTGTACAGAACCTTAGTTAGTCCACACTTAGAATATTGCGTGCAATTCTGGTCGCCACACTACCAGAAGGACGTGGAGGCTTTGGAGAGGGTACAGAGGAGGTTTACCAAGATGTTGCCTGGTCTGGAGGGCATTAGCTATGAGGAGAGGTTGGAAAAACTCGGATTGTTTTCACTGGAACGACGGAGGTGGAGGGGCAACATGATAGAGGTTTACAAAGTTATGAGCGGCATGGACAGAGTGGATAGTCAGAAGCTTTTTCCCAGGGTGGAAGAGTCAGTTACTCGGGGACATAGGTTTAAGGTGCGAGGGGCAAAGTTTAGAGGGGATGTGCGTGGCAAGTTTTTTTTTATATATATATATATATATATATATATATATATACACAGAGGGTGGTGAGTGCCTGGAACTTGCTGCTAGGGGAGGTGGTGGAAGCAGGTACGATAGTGATGTTTGAGACATCTTGACAAATACATGAATAGGAAGGGAATAGAGGGATATGGGCCCCGGAAGTGCAGAAGGTGTTAGTTTCGGCAGGCATCAAGATCGGCGCAGGCTTGGAGGGCTGAATGGCCTGTTCCTGTGCTGTACTGTTCTACCCTTAGACTTGTATTCACCTTGTTTTCAGTTGCTTGTTCTGTAGCCTTGCTGCTAATGTGCAATGTTGTAAATTGCCCTCCTTTTTTCTAAATGCACTTCCTTTGCCTTCCAGTAAGTTACTCTGTTGAATGGTCTGTTGTTCGTTCATCCCCCTTTTTTTATTTACATAGGGTTGTGTGAACGTTATTAACGATTGGCTTAAAGACAACATTGTGATTGTCGCAGGTGTGGCTCTTGGTATTGCCTTATTCCAGGTAAGAGAGCGAATTCAGTTGCTGTGTGACAGATATGTGAAGCAAAATTAACAGCCAAGAATATAGCAGATTTGGCTGTTTTCAGTCAATTTAGCCATCACATCTAACTGGAATGGTGAGGCCGAAGACCACATCAGTGATACTTAGCTTGGTCAGAATGTAGCAGGTATAAAGAGTGCTCTCAATTTTATTACTATGCAATTATATCTCTTCCCTTTTGAACAACTAGCCAACCAAGAGCTTGCAGTGCTCAAAATGGAATGACCAAACCTACACAAGCTGCATTGAACATTAGTAAGGGAGGATTTCCTCAGCTCTTGTAATCCATTTTGTGAAGGATTTATAACTTCACCTGTAATGTGCAGAAGGAAATCTTCCTTGTTTTTGGAATATGTTGAGTAGTTCCCATAGCTAGACTTTTTTTTTTTTTGGCTTCCTCTTGTTTTTGTTCTCTGTTGGTTTCCCCTTGGGTAAGGCATCTCCTTTTTAACAAGGGTGCAAATGGTCCTGAGGAAAAGCGTAAGATGCGAGCACTATTTTCACTAGAACAAAAAAAAGCTGAGCAGTTTTGAGATTTTAAAGTTGTGAAGCATTTTGATATGGCAAACCAGGAAAGACCATCTCCTCTGGAGAACCAAGGGGTCACCAGTTTAAAATCAGCTGTGGGAGAAGGTAGGAGAAAGCTCTTTGCATGCTCTGACAGCCATCTGTTGCAATCAATTGCTGCCAGGAGCAATTGAGGAAGAGACCATTGCATCCTGTAAAGGAGAATTTGGATAGAAGGAAAGATTGGGCAGAGTGGAATTAGTTTAGAATTGCTCACAATGGGTAGAATGGTCCCTATGCTCTAAGATTCTATGGCATGGTGGGCTGAAGGTGTGGTGTGGGTGGTTCCCATTTCCTAGATGGACACCAATTGCTACTGGCTAGTACCAGGCAGCATGCAGGACAGCTTGATAACTGACCTATGCTTCTGAGTAGATACTTCAGGGATGTGAATGGATGTAGTAGGTGTTTTTTATTTTTAAAAAAAACTTGTTTTCAGGCCACTTTTGACTTGAGTTTGGAAATGGAAACCCTTACCTGGAGCTCTGACACACTTTTTTTGTCTCCAATGACTATGCACTTCCTCTGATTATGTATAACTTGGACAGATGGCCGCTGAGACCTGCCGTGACCATCTCACACCAGACTCAAGTGTTGCAAATGTTTCACTTGATTCTCAACCTATTGAGGAATCCACCTTTTTTTTGAGACCCCCTAAACTTGGGGCCCAATTACCAAGTTTGAGTAGATTCAGAACTGGGAGAGCAAGCTTTAGCCCAAGAAGAAATATTTCTGTTGCCACTGACCTTGGATTTTGAAAATCTGCTTGTAGGAGGAAGTTCCTTGGTTTTCGAGAGTTTGGGAAAGTGAGTTAGAATAAAAGGTAGAGGCTCAGAAAATCACTGTCAATGCTTCCTTTTATTTCATCGTCCGTTCCTATTACTGATCATGGACTTATAGAAGGGTCTTACAAGGATCTCCCTTCCAGCAAGATACCAGTGTTCTCAAGTAGACCATAAAACTTGAGCTTCATTGTTAAACCAATTGAGCTCCATCCCTGCTGCCTCCAGTAAGGATACCCTTCTCAAGTAACCATTCACAGAACAGGATTGAGAAGAAATAAAAGCAGAAAATGCTGGCAATACACAGCAGCTCGGGCAGCATCTGTGGAGAGAGAAAGACTTAATATTTCAGGTCGATGACCTTTCATCAGAAAGAGTTCCGATCTGAATATCTCTCCACAGATGCTGCCCAACCTGCTGAGTATTTCCAGCATTTTCTGCTTTTTATTTCAGATTTCCAGCATGTGCAATACTTTGCTTTAGGTTTCTGAAAGTCACCTTCCATTTAGGTGTTTTTTTTTTTAGTAAATTGCTTTGAAGTGGAGTGGTATAATTTCTGATGGCACTGGGCTAATGCCAACATTTAAAATGCTGTGGGTGGAAATTTGTGACCAGTGCATTAAGCATTCTTGCCAAGAATACAGATTGGAAAACATGTCATAGTTGGTGTTCTGTTGGCAAATGAGGTGGCCATTTTGTAAGCATCAAGATCTCTCCAACAGTAATGAGATGCATGACCAGTTAGTCGGATATTTTAAACTCAAAACCGTTGTGCATTTAAAAAAAAAATCCTTTTTTTTTCCAGCTCCTTGGAATTATTTTCGCATGTGTGCTGATGAAAGGCATCCGAAGTGGCTATGAAGTAATGTAGTCTCCATCTAGAATGCCAACTTTCATCGGATATATATTTTGTTCGTATTTTTTTTTTGCCACAGCTGTGAATGTTAATCACAATGAATATTATTTCCTTTTTAAAAGAAAGTTGCCTGTACCTTTTTTTTTTTTCTTATCCTGCTTTTGACGTTTTTAAAATGTATAAATACTAAAATGTAAATGGACGACTTGCCAAATGCAGCTCTTCAATTTGTTTCCGGTACCTCCCCTGTTCCTCAGAGGATCACAAAAGTTCAGTGCACTCAAGAACAGCATCTTCTGCAGGGCTCCCTCTTTTTAGTCTTATTAGGAGGCAAAAATGCTGTAGGGTCATGATCTAGGGTGAGGCCTATTCCCCTTGTTCTAGGGAACCTTGTGTTGGTCAGTTTGAGTTGGACAGCACATGGGTATATGGCTCTCAATTGAGGCAACCAGCCACTCAACACGTTGCACAACTATGTTCATTTGAGAGGCTTCTGTATCTTCTGACTGGCCATAATGTTCAAGTTGTGTTTTTGTGAGCATATGCATGAGGGAGGGAGAAGTAGGTGTGGGATAGAGGGGCTTAATAAAAAGGTTTAAGAGGGCATTGCCATCAATTTTATAGCTTGGTGGTCAAATGCCTTTTTTTTTTCCCCTTGAAGCTTGAGCAAGCAACCAAAGGAATCTAAGAAATCCACTATGGACATGGTGTAAATGATTTGTTTTATTCGCCTGTCCAGGGACCTAGATAATTGGGGCACACTTTGTATTCTGCTTCTATTTGAAATACACTCTCTTGCCTGTGCCACCTATGTGCTCCTGTGCCCTCTCACCCTATTGTGTTTGTGTACTGGTCAGGGGCTGTCATTTTTTTTTTCCTCCCTCCCACAACATTGAAAAAATTCACAATTCTGCCAGCTTCAGTCTTTCTTTGGGAAGAGTCTTGCTCTTTCAAAGGGGTTATTGTGTCTGGTTTAATTTTGGTTCTATGATATAACTGTTGAAAATGCATGTTTTAAAATTTAAATTTCTTCAGGTTATCTGATCAAGATCCTTTTGGTACCTCTTTTTTTTTTTTTTCTCTCATTATCCATGTGCAGCTGGCAGCTTTAGTGCGTTTAAACAAAAGTCTCCAAAATCCAGGGTAGGAATGTGTTTCTGCCCCTGCGCTAAGGCTTTGCATCACTAAATCTGGTGAGATTTGTAGACCACATTGACGAACAGCATTGCAGAATAAAGGGTGTAGAAAATGATTTTTTTTCATGTTCAGATTCCTCAGCTAGCATCTTGTGTGCAGATGTATATTAATTAAGACTCTCCAGTGTGAGCTGCTGAAATCTGTTTTTTCGGCCACCTGTTTGTGTCGTCTTCATGACATGTAGCACTTGAAGCTTTTTTTTAAAGAAGATTGTGGGCCAAGTTGGGGAAATCTGGTTAACTGCAGCACTGTGCACCCCAATGTCACAGCCTGAGGCCTTCCAAGACATGGCTTGTCCAATGTTAATAGCCATTTATTTTTAACTCCTTCCTTTGCTCCATTTCCCCACTGGTTCCAGTTGGGATCTTCATGTACTCAGTGGAGACCCAGGAGGGAATAAGAGGACCTGCCCCCTCCCCTTTCCAGAAAATGGTGCAACTGGGTAGTGTGTCAGCTGACTTGGCCAAGCAATGAGAGCATTTGCTCAGTGCCACTAACTGCTTTTCTAAAAGTTAAACTTAATATTGTCTTCAAAGAAAATACTTCTGTTGTCACCTCCTGAATGTTTTGTTTGTGGAGAAAAATTAGGACCCTAGTGTTTTTGTTTTCATATGGTTGGGTGGGGGAGGTGATTGCAAGGTTTTGAGTTATTCCTGGCCATCCCACTCCAAAAAATGCTCCCGTTTCATTGCTAATTTTTTTTTTTCAATGTCAAAAATACTTTGTTAAAGGAAAATTCCGCTCCTGCAGGATTAAGGGTGGTGCTTCCAAGGGGGCAGTCTTGTAGTGTCTTGGAAGGTTCTTTAACCTCTCCCAAGGATGATGTCTTCAAGCAAAGGCTTTTCTGTAACTTTAACCCCTACAGTAATGTGGTGGGTTGGAAACCTGTTGGTAGAATTGTAAGTTTGATGTATTTTTCCAATCTTTCAGCATGGAAATGTGACTGCATGCTACTTTCAATATGGCTCCTCATATATTCAAGTGTAAAGAGATTTTTGGTGTTCTATATGTGGCAAAATAAACATTTTCTAGGTTGTACACCATCTCTTGTGTCTTTTGTTTCATTTTAAGCACTCTTTTGATATCTCTACTCCAATGCAGTGTGCCATAAGAGGGAGACAGCCATTTTAGCTTGCTAAGCAGTAATGGTTTGGAGAGCTCTATTTGGGTTGGGGGTGGGAGGAGGAGAATGTTGCATCTGAACTGGGGTTTCTTCATTTTTATACAATCTTCTGTCTCCAAAGGCACTTCATAGATAACTAATAACTAGAAATGCAGTGACTTAGGTAAGCAAACTATCTACCAATTGATACATAACCAGTTCCCCAAGGCTGCAGCAGTGAGAAATGACCAGATCATCCAGAGTTGGGGGATGAATGTTGGCCAGGACACCAGGGTTATTGCTGTTTTTGGATGATGCCATGGATCTTTAACACTCACTTAATGGGATGTTTCTAAACTTCTCAAAGATGGCACCTTTGTTAAAACAGCATTGGTGTGTTTGGTCTAGATTTAGATACACTCATCCGACTAAAGTAGGAGTAAAACTGACTTTTTTAAAAATAAATTTAGGATAATTCTACGCTCGCAATAGCATAGGGTGGAATAGGGCTGCAACATTGTACACCAGCCTTTGGCCCATGCTCCAAGTGTACCTCCTGACTAGGAGTGTAGAATTACCTTTTTTTTTTTAAAAATCTGGATGGATTCCTGTGCATTTTCTTTTAAAGACAGTAACCCAGACCTTTAAACTTGAGAATGTTGTACACACCATTTCCTGAACCTGATACAGTATAGTAAAAGTGGATGTCCCCCATCTTGCAATAGATAGAAAGCAGGCTTTTGCACAAGCTTATTTACACAACTGGTATATAGCTAATGAATGTGTTTCATGCCAATGTGGTAACTCACTTCTGCACATAGATCATGTACTGGGGCGTTTTAACTAATGACTAGCCCCTTACCCATTGTGCAGAGTTGCTATTCAGGAGATCTTGCAAGGCTCCTGTTTTGCAGTTTTCCAGGATCTTGATGGCAGATGCCATATAGTGCAAGTAGCGTCCCCATCCTTTCCAGTAAAATGTGATGGGAGCGGCAGGAAAAAGGAGTCTTTAGTGTGTGATGTGCTTAATGCAATCCGAAGTTCCCAAATGCATCTGCATGATTTGCAAGCATTAAATTGGGTGGCCTGTGTTGGATAATTGGGCCCAGTGCCATAATTTAGATATCTGCCCACCTTTCTGATAGTTAAAGGAAGTACCTGCCTTTTTTACCCAGCTGTATGGAAATGATGCAGTGAGCCCCTTTCTCCATTTGTGCCTCGGTGCTGTTTCCTCATCGGGATGTAGGAATGGGCGTAGGCCATTCAGCCCATCGAGCCTGCTCTGCCATTCAATATGATCATGGCTGATCATCCACTTCAATGCCTTTTTCCCCACACTATCCCCATATCCCTTTGTCATTGGTTATATCTCTAAAATGTTTGTCTGGGGTTCTTGGAAGTATGATGGAAAATAGAGTATTAAAAGTGTGTAGCATATCAACATTCATTGTATCACCTTTTGAAACCTACTTGTGCCTTTTTTTGTTGTTGCCGTCTATGTTATGCCTGTTGTTGGGTTACCATCTCTTCTTTTCCCACCCCCCTCCCTCCCCCTGCCTGTCCTCCCTACCATTTTGTATAGAACCATAGCTTTCCTATTTGGGATTCGCCTGTATTTGGCTTCCAAAAAATCAAATATAGAGTGGGAGTCATGGCGGGACATCAGGCAGCACTAAAGATTAATGGCACCCACCTGCCACTACTCTCACTATAAAATATATAGCAAGTGCACATTGCATGCATTTATCAGAGAATCAGCTTGAGGAGGCTTCTGTTTAGTGAGTACACATCCTTATCCAAACCCAACTGCCAGTATGTTTTAAAATAATAGCTGCTCTTGTGTAAGCTACATAGCCTAATTTCAGCTACCAGAGGACGTTTGAGCGCGCTAGAAACTTCATCTATTTCCTCAATCAATCGGAACAATTTTAGAGTGGCAGGATTCTCGAAGATCAAGGGAGTTGCAATTTACACCCATCTGCCCAGATGTGCTTCCTTGCTTAATACCACTGCCTACAAAAACATTGATCTAGACAGGATGGTCAAATGGGCAGGAAAGTGGCAGATGGAATTTAACACTGAAAAGTGTGAGGTGATGCACTTTGGAAGGAGTAATGTGACATGAAAGTTTTCAGTGAATGGCCTGACACGGGGAAGTTCCGAGGAACAAAGGGACCTTGGCGTGTTTGTCCATAGATCGCTGTAGGCAGAAGGGCAGGTTAATAGGGTGGTGAAAAAGGCATATGGGACACTTGCCTTTATTAATCGAGGCATAGATTACAAAAGCAGGGAGGTCATGTTGGAGTTGTACAGAACTTTGGTCAGGCCACAGCTGGAGTACTGTGTGCAATTCTGGTCGCCACATTATAGGAAAGATGTGATTGCATTGGAGGGGGTGCATAGGCGATTCACCAGGATGTTGCCTGGGATGGAACATTTAAGCTTTGCCGAGAGGTTGGATAGGCTTGGGTTATTTTCATTGGAGCAGAGAAGACTGAGGGGTGACCTGATCGAGGTGTACACGATTATGAGGGGCGTGTATAGGGAGCAGCTGTTCCTCTTAGTTAAAGGGTCAGTTACGAGGGGTCACAAGTTTAAGGTGAGGGGCGGGAGGTTTAAGGAGGATTTGAGGAAGAACTTTTTCCCCAGAGGGTGGTGACGGTCTGGAATGCCCTGCCTGGGAGGGTGGTAGAGGCAGGTTGCCTCACATCCTTTAAAAAGTACCTGGATGAGCACTTGGCACGTCATAACATTCAAGGCTATGGGCCAAGTGCTGGCAAATGGGATTAGGTAGACAGGTCAGGTGTTTTAATGCATCGGTGCAGACTCGATGGGCCGAAGGGCCTCTTCTGCACTGTATTATTCTGTGATTGAAGAATTCCACTCTTTCTCAAGCATGTTGGTGTTTGCTGATTGAAGCCAGCATTCTTTTGCAACCTCAATGCTTCGTGTTCAATTCACCCCCAAGACAATTCCCACAAATTTATGCGCCAGAGTTCTTGCAGTTCAGTGAAATTGGGCAAATCAGCAATGTACCATACTTGTACAAAAGACTGGTGCTTTTTCCGCAGAGGGCTCGAGTGCTGCCTCAGCCCAGCATTTGGCAGCATAACATGGCCAACAATATCCTGATTCAGAGGTGACCGTGCTGCCACTGAGCCAGGGCTGTCACCTCTGAGTCAGAAGGTTCTGGGTTCAAGTCCCACTCAAGTTCTTGAGCACGTAATCCAGGCTAATGCTTCAATGCAGTACGAAGGGAGTGCTGCACTGTCGGAGGTGCTGTCTTTCAAGATGTGACGTTAAACCGTGGCCCTGTCTGCCCTCTCAGGAGGTTGTAAGTGATTCCATGGCACCATTTCAAGAAAAAGCAGGGGAGTTATCCCCAGTGTACTGGCCAATCTTTAGCCCTCAAGCAACATTATGAAAAAAACAGATGATCTGGTCAGTATCACATTGCTTTTTGTGGGATCTTGCTGTGTGCAAATTGGCTGCCATGTTTCCTACATTACAACAGTGGCTACACTGCAAAGGTACAGCATTGGCTGTAAAGTGCCAATTGCAGGTATTTCTTTTATTACCAAATCTTCCTTGGACTTTCTTTCCAGCAGCATATGTCACTCTTCTCCCTGTGTTCTTGTCTTAAGCTGTTTAGGTAAGCTTTATCTGCTTTCTATATCTTCCCCATCTAGCTTCTTTCCTCAATTCACATGTCTTCTTGTCAGTGACCTATTTAGGCTATTTTTTCTGTCTCTCCATGCTAAGACTCCTTCTACAAACACTCATCTCTCCTCATTCTTTATGCGGTACTCAATATTTGAGCTCACTGCTGACTTCTGTCCCTTCTTGCCTCGCTATTGTTTTGGATGCTTCTTGGCCTAGCATGCTTTGTTAGAATTAGGATCAATAACACTTTCTGATCAGCCAGGAGATGTGATTTCTGCCTTGCAAGCTCTTTGCTTTCATGTTGTACTTCCTGGAAGAGGCCTGACAGCGAAACGCTCATCGAGGTAGTTCAAGTCAATGTGAGTGGCAGACACGATATAACTGCATACAGTTTCTCTATTATTGCCTCTTCACACTGGTATGACAGCCCATACCAGTCTCAAGTGGCCCTACGTAATGCAATTGAGCTTAAGGCTCATGGTGAGTCTTTTTTTAAATGGGCAACCATGTGTAGAGAACTTTTATGCTACTGTAGTAACAATGTACCAGTCTTTCTCCACACAGCATCATTGCCATTTCTACAGTGACTCACCACTGCAATGGTGCATAGGTGCTATCTGGAGCTAGTTGCCACTTGCCTGCAATACCCAACAGTCTGCTTTGCTGAAAAGATGTGCCACCCCTGGAGGTAGATGGCACACCACATTATGAACGACGAAAGAAAGAACTTGCATTTATATCGTGCCTTTCAGAACTTCAGGATATCCCAAAGCTCTTTACAGCCAAAATAAAAGCAAAATACTGCAGATACTGGAAATCTGAAATTGTTGAGGACCATTCGTGATTCCTCCGATACGGAAGCAGTCTTTGCTGGCTACAGAAAGACCTGGACAACCTTCAGGTTTGAGGTGATAAGTGGCAAGTAACATTCACGCCACACAATTTCCAGGCATTGACCATCTCTCCTTGACATTCAAGGGCATTACCATTGCTGGGGCATCAATATCCTGGGGGTTACCATCGACCAGAAACTTCAGCTGCAGCAGCCATATAAATGTTGTGGCTACAAAAGGACGTCAGAGGCTGGCAATTCTGTGGCGAGTAACTCACCTCTTGACTCCCCAGATCCTGTCTACCATCTGCAAGGCACATCAGGAATGTGATGGAATACTCTCCACTTGCCTGGATGGTGCATCTCCAACTCAAGAATCGCAACACCATCCAAGACAAAGCAGCCCGCTTGCTCGGCACCCCATCCACCACCTTCAACTTTCACTCCTTCCACTACCAACACCAACAGCAGTGTGTACCATCCACAAGATGCACTACAGCAACACACCAAGCCTCCTTCGACAGCACCTTCCAAACCCGTGACCTTTACCACCTAGAAGGACAAGGGCAGCAGATGCATGGGTACACCACCACCTGCAAGTTCCCCTCCAAGCCACACACCATCCTGACTTGGAACTTTTATTGACACGCCTTCTCTGTTGCTGGGTTAAAATCCTGGAACTCCCTCCCCAACAGCACTGTGGGTGTACCTATACCACAAAGACTGCAGTGGTTCAAGAAGGCAGCTCACCACCATATTCCCAAGGGCAATTAGGGATGGGCAATAAATGCTGGCCTTGCGACACTCACATCCCATGAGTGAATAAAAAAAAAGGCTGCCAATTTATGCACAGCATGTTGGTTGAGGGATAAATATTGGCCCTAGACTCCACAGAGAACTCCCCTGCTCTTCTTCAAATAATGCCATCGGATCTTTTACAGCCCCTTGAGAACACAGACAGGGCCTCGGTTTAACATCTCATCTGAAAGACGGCATCTCTGACAGCCCAGCACTGAGGACACAACACTCTAACAGTGGCCAATCCAACGTTTTGTATAAATTTATCATTGACTTTTTAGTCTCATACTCTATTCCCTTATTAATAAACAACAAAATGCTATTGGCTTTCTTGATGGCTCGATCTACCTGCACTTAGTCTTTCAAAGAATTATGTAGTAGCTCACTTCTGTGTTACATCTTGGAGAAAGGAATCTTAATTGAGGCCAAGATGGAATGGAAGAAATGCTATCTTCTGGAGCTTTTTGCTGTAGTCATCTGATTCTTCCTCCCTATCGCCAGCCTATCCAGGTCAAGCACTGAGTGCATCTACGAGCAGATGAGCAATTGTCCCAGTTCTTAACTAATACCGATACAGCCCAGCTATTAGGAGATCCACAAGGGTTTGGTGTGTCGTGCTTATGACCGGACAGTAGCAAACCAGAGGTTGTGAGTTCATAATGCTCCTACAACAAGTAGTGAAACTGAGTTCAATAGTCTTCAATGCTCAACATTCTCCCAGATTGCATCTCCTTTCTAACTCAAGTTTAACTCTGTTATAAATGCTGCAAATTTTGCAGAACACATCATCAACAAATGACAAAGAACAAAGAAAATTACAGCACAGGAACAGGCCCTTCGGCCCTCCAAGCCTGCGCCGATCCAGATCCTCTATCTAAACATGTCGCCTATTTTCTAAGGGTCTGTATCTCTTTGCTTCCTGCCCATTCATGTATCTGTCTAGATACATCTTAAAAGACGCTATCGTGCCCGCATCTACCACCTCCGCTGGCAACGCGTTCCAGGCACCCACCACCCTCTGCGTAAAGAACTTTCCACGCATATCCCCCCTAAACTTTTCCCCTCTCACTTTGAACTCGTGACCCCTAGTAATTGAATCCCCCACTCTGGGAAAAAGCTTCTTGCTATCCACCCTGTCTATACCTCTCATGATTTTGTACACCTCAATCAGGTCCCCCCTCAACCTCCGTCTTTCTAATGAAAATAATCCTAATCTACTCAACCAACCTCTCTTCATAGCTAGCGCCCTCCATACCAGGCAACATCCTGGTGAACCTCCTCTGCACCCTCTCCAAAGCATCTACATCCTTTTGGTAATGTGGCGACCAGAACTGCATGCAGTATTCCAAATGTGGCCGAACCAAAGTCTTATACAACTGTAACATGACCTGCCAACTCTTGTACTCAATACCCCGTCCGATGAAGGAAAGCATGCTGTATGCCTTCTTGACCACTCTATTGACCTGCGTTGCCACCTTCAGGGAACAATGGACCTGAACACCCAAATCTCTCTGGACATCAATTTTCCCCAGGACTTTTCCATTTATTGTATAGTTCACTCTTGAATTGGATCTTCCAAAATGCATCACCTCGCATTTGCCCGGATTGAACTCCATCTGCCATTTCTCTGTCCAACTCTCCAATCTGTCTATATTCTGCTGTATTCTCTGACAGTCCCCTTCACTATCTGTTACTCCACCAATCTTAGTGTCGTCTGCAAACATGCTAATCAGACCACCTATACTTTCCTCCAAATCATTTATGTATATCACAAACAACAGTGGTCCCAGCACGGATCCCTGTGGAACACCACTGGTCACACGTCTTCATTTTGAGAAACTCCCTTCCACTGCTACTCTCTGTCTCCTGTTGCCCAGCCAGTTCTTTATCCATCTAGCTAGTACACCCTGGACCCCATGCGACTTCACTTTCTCCATCAACCTACCATGGGGAACCTTATCAAACGCCTTACTGAAGTCCATGTATATGACATCTACAGCCCTTCCCTCATCAATCAACTTTGTCACTTCCTCAAAGAATTCTATTAAGTTGGTAAGACATGACCTTCCCTGCACAAAACCATGTTGCCTATCACTGATAAGCCCATTTTCTTCCAAATGGGAATAGATCCTATCCCTCAGTATCTTCTCCAGCAGCTTCCCTACCACTGACGTCAGGCTCACCGGTCTATAATTACCTGGATTATCCCTGCTACCCTTCTTAAACAAGGAGACAACATTAGCAATTCTCCAGTCCTCCGGGACCTCACCCGTGTTTAAGGATGCTGCAAAGATATCTGTTAAAGCCCCAGCTATTTCCTCTCTCGCTTCCCTCAGTAACCTGGGATAGATCCCATCCGGACCTGGGGACTTGTCCACCTTAATGCCTTTTAGAATACCCAACACTTCCTCCCTCCTTATGCCAACTTGACCTAGAGTAATCAATTATCTATCCCTAACCTCAACATCCGTCATGTCCCTCTCCTCGGTGAATACCGATGCAAAGTACTCGTTTAGAATCTCACCCATTTTCTCTGACTCCACGCATAATTTTCCTCCTTTGTCCTTGAGTGGGCCAATCCTTTCTCTAGTTACCCTCTTGCTCCTTATATATGAATAAAAGGCTTTGGGATTTTCCTTAACCCTGTTTGCTAAAGATATTTCATGACCCCTTTTAGCCCTCTTAATTCCTCGTTTCAGATTGGTCCTACATTCCCGATATTCTTCCAAAGCTTCGTCTTTCTTCAGCCGCCTAGACCTTATGTATGCTTCCTTTTTCCTCTTAGTTAGTTTCACAATTTCACCTGTCATCCATGGTTCCCTAATCTTGCCATTTCTATCCCTCATTTTCACAGGAACATGTCTCTCCTGCACGCTAATCAACCTCTCTTTAAAAGCCTCCCACATATCAAATGTGGATTTACCTTCAAACAGCTGCTCCCAATCTACATTCCCCAGCTCCTGCCGAATTTTGGTATAGTTGGCCTTCCCCCAATTTAGCATTCTTCCTTTAGGACCACTCTCGTCTTTGTCCATGAGTATTCTAAAACTTACGGAATTGTGATCACTATTCCCAAAGTAGTCCCCTACTGAAACTTCAACCACCTGGCCGGGCTCATTCCCCAACACCAGGTATAGTATGGCCCCTTCCCGAGTTGGACTATTTACATACTGCTCTGGAAAGCCCTCCTGGATGCTCCTTACAAATTCTGCTCCATCTAGACCTCTAACACTAAGTGAATCCCAGTCAATGTTGGGAAAATTAAAATCTCCTATCATCACCACCCTGTTGCTCCTACATCTTTCCATAATCTGTTTACATATTTGTACCTCTATCTCACGCTCGCTGTTGGGAGGCCTGTAGTACAGCCCCAACATTGTTACCGCACCCTTCCTATTTCTGAGTTCTGCCCATATTGCCTCACTGCTCGAGTCCTCCATAGTGCCCTCCTTCAGCACAGCTGTGATATCCTCTTTGACCAGTAATGCAACTCCTCCACCCCTTTTACCTCCCTCTCTATCCCGCCTGAAGCATCGATATCCTGGGATATTTAGTTGCCAATCGTGCCCTTCCCTTAACCAAGTCTCAGTAATAGCAATAACATCATACTCCCAGGTACTAATCCAAGCCCGAAGTTCATCTGCCTTACCTACTACACTTCTTGCATTAAAACAAATGCACCTCAGACCACCAGTCCCTTTGCGTTCATCATCTGCTCCCTGCCTACTCTTCCCCTTAGTCACGCTGACTTCATTATCTTCATCTGTAACTGTCAAACAATTTACTTCCCTTTCTCGAGTGGTTGAGGCAAGAGATAAGGAAGCCTGACAGTTACCCACTTTTAATTGAAATTATTTCCACCAATTGTACTGTTCCCACTATTTCTGAGGGGACACTAGGGTTGTCACTTTTTTGTGAAGTCCAAAACTAGATTGAGTAGAATATGGGGGTTGAATCATTACATGGATTCTGGCACTTGCTTTGTGGCTGATGAAAAGAAAATGAATTGAAAACTTAACACTTCCACATCAAGTGAAAGAGAGATGTCACTGGAAAAAATAACTGCTGCTTTCGAAGAGTAGCTGTTTGTGTTAAATCTCTCAGACAGTTCTGGACATTATGCTCTAAAGTTAAAGCACAGATTGCCTGGTTCGAAAGTGGGATGTCTGGCAACTGTACAGTTGCATCCATTAATTACTAGATCTGAGAGTTGGTTCGGAGTCTCCTGTTTGAATGGGCAACGTGAAGCCAGAGTTTGAATGCTGCACTGAACTATCCATCAGCTATAGTGTCTGCAAAATAACTGTCTGCAGAATCATCCACTTATGATTCAAAGCTACAATATTCCACTAGAATTTTAAAACGGTATTGACTTAAAAAATTGCTTTCCCATTTTCTCCTCTGCTCTCCTGAAGGCTGCAGTCCTTAACTACTGGGCACCCTCCGGTATGTCACCCAAGTGGCCACTGTTTTTGTATGAGTGCCAAATCCAATGCCCCACGCATGGGTATGCAATACAGGGACACGTTTAATGACCTTACCAGGCCAGGCAAGGTCAAAGAAACCAGTCACACCTTTCAAGAATGTACAGTATTGAATGAAAGTTCCAAACAAAGAGGGGAAGACAAAAGGATGCAGAAAAGAGGGAAAGGAAAAGAAATTCAAAAGGAACTGAAATGAGAAGTGAAACTATAAGGGAATCAAAGTAAAATTCAAAACAAAATGAAATATGATGAAAAATACAGGAGTATGGAACACAATGACTATCTGTTTTCTCCTCTCCTCTCCAGACACCTGCTGTGTTATGGCTCCAAAGCACACCAAATGTGCTCTGGTAAATATTAACAGGCTATTTCTACACAGCGGGCATCTTAAGTCAATGCCCGCATGTGCGATTTGCCAGAAAGGGTCACTGAACAATGGCCAGGAAAGGGAATCCCAACAGATATTTGCCTCTTATTTCCCAGAGAGGGTGAGGCCACTTGTAGTGCCTGAACTGCTACCCTTGCTCAGAGAAGCTCCGAATACGTATCTGGAATTTAAGCGTGGAGGTCAGTGTGTTTTGCAGAATAGGACCCGAGATACGTGCACCCAGCAGACAAGGCGCTATGCCAGGAGCACCAATTTGTACGATTGCCTCTCATATTGCAGTGCCTTTGAACGTGGCTCCTTTGCATAAGGCAAGTTTAGCCAATCATTAAACTACTCAATGCTGGACAAGTATCAGTGTGTACTCAGCCATTCCTGAGTTATTTAATAATTGACAGCTTTGGGCTTGCTTCCAAGGACTAAACAGGATCCTGATTGAGTCACTTCACACACTCCCGCTATTGTACTGTGCACAATGCTAATGAAGCTCAGTTCCGTGAACAACTGAGAGCAACCTGCACTGAAACAACAAAAACCTGCATTTATATAGCACATTTAACATACGAACATACAAATTAGGAGCAGGAGTAGGCCACTCGACCCCTTCGAGCCTGCTCCGCCATTCAATAAGGTCATGGCTGAACTGATCTCTCCACATTTCCACCTACCCCCGATAACCTTCCACCCCCTTGCTTATCAAGAATCTATCTACCTCTGCCTTAAAAATATTCAAAGACTCTGCTTCCACCGCCTTTTGAGGAAGAGAGTTCCAAAGACTCACAACCCTCCGAGAGAAAAAATTTCTCCTCATCTCTGTGTTAAATGGGTGACCCCTTATTTTTAAACAGTGACCCCTAGTTCTAGATTCTCCCACAAGGGAAAACATCCTTTCCACATTCACCCTGTCAAGACCCCTCAGGATCTTATATGTTTCAATCAAGTCACCTCTTACTCTTCTAAATTCCAGCCGATACAAGCCTAGCCTGTCCAATTTTTCCTCGTAAGACAGGCCACTTATTCCAGGTATCAGTCTAGTAAACTTTCTCTGTACTGCCTCCAATACATTTACATCCTTCCTTAAATAAGGAGACCAGTACTGTACACAGTATTCCGGATGTGGTCTCACCAATGCCCTGTATAGCTGAAGCATAACCTCCCTACTTTTGTATTCAATTCCCCTCGCGATAAACGATAACATTCTATTAGCTTTCCAAATTACGTGCTGCACCTGCAGACTAACCTTTTGCGATTCATGCACTAGGAGACCCAGATCCCTCTGCATCTCAGAGCTCTGCAATCTCTCACCATTTAGATAATCTGCTTCTTTTTTATTCTTCCTGCCAAAGTGGACAATTTCCCACTTTCCCACATTATACTGCAGATCTTTGCCCACTCACTTAACCTATCTATATCCCTTTGTAGCCTCCTTATGTCCTCATCACAAGTTACTTTCCTACCTATCTTTGTGTCATCAGAAAATTTAGCAACCATACCTTCGGTCCCTTCATCTAAGTCATTTATATAAATTGTAAAAAGTTGAGGCCCCAGCACAGATCCCTGTGATACACGACCCGTTACATCTTGCCAACCAGAAAATGACCTATTTATGCCTACTCTCTGTTTCCTGTTATCTCGCCAATCTTCTATCCATGCCAATATGTTACTCCCTACATCACAAGCTATTATTTTCTGCAATAACCTTTGATGTGGCACCTTATCAAATGCCTTCTGGAAATCTAAGAATAATACATCCACTGGTTCCCCTTTATCCAGAGCACATGTAATTCCCTCAAATAACTCCAATAAATTGGTTAAACATGATTTCCGTTTCACAAAACCATATTGACTCTGCCCAATTACCTTGAATTTTTCTAAATGCCCTGCTATAACATCTTTAATAATAGCTTCTAACATTTTCCCTAAGACAGATGTTAAGCTAACTGGCCTGTAGTTTCCTGCTTTCTGTCTCCCTCCCTTTTTGAATAAAGGAGTTACATTCACTATTTTCCAATCTAAAAGAACCATCCTCGAATCGAGGGAATTTTGGAAAATTAAAACTAATGCATCAACTATCTCACTAGCCACTTCTTTTAACACCCGAGGATGAAGTCCATCAGGACCCGGGGACTTGTCAGCCCGCAGCTCCAACAATTTGTTCAGTACCACTTCCCTGGTGATTGTAATTTTCTTGAGTTCCTCCCTCCCTTCCATTTCCAGACTCTCAGCTAATACTGGGATGTTACGTGTACCCTCAATAGTGAAGACCGATGCAAAATATCTGTTCAATTCATCTGCCATCTCTTTATTATCCATTATTAATTCCCCAGACTCACTTTCTATAGGACCAATGCTCACTTTGTTAACTCTTTTCTTTTTTAAATACCTGTAGAAATTCTTACTATCTGTCTTTATATTTCGAGCTAGCTTTCTCTCATACTCTAATTTTACCTTCCTTATCAATCTTTTAGTCCTTCTTTTCTGTTTTTTATATTCTGTTCAATCTTCTGACCTGCCTCCCATCTTTGCGCAATTATAGGCTTTTTCTTTAAGTTTGATACTATCTTTAACTGTTTTAGTTAACCACGGATGGCAGGTCCCACCCTTAGAATTTTTCTTTCTCGTTGAAATGTGTCTATTCTGTGCATTCTGAAATATCCCCTTAAATGTCTCCCACTGCATCTCTATTGACCTATCCCTTAACCTGATTTGCCAGTTCACTTTAGTTAGCTCTGCTTTCATGCCCTCATAATTGCCCTTATTTATGTTTAAAATACTAGGCCTGGACCCATTTTTCTCTCCCTCAAACTGAATGTAAAATTCCATCATATTATGATCGCTGCTACCTACCTTAGCTCCAGAATGTATTGTTCCAAGAAATTATCCCAAAAACATTCTATGTACTCCTCATCCAGGCTACCTCTGCCCCTCTGATTTTTCCAGTTTAACGTAGTAAAAAGTGTCCCGAGGCACTTCACAGGAGCATAATCAGGCAAAGACTTAAAACGGTAGGACAGGTGATCAAAGGCTTGGTCAAAGGGATATGTTTTAAGGAGCATTTTAAAGGAGGAGAGAGAGATGGAGAGGCGGAGAGGTTTAGGGAGGGAATTCTAGAACTTGGGGCCCAGGCAGCTGAAGGCATGGTTGCCAAAGGCGGAGCGATGAAAATTGGAGATGCTCAGGAGGGCAGAATTGAAGGAATGCAGAGATCTCGGAGGATTATAGGGCTAGAGGAGGATACACAGTTAACTCAGCTCAATGTCACCATGTTGGTCACAAATGAATATGTGCATCACAGTAGATGCTGGGAGAACATTTCCTGTGTGCACTATATGTAGCAAAATATTAAACCTGTTTATGAAGAATTGATTTAGGGTTTCATTATCCAAAGTTCATCAAGGAAAGTTTGCTCCTGATAGAAATATCTATCACTCTGCGATTAATATATATGTTTATATCAGAGGTGGCGGGGGCTATAATAATCACTACATATTTAAATCCAAGTAACAGAAAGCCTTAACCCAATTGCATCCGACACTATTTTAAACGCAGACGGGTAAACGGGTTGATATAGTGCAGCTACGGGTTTATTTTGAGCAAATGTCGTGTCTCCATCTTACAATCTTGCCATATATAAGATGCAAACTCAGAATGCAACAGCAATAATGAACTGCCCGGTCCACTCCCAGTGTACACAGCTTATTATTCCCAAAGCAAACTACTTTGTCAATTAAACCCTATAAGGTTGAGTTGCCATGCCTCGCAAAGTGATTGATGGCTTGCAAATGAGCTGCGAGGCTTCATGCCAAATTGCTTATGATCACAGATGAGCTACTTTTCATGGGGTAAATTAGGCAACTCCAGAACACACAGTTATTACATCATTACTGACGCCGATTTACGATCTTTAATTTTATGTAAGTGGCACAGTAGAAATGAAAAGTTGATGTGCAAGAAATGATAACCTTGGGCATTGCAGTTTTTTTTAATAGAATCCAGATTTGCTGGAGAAAAATTGAAAGCATTCTCTAAAGAGCAGTGTGAAAATGACTGGATAACAGCTTGGGTTATCCATGAAGGATGGGAATTGGGGCATTCCTCCTGCTCAGGTAGGGTGATGGGTGCAATAATAAGTCTATACTGCATCTCCCTGCCAACTATTCTGGTGAGACGCATGTGGCTGATCCACCCATGTTGCACACTACATCGCTCTATCCCCTTGACTATTGTATGGAGCTTCCTCTAAAACTCATTAGCACTGATGGGCAGTCTTTCTCTCACAAGAGGGAAATTTTTCCAGGACTTTGGAGGCAGCGGGGGGGGGGGGTGGGGGGGGGGGGTGAGAGAATCAGGATAAAAAATGGCAGTGGCCCAGGTTTCCCGCTTCCTCCCGCTTTTTCCAGGGGTGGGTTGTGTACGCTGTCACCAACCCGCTCGGCAGCGGTGGGATGCCAATTGTTACCGAGGCAACTAACAGCCATTTTCCAGGGCAATGGCATTTTACCATTAGCGCAGGAGGCCCACAGAGTGTCTGGAACTTAGAGGAGGCGAGAACACAGTGGGAAGCCATTGAGGCCTGAAACTGACAGGCACAGGACTAAAAAAGGGGGAAAGCGGCTTTAGGATCTCCTTGCTTTAAGTCATCCCAAGCTGCTACCCCTTCCACTTTAACACTGTGACTACCCAATCTGCGCTGCTGCCGGATGCACGTGACTCATGTGACAGTGCATCCTCAGAGTGCTGATGTTTCTCTGAGCTCTGCACTGTCTCCTCATGCTGCTGCAGCTGCGCCTCCGGCATTGCCTCTGTGGGAGAGAGAAGACCTCAGTTAGTGAAGCACCGAGGCATTATTGCTTTCATGCCATCACATGTTGCTGAACTTGAAGTGGTCTCTTACGGGTACAAGAGCAACACTTGAAGAAGCTGCTCAGATCCAATTGCAGGATTACGACACAATGCTTTCGCCCGCTCTCTGCTGCACCCCGATCTCTCCTCTTGGCGACAGCCTTGTCTGCTGCCACCCTGCCACTCTCCAGGACTTCCTCCTCCATTGGCAAGAAGATTGCCAGTAAGGGCACTCCACCCCCAGTTTGACACCTCTCCGGGAGTTGTGCGCTTTCTTCTTCCGTATTGAGAAAAAGCAGAGCATTTGGAATCTGATGCGTGCAGTGTGAGGATCATAGGGGCAGTGACATTTGCTGGACTTTACTGTTGAATGGGGCGTGCAAAGTCATCACTTTAGGACCGAGTGTGAGTGTTGTCTCCGTGTGTGAAGGGTCACAAAGGGACCTTGTGAGACATTCCTCTGTGTTGATGCAGAGAATGTTTCTTTCTGCCTTCCTGTGCTAAGGAGGTCAGAGAGTCATGGCTGCCAGCTGGTAATTGCAGGGCACTCACCTTGCCAGCCCTCAAGAGGTCATTGAATTGTTTCCTGCACAGTATCCAGGCCCTGATGATGACACCGTAGCTGCTGATTTGCTCAGCTACCTCCAGCCATGCCTGCTTGGTCATGCTGGCTGGCCTCCTTCTCCTGTCCTCCGCAAACAGCACCTGCCTCCATGCCCTCACCACCTTCAGGGAGGCATTCGTGAAGCAGGGTCCAGCCCTTCCCCATCCACCATCCATGTTCTGCCAAGGTCTCTGCTGAAAAACGCCACCTCAGTTTTCTCAATGCAGCCCCTGTGATGGCTGCCTGGGGCCCTTTAAATCTTGCACGCTTAGGCGCGCTGCTGACTTGATGTCCCGCCCACCATCCCCAATTGGACAGCGAGCCTGAAGGTGGGTTAATTGAACATAAAAACAGAAAAGCATGGAAATACTCAGCAGATCTGGCAGCATCTGTGGAATGAGAAGCAGAGCTAACGTTTCACGTCTGTGACCTTTCATCCGAACTGGCAAGGGTTAGAAATGGAATAGGTTTTAAGCAAGTAAAGCGGGGGTGGTGGGGAAAGAGAACAAAAGGGAAGGTGTGTGATAGGACAGAGGGCCGGAGAGATTAACTGACAGGGAGGTCTTGGGGCAAAGGCAAAGGGAGTGTGCTAATGGTGTGGTGAAAGACAAAGCATTAGTACAGAGAGAGTGGAAATGACAGAATAATGAACAGCCCTAGCCAAAAGCACAAACATGAAAAACCCAGTTTAAGGCAGGCACATGGTAAAAAAATGAGAAAACAAAATAAAATAAAATAAAACAATAATAAAAAAGGGGCCAGTCATGCTATGAAATTATTGAACTCAATGTTGAGTCCCAGAAGGCTGTAGCATGCCTAATTGGAAATGCGGTGCTGTTCCTCAAGCTTGCGTTGATGTTCACTGGAACACTGCAGCAGGCCAAGGACAGAAATGTGGGCATGAGAGCAGGGGGGAGTGTTGAAATGGCAAACAACCGGAAACTCAGGGTTATGCTTGCGGACTGAGCGAGGTGTTCCACAAAGTGGTCACCCAGTCTGCGTTTGGTCTCCCCAGTGTAGAGGAGACCACATTGTGAGCAGCGAATACAGTATACTAAATTGAAAGAAGTACAAGTAAATCACTGTTTCACCTGGAAGGAGTGTTTGGGGCCTGGGATAGTGAGGAGAGAGCAGGTAAAAGGGCAGGAATTACACCGCCTGTGATTGTATGGGACGGTGCTGTGGGAAGGGGACGAGGTGTCAGGGGTAATGGAGGAGTGGACCAGGGTGTCGCGGAGCGAACAATCTCTTCGGAATGCTGACAGGGGAGGGGACGGGAAGATGTGTTTGGTGGTGGCATCACGCTGGAGGTGGCGGAAATGGCAGAGGATGATCCTTTGGATGTAGAGGCTGGTGGGGTGAAAAGTGAGGACAAGGGGAACCCTGTCGCAGTTCTGGGAGGGAGGGGAAAGGGTGAGGGCAGAAGTGTGGGAAATGGATCAGACACGGTTAATTGGACACCTCGCAGAAGATTGGACCAGAAGTCCTGGCAATCGCGCATGTGGGTTGGCGATGCAGAAATGGTCCCAACCTCCAAAAAAAAATAAGTCGGAAAAATTCTGCCCCTGATTTGTAACACCTCTTCCTGTCCATCATATCCTTTCTTGTCTCCTATTCCCTTCAGTGTTGATGGTGCTCTGCAACGTGGGATTTGGGCCCTCTCAGTACAGTTCTCAATGAAAGGGAGTGGTTTTCTGGGGGTTGGTTCCATCAGTTGTTTGAGAGATATCAGGTCATGCTCTTTTTGAGTTGTGATTGGTCTATTCTGTACTGCAATGGATCCTCGATTCTATATATCCATCCATTTCCCATTCCGATTGGATGAGATCTACTTTGTGTAGTCTCTGTGACAATAAACTCTTAAGGATAAAATTTCTGATTGGCTAACTTCACGGTCAAACGTTTAAAGTTAAAGACGAGCTGATGGCTGCCTAAAAATGGTGCACACGGGAATGGTGTGCAAGTGCTTGGATGTGAGATTTGACAATGGGAACTTCCATTCTTCAATTCCCTTTTGAACCACAACAAAATTCCCTGCTGTGAATCATCTGTCAATAATATTCACTAGTTATGGGATCACAATAGCATCTTGTAGTTTTCAGCCAATGTGATTTTAGTTTAATCAATAGTATAACTGGAGTTTCTTTTTAAAAAAACGTCAGTGGTAGTTCCCTGGTGCTTTTGTAATTAACAGCACTGCCAGGTGCAGCATTGAGGCTTATGAAGAAAGTCTTGTATTAACATAGCGCCTTTCACAACCTCTGAATTGTTCCAAAACGCTTTGTAGCCAATGAAGTACTTTTGAAGTGTAGTCACTGTTGTAATGTAGGAAACGCGATAGCCAACTTGCACACAGCAAGCTCCCACAGATAACAACATGATAATCTGCTTTAGTGATGTTGGTTGAGAGATAGATATTGGCCCCATAGAGAGCTTCACTGCTCTTGTTTGCGATAGTGCCATGGGATCCGCTTGAGAGGGAAAATGGGATCTTGGTTTAAGGTCTCACCCAAAGGACAGTTTCAATGTAGATTTTTTTGTATTCACATCTCACAGAGCAGGACTTGAACCCATAATAGTCTATCACATAGACAAGAGTGCTATCAATTGAGTCACATCTGATTCTGGCACTGCATGCCCTGAGTTTAATTCCTGCCTTATCTGGAGTTAGCTGATCACAGCTGGGGTGCCAGCTTGGTTTCTCTGACTGGCATGAGTGCTTCTGGGCTAGTGGGAGGGGGGAAAGAAATCAACCAGGCTTCCTGCTTTGTGTGTGGATGTCGGGTGAGGACAGCTTCAGTCTTAGCTGCAATGACCTGTGCTATCAAATAGCCTGCTGACACTCACCAACTAGGTACACATATGAAGAGTGCCAGCTTGGATCAGGGGCAGGTGTGCAGTGGGCACCATAGGATTTGTACCAGAGCAAGAGTCCGTGCCTTCAGAGAGGAGAGGAGAGGAGGGCAGAGGAGAGGATTTCCTCTTTGAATGTGGAAGGTACAAAGTTGTAATTGCATTTCAGACTGCTTTGTTTACCCTACCTGTTGGTTGCCCAGCTGCGAGTGCTGCTCTTGCCTCCAAAGGCGCGTCCAAAGGACAGGTTTCATAAACTAGGCTTGTATTCCCTTGAGTATTGAAGACTAAGGAGTAATCTAAATGTTCAAGGTGATTAAAGGATTTGATAGGGCCGATAGAGAGAAATTATATCCTCTGGTGGGGAGTCCACAACAAGGGGGCAGAACCTTAACATTAGAACCAGGCCATTCATGGGTGATGTCAGGGAGCACTTCTTCACACAAAGGGTAGTGGAAACCTGGAACTCTCCCCCGAAAGGCCGTGGATGCTACGGGACAATTGGAGCTGCCAAGACGAAGAGAGATAGATTTTTGGGGGGTTTAAGTTATGAAGGGATATGGAGCTAAGGTGGGTAAATAATTGTGAGGCGCAGATCAGCCACGATCTAATTGAATGGCAGAACAGACTCAAAGGGCTGAATGGCCTTCTCCCGTTCCTGTGGTCCTCAAGAGGTGGCCATCTTCACACGCAGCTGGAGGCAGCTGTTGCTGACATCTCCAAACTGGTATTATTCCTAACCCCATGCCAGGGCTGGGGGAGGGGAAAAAGGCGGGCCAGATATTGTGTTGACATCACTAGCCTGTACGGAACATTCCCAACCATTTGTGGGGAAGTCCTCGGCAAAAAAAGAAGAAACGTCACATCCATAGTTAGTTTCAAGTTGGAATCTGCTCCACAACATATATGGGTCAGATTCCAGAGGCTGGGAGTCTGGCGTGGGATCACAGCTTTTTTTTCACTCTTTCATGGGATGCGGCTGCCACTGGAAAGGCCAGAATTTGTTGCCCATCCCTAATTGCCCTTGATAACTGAGTGGCTTGCTGGGCCACTTCAGAGGGCAGTTAAGAGTCAGCCACATTGCTGTGGGTCTGGAGTCACATGTAGGCCAGACCAGGTAAGGACGGCAGATTTCCTTCCCTAAAGGGCATTAGTGAACCAGATGGGTTTTTAAAACAATCAATGATAGTTTCATGGCACCATTACTGAGACTAGCCTTTAATTCCAGATTTTTTTTACTTCAAAGAATTTAAGCTCAACCAGCTGGGGTGGTGGGATTGAACCCATGCCCCCATGGCATTAGCCTGGCCTTCTGAATTATTAGCTTAATGACATTACCAGCTCCCCAACCTTGGAAGCAAGTGGTCAGGATGTTCCAGCTATTGTGAGATGTGGGGCGGGCTTGATGGGCTAGTTGGTCTTTATCTGCCTGTCAATTTTCGGGCATTCCTATTTCCAACATTTTCTGTTCTGGTTTTCCGATATGTACAATGTTAGCATGACTGCAGAAACATGAGTGCACTCCACAGCGAGTTAAAGCAGGCGGGATAGATGTTGCTCTGCAATTAGGTGGAGCCCTGTGCTATTAAACGTTCTGCTTCCCCAGCATCATCACATTATAGAGTTCGTTTTGAAATGATTCAAAGTGACATTCAAGCAGGTCCTCTGCTGCATTGCCATCAGATAGCTCACTAGGAACCATTTCATACTCTTCCTTGGATTTTGACATACTTATATTTTTAGCCCTGATCCAGAAAAACTACATCAGTAATAAAAAAAAAAGCATTCTGAAGATAGACAGTCGGGGTGGTGACTAGGCTGAAAGAGTGAGTCATGCTGCTCTCAGCAAGCATGAAACTGAATTACAGGAAACAGCTGGATAGAGTTTGGCTGTTGTGGTGCTGCCACGTTTTATTTTGTTGTCTGTTGAGAGGCTTGGGTGCAGGCCAGCTAGGCCCACACTGCAGAGCAGCATCAAGATTGAAGAGAGTAGGAAAGAGAAGGCAAAGTACTTGAGGAAGTAAATGGCTAGATGCCACCAAGCTTGGGTTTTTCGGCCCTGGCGATTGTGGGAGGAAGGGAGGTGAACAGGTCCATAGTTTTGAGGTCCTGAGAATGAATGAGTTGGAGCAGGAGTGTGCAGTCTGAACTTCAACGCAGAGAGAGCGCAGGGAGGATGTAGGGTGTTTGTGGATGGTGAGTGAACTTAGCAGGACAAGAGAGGAAAGCTTCAGAGAAGCATAGTGACCAAGATAATTTAGGAGTAAGAAAGGTTGGCAGGGGAGAAGCCATGATCATGAAGCTAGTTCGCCCAGGACAGGGCCAGCCCTTCGTGTTGTCCCCAAAATACAAAAAGCAAAAAGAAAGGTTACGATGCATACCGATCCCCAGAGAGTCCAGCCCACTGTCCCGGATACCAGTGTGAAGTGTTTACACCATGACAGACTATAAGACCTTCTGAATGCCATATATACCTGGAGATTGGTGTGCCAGTGAGCTAACTTCAACTGGCCACACTGGTGTTGCTGGGAGGTAAGAGGGGGAAATCAATGTTACCATCTTGCAGTAAACCTTGCATCTATTTACATTGGGTTCATACTGATTTGAAACAGATAATGAGAGAGGGAATGTCCAGTCGGAATTTTGTAGAGTAAACAGAGATATGATTGTGTCATTGGCCTCAGTGAGAGCCCTATAGGTGTGGAACTATAAAGTGGCTGTCCTGGAGAAACTGGGCCTAAATCAGCCTTCGGTTTAAATCTAATATTTAAACTTTATTCAAAGGCCTTTTGTTTGTCCACTTCACAATTTCCAAGTATGTTTGCTGCGTCAACGATGGGGGCTGGGTAGATGGGGACAAGGTTGGTGTCTTATTCCTGTTAATTGTGATTCACACAGCATGCCTGAGTTTACACAGTGCTGTGAGCTAAGAGAACAGACTGAAACCTGAGTTTCCTTTTGGTCACCGCAACACTTAGCTGCTCAAAATATCATTTTAAGTACCTCCAAACTGGAACCATAGACAACTGACTTGAAAGTTTAAATGGGCACTTCGCCCTGCCATTAGGTACTCATTAGGCCCAGCAGAAGAAGGCCCCAAACTTGAATGGGGGACCTGTAGGGTTTTTATAGATAGATCAGCTAAGAATGGTCTACCTCAGCAGTTCTAGTTTAAAGTTCATGATTTGTAGAATGGAAATGTCGCACTTTTACATTCGGTGAGGTATTAATGTTTCCCACAGAAATGTTTTAACTTCTTCTTTCTTCTGTCTTTTTTGGTACCGATATTAGTTTGTTAGGTCTTGGTACCTTTGAGTAACTTGGTACTTGCCCACTGTCTATTTAGGCTGCTCTCTGTGGTCAGTTACTGTGAAGAACCCCATCTACTGTAGTTTTAAGTGTTTTTTTTCAGTTCTTTCGTGGAATGTAGGGGCTCGCCAAAACCTTCTCAAGGGCCATTAGGGATGGGCAACAAATGCTGGCCTTTCCAATGACACTCACATCCCATGAAAGAATTAAAAAAACGTCCTGCATCATATACAGTTCAAATACGCTTGTATTGTGGGTCAATGCACTTCTCAGTGTGATATTGAGCTGTCCTGAGCAAGGAGGTCTCAAGTTTGAAACTTGCTCTGAGATCTCAGCTGAGGCAATGCTGGAGGGCCACAACTGACTTCCTTGCCCCTGAGCTAGTGTTCATGACTCCAACTCCTGATCACTATTTAATGATTCCTGTTGGGGGTGAATGAGAACACCACTTAACTTGAATGTGATGACCTGCACAGTCAAATAGCCTGCCGACATCCACTATCTAGACTCACATATGAAGAATGGGTACTTGGGCAAGAAACAGGGTCCAGCAAGTGTCAGCACCTTAAGGATGGGTGAAATTTGTATTTAATAAATGGAATCCCATTGCTGCTAACAACAGTTTATCTGTTATGATATGATTCCATGTTAGGGTATGTCCCACACGACTGTAGGATTCCAAGTTAGGATATGGTTGTATGCTGAGATGTGGTTCCATTTGGAGTGTGATTCCATGATGGGGTGTGATTCCATGATGGGGTACACTTACATGTTGGGGTGTGGTTCCATGTTGGGCTACAGTTCCATGTCGGGGTGCGGTTCTATGTTAGTGTGTGGATGCATGATGGGGTACAGTTCCATTTTGGGGTGCGGTTGCATGTTAGTGTGTGGTGCCATGATGGGGTATGGTGCCATGATGGGGTACAGTTCCATGTTGGGGTACGGTTCCATGTTGGGGTATATTCCCATGCCAGCCATGTACTCTATGCTGGGCTGGGCTAGGCTGAGCTGGGCTCCGTTACTTTGACTAATTGACCATTTTTCAGTTGTGACCGCAACAGGTTACTCACTCATGTCGGACATTCCAGGCAAGCCTGATCCTTTGCTAGTTTGATGCTGACAAACACACACTTTCTAGCAAGAATCGCTGAATAACCATTAGGACATATATCCTGTCTGGTGTTTGCCCTCCCAAGCCCAGAACACTGAGGCCAATTGAAGTGACCCAGCTGTTGTCGCAAGACCAAGGATCAAAGCTTCTGGATGTGTAGGTCTCAATTCCACACAGAGATCTGAATTAAACTGTGCTGCGAAAGAAACAAAGGTACTGTGAATGGTGTCAATTCTGGAATAAGCCCAAGTGGAGTCTGGCTAAGCAGCACATAACAACAGAAGAGCTGGCACTGTAGCTTCTAGCTGTGGCTTCGTGTTGAGCCCTCTTGCTTCTAAATCAGAAGGTTGTGAGTTCAAGTTCCACTCAAGAGATATAAACACTATATCTAGGCTGGTACTCCTGAGGAAGTACTGCACTGTTGGATGTGATGTTGACCTGAAGCTCCCTTTCAAGTCTTTTGAAGAGCAGGTGAGTTCTCCCCAGTATCCTGGGACAATATTTATCCCTCAACCAACATCACTAAAACAGATTATCTGGACGTTATCACGGCGCTGTTTATGGAACCTTTGTGCAAATTGGCTGTCACGTTTCCTACATTACAACGGTAATAGTACTTCAATGACTGATCTCGCAATGCCAGGACCCACTTTAGTGCTTGCTGGACCCCACGTCCCATCCGGCAGTCCAGCACAGCTACTTGTAGGTGTTTTTCTGTCATTGGCTGTTCTAAGCTTTTATGATATCGCCAATCGCGGGGGGTGGGGTAGGGGTGATGCAAGTGGGAGAGGAACAGTTTTGCTGTGTGACTGTGAGCCCACATGACTAAATTCTCCAAATTAATGTCAACAGGAGATCCCTCCAGTGTGAGCGAAAAGATTTTCACAGGCTTTCAATGCAATTATGCAATAAATTGTCATCTCACAGTAAGAAACGAGCAGCTGAAAAAAGCGATTAATGTTTAATATAATGCCTGGTTGAAGCATTCTGCATCACAAAAGGAAAATGATTTGGTGCTCCGTTCTTGGGTCCGATAACTGCTGATTTAGAATTGGCTGCACTTAAAATAAGGAACGCATTTTGCCAAGGCCATGCCACTTGATGTCAGGTTCCATGTCTCACTGTGGCTGTGGGAAAGCAGAATTCACTTCGATTCTGAAAGAAATAAAATGGTGAAGCCCACCTCATTAATCTTCAGAGCCTGTTGCTGTTCGCAGCCCACTGCAATCAGAGTCACATTGCCATGGAAACCACCAACTGCAGGCCATCAGGCCTACGCCACCTCATGTGCACTAATCGTGAAAGGATATGTTGATAGCAATTTAAATGATACAATCAGCACCGCTTTGCGTGGTTGTACAGACAGGAGTGTAGATTTCAGTTGGTAATTAGATAGCGTCCCAGCAATTACAATTTGTTGTAATCTGTTTATCTAGAGCAGTGTTCAATTAGACAGTAATGAGCTGGAAAAACTAGAGGATAATAAAATCAAAAACGGGTGCCTCAAATGGGGCTGATTCCACACATGCAGCAGCAGCTGTGTTTAACACATTCACCGCAGGCTGTTAGTGACAGCCACTGAAAGGCTGTCTGCAGTCTTACTGGGATTGAAAGAAGCCAGAGCAGTGCAGAAAGGACATAAATTAAACTAGCTTCAATAGAGCAGACTTCAAGTCACGCTCTGACCAGCTCCATGTTCCTGATATTGTGGTGTGTGGGTCAATGGTCCGACTAATGTAACCATTGACACGTAGCCTGTCAGATCAATCACTTCATAAAATGCATGGCAGAAGGGAGCAGCTCGCAAACCAGTCAGTAGCGATCGAAACTACACAGTAGATTTCCCACACATCCTCGATTTTCATCGCTCCACCATTGGCGGACGTGCCTGCAGTTGTGTGGGCCCTATTCTCTGGAGATCCCCCCTAAACCTCTCCACCTCTCTCTCCTCCATAAGACGTTCCTTACGATCTACCTCTTTGACCAAACATCTTGGCCACGTGTCCTAGTGTTTCCTTATGTGGCTCGATGTCAACTTTTCTCCAACTACGCTCTTTTGGGACACTTTACTACATTACAGATGCTATATAAATGCAAGTTGTTGTTGTTATACAGCACTTAAAGCTGCCAATACTCACAGATCTTGGCACTTGGGTGACGTAGAACACACACTCAAAACCTGCGATCACCACTGACCTTCCCAAACCTCCAGGCACAGCAGTTGAACCAAGAGAAGCCAATGGATTAAGGAACCCCAAGCGCAAATACCAAAGCAACTTGGGTTGGTGGCGTTTCGCAGGTCATACTGTGACCATGGGCTGTAGTTGGGACAGCAGCTGGTGTCTGCTAAGCCAATGGAGGCGGGGAAGGGTGGGAGGTGGGTGCCAGGTGGTGGTTATACAGTCATTTTATTAACAATGCCCTTTTCTGATAATTGGGACTTTATAGTGAGTTATCTATTTTAGGGCTTCTGTGAAACTGAAAATCTTTCATTCATCCCTAAGGGATGCTCCATGCTCTAGCTTCATTATTCCTCACTTTAACAAACCACATAAAAAAGCCTATCAGTGTTGTGTCACGATGAATAATGAGAGGAAGCGGCTAGCAATTTCCAGTAAAATTCCGCTCTTCAGCCATGCCTCAGTGGGTCAGCTCTGAGTCAGGAGGTCATGGGGTTGAGTACACTTCCATTGAGAAACAAATCTAGGCTGACCCTCCCAGTGCAGTACTGAGGGAGCACCGCACTGTCAGCGGTGCTGTTTCTCAGATGCGATGTTAACTGCGGCCCTCTCGGGTGAATGTAAAAGATCCCATGGCACTATCAAAGAAGAGCAGGGGAGTTCTCCCTGGTGTCCTGGCCAATCTTTAACCCTCAATCAACATCACTAAAACAGATTATCTGGCCATTATCTCATTGCTGTTTGTGGGAGCTTGCTGTGCGTAAATTGGCTGCCCCATTTCCTTTATTAGAACAGTGACTACACTTCAAAAAAGTACCTCATTGACTGTAAAACGCTTTGGGATGTCCCGAAGTCGTGAAAGTCTCTATATAAATGCAAAGCTTTCTTTCAGGTGAGCTGATTCCCAGTATTTTCTGCGGTCAGTTCCGCAAAACCGAGCTAAACTAGAACATTCTGAAGGTGACTTCGCTCATCCTCAGAACAGTGTCAAAGTGGCAGAATAATCAGAGCACAGCTGGTCTGGGATCAGTGACGGTGCAAAAAAACCCCAGTTATACTGTTGGCTCCACAACACTGGCTACCAACATGCTACATATGCCTGGCCACATGCAAGAACAGAGGTCCATTCGTTGGCGTCTAAATTTCATTGGTTAAATTTTGTTGTTAGCAGTGAAGTGATTAGCTAACCAGCTCTCAGCTGACTCTACAGCAGTGAAAAAAGTCAATTGGACCCACGAACCATTTAAAAGAAGGACTTGCATTTATGTAGCACCTGTCATAACCTTGGGATGTCTCAAAGTGTTTTAAAGCCAATAAAATACTTTTGAAGTGTAGCCACTGTTGTAGTGTAAGAGACTTGGGAGCCAGTTTGCACACATCAAGCTCACACAAACAGCAATGTGATAATGACCAGAAAATGTGTTTTTTTAGTGATATTTGTTAAGGGATAAAATGTTGACCAGGACACCAGGGAGCAGTTCTGTGCCCTTCTCTGAAATAGTGCCATGGGATCTTTTAAATCCACCTGAGAGGGCAGACGAAGGTCTCAGTTTAATGTCTCATCCCAAAGTTAGCATCTCCAACTGTGCAACACTCCCTCAGTACTGCACTGGGACTGCCGGCCAGGATTTTAAAAGTTCTCTCACACTGGTTGAAGTTATATGTGAGGCAAAGTGGTGTGAGGTTTACATGTGGTGTCGATCCAGGAATACCCAGGTAATTTACTAAGGAAGAGGATGCTGACAAAATATCAGTAGAGGCAGAGATGGTAGAGGTAATGGATGGGGTGAAAATTGATCGGCAGGATGAACTGGAAAGGCTGACTATGCTTAGAGTGGATAAGTTGCTGGTCCTGATTGTAATGAACACTGATGGCTTGGATCCCAGTTTGCTAAAGGAAGTGGGAGTGGAGATAGCAGAAGGGATTGCCATAATCTTCCAATCTTCCCTAGATAATTGGGGAGGTGCCAGAGGATTGGAGAGTAGCAAATGTGGCATCCTTATTCAAGAAAGGGTGTAAGGGCATTACTAATAACTAGAGGCTGGTCAGTTTCACATCAGTGGTGGGTAAGGTTTTAGAAACAATAATCAGGGAAAAAAAAATCAACAGGCACTTGGAGAGGTTTGAGTTAATTAAGGAGAGCCAGCACAGATTTGTAAAAGGCAGATCGTGCTTGACTAATCTAATAGAATTTTTTGATGAACTAACAGAGAGTGATGAGGGGAATGTGGTGGATGTTGTCTATATGGATTTTAAGAAAGCATTTGACAAAGTACCACATAAAAGACTGGTTAACAAAATTGAGGCTCATGGAATAGGAGGGTCAGTGTCAGCTTGGTAAAGAATTGGCTTAAGGACAGAAACCAGCGAGTCAGGGTAAATGGCTGTTTTTCAGACTGGAGGATCATAGACAGTGGTGTTTCCCCAAGGTTCAGTGCTAGGACCACTGCTATTTTGATATAGATAAGTGACTTGGATATTGGAATACAGAGTAAAATTTCAAAATTTGCCAATGATACCAAACTTGGAGGTAATGGCAAACAGCGAGGATGATGCCAATCGACTGCAGCAGGACATAGATAGGCTAGCAGAATGGGCAGGCAAGTGGCAGATGGAATTTAATACAGAAAGGTGTGAGGTGATACATTTTGGCAGAAGGGATAGGGACAGACTAAATGGCACAGATCAAAATAGTGTGCAACAACAACAGCTTATATTTCTATAGCACCTTTAACGTAATGAAACGTTCAAGACGCTTTACAGGAACATTATAAAATAAAGTATGACACCAAGCCACAAAAGGAGATATTAGGTTCGATGACCAAAAGCTTCGTCAAAGAGGTAGGTTTTAAGGAGTATCTTAAAGGAGGAAAGTGATGCGGAGAGGTGTTGGGAGGGTATTCAGAAGTTTGGGACCTAGGCCACTGAAAGCGTGGCCTGCAGAGTCGGAGATGCACAAGAGGCTAGAATTAGAGGAGTGCAGATATCTCGGAAGGTTGTGGGGCTGGAGGAGATTACAGAGATAGGGAGGGGCGAGGCCATGGAGGGATTTGAAAACAAGGATGAGAATTTTAAAATCAAGATGTTGCTTGACCGGGAGCCAATGTAGGTCAGTGAGCACAGGAGTGATAGGGGAATGGGACTTGGTGTGAGTAAGGACAGGGGCAAAGTTTTGGATGACCTCAAGTTTACGGAGAGTAGAATGTAGGAAGTCAGCCAGGAGTGCATTGGAATAGTCAAGTCTAGAGGTAACGCAGGCATGAATGAGGGACAGAGGGACTTGGGGGATGGGGCGTGCATAGATGTGCATAGATCTTTGAAGGTGGCAGGACGTATTGAGAGAGTGGTTAGCAAAGCATATGGGATCTTGGGACTCATAAATAGATGTATTGAGTACAAAAGTAGGAAAGTTATGCTGAACCTTTATAAAGCTCTGGTTAGGCCACAAATAGAGTATTGTGTCCAATTCTGTTCACCCCACTTTGGGAAGGATGTGAGGGCCCTTGAGAGGGTGCAGAGGAGATTTACCAGAATGGTTCCAGGGATGAGGGATTTTAGTTACAAGGTTAGGTTGGTGAAGCTTGGATTGTTCTCCTTGGAGTGGAGAAGATTTGATAGAGATGTACAAGATTATGACAGGTTTAGATAAGGTAGACAAAGAAAAGTTGTTCCTATTGGCTGAGGGTACAAGGACTAGGGGACACAGATTTAAGGTTTTGGGCAAGAGATGCAGGGGGGGTATGTGAGGAAGAACCTTTTTACTCAGTGAGTGGTAATGACCTGGAACTCACTATCTATGAGGGTGGTGGAAGTGGAGATAATGAATAATTACAAAAGAAAATTGGATGGGCACATGAGGGAAATAAACTTGCAGGGTATGGAACAGTGTGGGGAAATGGAACAAATTGATTGCTCTACAGAAAGCTGGCACGGACTTGATGGGCCGAATGGCCTCCTTCTGTGCCATAATGACTCTATGACTCTAATAAACCACCTTCCTGCTTACACTGAGACTGCTATCGGATGTACTGTGGAAGAAATATGCTTTGAGGTGAACAAGATGAAGGAGACTGGTGCAAATGAATGGTGAGGTCTGTTTTGTTCCTGTTCCATCATGTTCTCGGTCCTCAAGTAGCAAAATAATACCAGCTCACGGGGCTTTGGTTGCTTTTCTCATATGTGCATTCCCCTCAATCAATCCGGTTATCACTAGGTTCGCTCCCAATTCTGGTCGTTTGCACATCCGCGATTTTCATTGCTCCATCATTGGCGGCCATGCCTTCAGCTGCCTGGGCCTTAAAATCTGGAGTTCCCTCCCTAAACCTCTCCACCTCTCTACCTGTCTTTCCTCCTTTAAAGCCCACCTGTTTGACTAGTCACATGTATGCACTCCCCCTCCCCTCAGGGCAGTGACTCTTGCTGGGGTATTGTCTCCATGTGCTGGACTGCCTGCCAGTATCTCACCCTTGTGCCCAATATGAGCCCAGACAGTGAGTCTAGGAGGCAGCACAGCCAAGTCCAATGCTGTGCTCGTGCATATCCACATATACATGCTTGCCAGCTGGCCAGTGGCCAAGAGCAGGAGACTCTTGCTGGTTGAGCTCATCCAAAACTCTGCTTTCCATATTGGAACTCACACCAAGTCCTGTTCCTGTATGACCCCTGAGCTCGCTGACCGACATTGGCTCCCGGTCAAGCAATGGCTTGATTTTAAAATTCTCATCCATGTTTTCAAATTCCTCCATGGCCTCGCCCCTCCCTATCTCTGTAATCTCCTCCAGCCTCTACAACCTTCCAAGATGTCTGTGCTCCTCTAATTCTGGCCTCTTGAGCATCCCCGATTTTAATCACTCCACCATTAGCAGCCATGTCTTCAGCTGCTTAGGCCCCAAGTTCTATTCCCTCCCTAAAACTGTCTGCCTCTCCACCTCTCTCTCCTCCTATAAGATGCTCCTTAAAACCTACCTCTTTGACCAAGCTTTTGGTCACCTGCCCTAATATCTCTTTATGTGGCTCGGTGTCAAATTTTGTTTTGTAATGCACCTTGAGTTTTATTACGTTAAAGGTGCTCTATAAATATAAGTTGTTGTTGGTTTCCCCTTCATTATTCTTAGCTCAGTTATAGAACCCTTACCACAAGTCAGGCTGATATCAGCAAACGAGGCACAGATCGAACCTGATCCGTATATCTTCAACAGACACTGTATATATCCTGTTAAGGTGTGTGTGTCATGTAACTTCCATTAGATGTTTAGCAGATATGTTGATAGAGGGGTGATTCTGCAATCCCACACTCTCAGGGGCTGTGACGGTCTGAACTGTATGTCGCTGGCTGTGAGGATCTGTTACTGTATATCAGTGACTGAGGGTCTTTTATGGTTACTCCAATGTTGTTACACTATCTTCACCTATTTTACCTATTGCAATATGGAATCAGCCCATTTGAGCCAGCCATTCCACATTGGCATTTATCTAGTATGGGTCATTTAGCCTGTAGCTCGCTGCAAAAGTCCTGCACTTCAACAATCTGATGGCACTGTGGCATTTGTGCTCTGCCCATATACTTTGGGCAGTTCAATGCTGAGTATGTTTTCCTATGCAATCTTGCAGTGACTGGAAAACTGCATTTGGTTCTCGGGGTATCAAACGTTGGATACGGTATTTACCCGCCTCGCACCTCCCCACCACACCTGCCCTTTACGGTGCGGATTGCCGTGCAGTGAGGAATGTGCCCCCCCTGTTCCTATCAGGGCAATTCTTCTTCACAGCACCTATTCCATCAGTGCTTTTAAATGCCCAATTTGATTCACATATCATGTATCTTCCATTTTCTGCGATTGGCAGCTTGTTTCAGCACAAGTTCTTTGCATTTAAATATGAGTGGCAGCCCTTTAAGAGCTGGAGTAAAGATAGTTATAACCTCTCAGTTCTGATGTCAACCTTGCGAAGCTTGTTTTGCATGTTCAGCAGCACCTCTATATTCTGTTTATAATGTGGAGACCAGAACTGTACACAGTACTCCAAGTGTGGTCTAACCGAGGTTCCATATAACTTCGAAAATAAAAGCCAAATACTGCGGATGCTGGAAGTCTGAAATCAAAACAGAAAGTGCTGGAAATACTCAGCAAGTCTGGCAGCATCTGTGGAGAGAGAAATGGAGTTAGCGTTTCAGATCAGTGACCTTTCATCAGAACCTATTTCTGATGAAAGGTCACAGACCTGAAACATTAACTCTGTTTCTCTCTCCACAGATGCTGCCAGACTTGCTGAGTATTTCCAGCACTTTCTGTTTTTATTCCATATAACTTCTCTGCTTTTCAATGTTATCCCTCTAGAAATGAATCCCAGTGCCTGGTTTGGCCTGGTTAAAGTGCATTGCTACTTTTAATCATTTGTGAATCTGGATGCCTAATAATTGAACTCTCCCTGTATGTTTCGTTCAGCCAGCAAGCAGTTAATTAAATGCAAGGTGCTTTTCAAATCTCAACCAACAGGCTCCCTGCTGAATGTCCAGGGACAGTGGCGGTAACTCATCTGTGATATCCAGAGCTAAAGCCAAATACCGCAGAGGCCCACATATAATTCACCTCGGCAACAGATTGGTTATCAAATCTTTCAAGAGAAAATAAACACGGACTGCCCCTTATTTGATGCGAGGGAAATGAAACTGTGGCTCTGTTTCCTTAGACTACAACATAGATATTCCTCTTTCAGCAATGCTGCATGAAAGTAAAAGTGTTCTCATGTTTAATCCTGTTCATTGAAACCCATTAAAATGTGCTACAGAAAGGAGAATTGCCTTTAGGGGTGGGCAACAAATGATGGCCTAGCCAGCGACGCTCACACCCCACGGAAGAATTTTAAAAAATGATTTATGCGCCCGTCAGGTTGTTCCTAGACAGGAAAACAGGAAGGGATGCGGCCTTTTACTTTGTGCTTAAACATCCTGTTTTAGCGGAGCCACTCCTGCTGTACCCCTCAGAGTCAGGTGTCTGCTGCATTGCCTGTGGGGCTTGTTGGCTCCGGCTCAGGGTGGGATGATCCCACGTGACTTTTTCGCGGACCGGCCCTGTGTGAAGGCAGAGAGTACAAGTGCTGAGAAGTGGATACAGCTTCTCAGGGGAGCCGATACAGTTTTGTAGGTAAGGTTTCAGAGTGGAGTGGATATGGTTTGGAGGGTCCAGGATAGGGTTTTGGAATGGAGTGTTTAAGGAGTGGAGTGAATAGATTGGAGATTAGAGCTTGGTTTCACAAATGTGTAGAAAGGAATTGGGGTTGAAATAGGCCACTTAAAATAGTGCGTTAGGGTGTTAGCGAATGAGTATCCATCGGGTGGGGTGTGATATGAGCTCCAGATTCACCCTAGCCAGGGGAAGCAGTGGCATAGTGGTAATGTTGCTGTGCTGGTAATCAAGGTGCCCAGGTTAATGCCCTGGGGGCACAGGTTCCAATCCCACCACGGCAGCCGGTGGAATTTCAAATTAATTAATTAATAAAAATCTGAATTTGAAAGCTAGTCTCAGTAATGGTGTCATGAAACTAACATCAATTGTCACAAAAATCCATCTGGTTCACTAATGTCCTTTAGGAAAGGAAATCTGCCATCTTTATGTGGTCTGGCCTACATGTGACTTCAGACCCACAGCCATGTGGTTGACTCTTAACTGCCCTCTGAAATGGCCTAACAAGCCACTTTGTCCTGGAAATTAGGGATGGGCAACAACTGCTGGCCTTGCCAACAATGCCCACATCCCATGAAAGAATTAAAGAAAATCTTTGTGCGACTGACAAAGACCAATCTCACTTGGCAATGTTTCCATTCTGTAGGCTTGGTGGCTCTGCTGTTAAAATAGAGACCCAGACAGCAAGTATGTGGGACTGGCACTGGCTTTTTGGACAACAGAAATCAGAGGGTTTACCCCAGTGGCAGAATTTGAATCAGGTGGGCTTCAGGCAGCCAATGGGAGAGGATTTTTGTTTTACTATCTGTCTGCCGGCCGCCCCGATTCTCCTCATGAAGGGGGCATTGGGCAGACACGAGTCACTCTAACATCCCGCTCCCCGCCACCCTCATGTATCTTGTCTTCAGCACTGTAGTTTGTCAATAACCCACTGTGACCGCTGCATTCCAGCTTCTGTTGGCTTTGTCGGGGCTTGCATTTTCTTCCTTCACGTTCACCCCGACGTCATAGCGCCGGGTGTTTCTACATGCCCTCTGGTTGGATTCGCACCTCACAAGTTCAGTCATCTGCTCAAGCAGAAACCGGCCAATCAGCCCAGGCAGTCATTTTCACACTTCTAAAAAAAAAAGAAAGATTTGCATTTCTGTAGCACCTTTCACATCCACAGGACGCCCCAAAGTGCTTTACAGCCAATGAAGTACTTTTGAAGTGTAGTCACTGTTGTAATGTAGGAAACGTGGCAGCCAATTTGCGCACAGCAAGATCCCACAAACAGCAATGTGTTAATGACCAAAAATACTTGATTGAGTGATAAATATTGGCCAGGACACCGTGAATAGCTCCCCTGCTCTTCTTTGAAATAGTGCCATGCAATTTTTTCTTCTGCCTGAAGGAGCAGACAGAGCCTCCGTTTCATAAATACAGAGAGTGCTGGAAATACTCAGCAGGTCTGGCAGCATCTGTGGAGAGAGAAACAGAGTTAATGTTTCAGGTCTGTGACCTTTCATCAGAACTGGGAAAAGTTAGAAAGGTGATAGGTTTTGAGCAAGTGAAAGGGGGTGTGGTGGAAAGAACAAAACATTAACTCTGCTCCTCTCTCCAAAGATGCTGCCAGACCTGCTGAGTATTTCCAGTATCTGCAGCATTTAGTTTTGCTTTAATATCTCATCCAAAAGGTGGCATTGCCACCAATGCAGCACTCCCTCAGTACTGCAGTGGCGTTTTAGCCAAGATTATCTGCTAGTCTCTACAGTTGAACTTGAACACAAAACCTTCTAACTCACCTTTGAGAGTGCTGTCAACTGAGCCACAGCTGACACCAAAAGCACTCACTTAGTACAATCGGCAGCGGTACCTTACACCACTTCCCTGCCGAAATGAAGAAATGGTGAGTGGGGCTTACCAGGGGTTAATGTGGAAAACATCACGCACTAAAGCTTTACACGTTTGAACGGGTGTGTACACGGTTTACTGAATTGATTCATAGTTCAATGCCCCTCCCTTCACTTTGGGCAGCAAAGCCTTATTTGTCAACTTGTGCAATGGGGTGACTTCTCAGTGCAGCAAAGTTAAAGGTTTGGCAGAAGTGCATGAACAGTGTGGTGTAATGAGTAATTACATTTACACCATATTACTTGCTAAACTGCATGACTCTGCAAGTCAGTGTCTTCGTACAATATATTGTGCAATCTGGGAATGACAATTTAGTTGGCCAGCAGGCAGATTTACAGTATTTTTTCAATTCATTCTCGGGATGCGTGCGTCGCTGGCTAGGCCAGCATTTATTGCCCATCCCTAATTGCCCTTGAGAAGGTGGTGGTGAGCTGCCTTCTTGAACCGCTGCAGTCCATGTGGGGTAGGTACACCCACTGTGCTGTTAGGGAGGGAGTTCCAGGATTTTGACCCAGCAACAGTGAAGGAACGGCGATAACGTTCCAAGTCAGGATGGTGTGTGACTTGGACGGGAACTTTCAGGTGTTGGTGTTCCCATGCAACTGCTGCCCTTGTCCTTCTAGGTGGTAGACGTCACAAGTTTGAAAGGTGCTGTCAAAGGAGCCTTGGTGCGTTGCTGCAGTGCATCTTGTAGATGGTACACACTGCTGCTACTGTGTGTCGGTGGTGGAGGGAGTAAATGTTGAAGGTAGTAGATGGAGTGTCGATCAAGTGGACTGCTTTGTCCTGGATGGTGTCGAGCTTCTTGAGTGTTGGAGCTGCACCCATCCAGGCAAGTGGAGAGTATTCCATCACTCTCCTGACTTGTACCTTGTAGATGGTGGACAGGCATTGGGGAGTCAGGAGATGAGTTACTTTCTGGCTGATTGTCAATGGGACTAGTTTGTGAGACAACTCACAACTTTGGCACCAGTCTCCAAATGTCAGTGAGGAGGACTTTGCAGAGTTGACTGGGCTGGGTGTACCTTCATCATGTCATCATTCAATATCTGGACCGCAGTCAAGTGATCCGTCCAGTTTTATTCTTTTGTTCAAGTGCAATGGTTTTGATGCAACTGTGTTGCTAAGCTGCTTCCGAGGGCAGTTAAGAGTCAACCAAGTTGGAGTGGGACTGGAGTCACATATAGGCCCAGACCGAGTAAGGACGGCAGGTTTCCTTCCCGAAAGGACATTAGTGAACCAGTTGTATTTTTACAGCAATCTGACAGCATTATGGCCACTTTTACTTCTAGATATTTTATAAAAAAGATTGAATTCAAATTCTCAAATGTGCCCTCAGGTGCATTGCACTGAAGCTCACTGCAGGTCTAAGTTTAACCCGTAAAGCAAATTACACTTATCATCTCATCTACTTCATATCAAGTAGCAGTTCTGTAAAGCCAGAGGGAGTGTGAATCACCAAGCGAGTGGATAATAGCAGGAATCATAAGCCATTCAGCCCATCAAGTCCATGCCGGCTCTCTGTCGAGCAATCCAGTCAGCCCCGCTACCGCACTCTGTCCCTGTAGCCCTGCAAGTTTATTTCCCTCGGGCCCATCCAATTTCCTTTTGAAATCATTGACCATCTCTGCTTCCATCACCCTCGGAGGCAGTGAGTTCCAGGTCATTACCACTCGCTGTGTAAAAAAATTCCTCCTCACATCCCCCCTGTATCTCTTTCCCAAAACCTTAAATCTGTGTCCCCTAGTCCTTGTACCATCAGCTAATGGGAACAACTTTTCTTTGTCTACCTTATCGAAACCTGTTATAATCTTGTACACCTCTATCAAATCTCCCCTCAATCTCCTTTGCTCCAAGGAGAACAACCCCAGCTTCTCCAACCTAACCTTGTAACTAAAATCCCCCATCCCTGGAACCATTCTGGTAAATCTCCTCTGCACCCTCTCAAGGACCCTCACATCCTTCCAAAAGTGTGGTGACCAGAACTGGACACAATACTCTAGTTGTGGCCTAACCAGAGTTTTATAAAGGTTCAGCATAACTTCCCTGCTTTTGTACTCAATACCAGGTCAGAAAGTACAGTGTCCTTCAGATAGCGTGCTCCAGTGGGAATGAAACAGCTTCAATCCTCTTCATAAAGGAATGGCCAGTCTGACTAGACAGGGATAGCACTCTCTTCCAATGCTTACCATGCTGAGGAAAGCACCGACTGTTTCTATGGAAATGAATTCAACAAACACAGTTCAGCTTAATTTGGGATTAACAAGGTCCCTTAAGCAGATCTTCCTTTCTCCTTTCATTTTTGACCAATCGACATTCTGTGCTCACAAGGAGATCACTGAGAATAATGCAGTCAAAGGGAATTTAAATTGGCATGCCTCACAGGTTTGTGCCACAAAGAAAATATATGACTGTATACCTGAGTTGCATCAGCAGAAAAGTAATGTAACTATACTGTATGCAGTGCTGTATAAATATTTATAAACCATGCACGGATCTGAGTGATTGACACATCAGTCACAGCTTTCCCAGTAATGAGTTTTGGTGCAGTAAAACTGACGCTTGGCAACCTACTGTTTGGATGTCGCCAAGGTAACTTGTGCCAACTCTGAACTCGAAACTCTCCAACAGAATACAGTGGGAAAACTGTATTTATTAGTGTTGGAAGTTGCAAATAGGTAATGCCTGGGGCTTGCTGTGCACAGTTTGGCTCGGCTGCAGGGCTGTGTTGGAACCCTGAGCCTGGATTTTAACTGTCCGTCCCCGGCAACGGCGCCAGCTTCCTGTGCGCAGGCGCTGACGCCATTTTTAGAGAGCTTTGAGCCCTACCGTTTAATTTAAATATTTAAAGGAAAATTTAATTTAAAAAAATTAAATGCATTTATTCTGCCCCTCTCCCACCCTCCAAAAACAATTAAATTATCTACTTGCCCTCTCCCACCCCCCAAAATCACTTACCTTGTCCACCTGGCCATCCCCCCACAAAGTACATAAACTTTAAACTCTAACCCTTCCCACCATCCCCTACACCAATGAGATTACTTTGACCCCACTCCCACCCTCCCTCACTGAGAAACTTACCTCCTCCCCCCTCCCCACCCAGTGTTCCGCCTCAGTTCCCAGGACAGGGGATCCGAAGGCGAGGGAGTTACGGCCAGTGGCATGAAGATCGCACTGGGACAGACGGTGGGAGGGTAAGGGTAATTAATTCATTAATTTAAATGTATTTAAATATGTTAATAGGCCTCCTGTCGCCGAACAGCGGGCGGGGGCGGAGTTGCCTTGAGGTCTCGCCGCCACCGGCAATATTGGGCCGGGCCTTGCCGACATCAGGGTGCGTGGTGGCCCTCTCCCGGAGACATTTTTCGGGCCCCCACCACCACCACAACCCCTGACATTGCCAGGGGGTCTGTAAAATTCAGCCCATGGAGTTAGGTCACAGATCAGCCACGATCTCAATGTATGGTGGAACAGGCTCGAGGGGCCGAATGGCCTCCTCTTGTTCTGCAGTGCTACTACACACTCATAATTTCAACTTTTACCCAGCATTGCTTCAAGCCTTCTGGCAGCCACTGTTCACAAGGGTGAAATTCTTCAGAATAAATTTATGGCCATTTGCAAAGCTACCAAATTCATTTGGAGCCTGGAGAAATGTATTCGCTTCAGAAGATATCCCCTGTGAATAAACGTTTAATTTCTGAAAGCCAATAGCTCCTGGAAGATTTATGAAATAATTGTTTTGGCTGCCAACAGGAAACCCTCTGGGAACTCCGGCACCTCAACCTTCCTGGAATTGCTCCAGCTTCTCATTATCTGAGAAATGAGCAAAATAATGGCTTTGGCTGGAGTGCAGAGTGTTCGGGATTAACCCAATTAGTTTACATTGCTGGTGCCATTATTGAACATTTTAGGACATTAGAAAGGAACTCAGGAACAGGAGTAGGCCATTCAGCCCCTTGAGTCTGTTCTGCCATTCAATTAGATCATGGCTGATCAGTATACTTCAATTCCATCTTGGTTCCATATCCCTTAATACTCTTTGCTCACAAAATTCACTCAGTCTCAATTTTAAAATTTTCAATTGACCCCCCCCCCCCCCCCCACCACCACCCCCCCGAGTCTCAACAGCTTTTTAGGAGGAAAGAGTTGCAATTTCCATAATCTTTTGTGTGCTCTTGCTGCATTGAAATGGACACTAATTCAGGAGGACTCCTGTACTGTTGTCAACGAAGGCAATTTTCTCATGAAGTAAGTTTTCTCCCCTTCCAACCCATTCAGTTTTTGGAAAACATTAAGTTTTGAAACTTGTTCGATACCATGATAAAAATTGCAACAGAATCATCTCTCCTGCCATATTATATTTTCCCCGATTTTCAATTTTGTAATTATCAAAGTGTTAGTTCCGGGGAACTTAGCCACACAGTCTGAGCATCAAACACTCCCAATCAGGTATATAGAATGGAAGAAAGAACTTGCATTTATATAGCACCTTTCACAGCCTCAGGCCATTCCAAAGCGCTTTACAGCAAATGAAATATTTTCAAAGAGTAGTCGCTGTTGTAATGTAGGAAACTCGGCAGCCAATTTGCGCACAGCAAGCTCCCACAAACAGCAATGAGAATGTTGAAAGATAAATATTGGTCGGGACAAAAGGGAGAGCTCCTCTACTCTGCTTCAGAATAGTGGCCTGAGATCTTTTACATCTACCTGAGAGGGCAGACAAGGCCTTGATTTAACATCTCGTCCGAAAGACGGCAGCCCTGACAGTGCCGCACTCCCTCAGTACTACACCGGGAGTGTCAGTCTAGATTATGTGCTCAAATCTCTGGAGTAGGACTTGCATCAACAATCTTTTTCTCAGTGCTACGAGTGCTACCCACTGAGTCATGGCTGAGACCTGAGCACAACTTAGATGCAGACTAAAGCTTCAGCTTTATCTGATCGAAAATATCCCCTCGGCCAATCGTGCTGAATTTGGGGCAGCTCTTGTGTTGTTCACATTTGCCCATTGGGTTGAGATTTTGCAAAATCATCTTGCGTGGGACCCATATGGAGAAGAGGCATTGAACTAGATCTGAACCTGGAGACAAAATGCTATTGCCTAGTCTACTGTACCTTCCCCCCTCCCCACCTCCATAGTTTACCTTCACTGTGAGAGATTTTCAGCAGAAATGTGGTAGATTTGTCAAATGAGATCAAGCTAGCCAGATTGAAGTGATGTGCTCCTTTACGAGTAAATCCTTTGATTCTGATTGCCAGCTTGTTGCTTTATAAAAGACCATCCGATGTTTGCACAAGACTGTTAATATTAAAAATACTCATCTCATTTATATTTTACTGGGTGTTCTGTTTGGGCATTTTTTTTAATGAGAGAAAATAGATTTGCTGCTTTCATTTCCTGTATTTAAAATAAATCACACTTCTTAAAAAAAATTAAAGTTCGCTTACAAACAGGAACTATTTTTTAAAAACCAAACAAAGCTGGGACTTTGACAGTAAATGCTTCTGTATGTGGTGCAATTTGCTTACAGTGCGACTGGACAATTTCACTAAATTAGAATTAGAATTAGAATTAGAATATTACAGCGCAGTACAGGCCCTTCGGCCCTCGATGTTGCGCCGATCATCTGACCTACACTATTCCATTTACATCCATATGTCTATCCAATGACCACTTAAATGCCCTTAAAGTTGGCGAGTCTACTACTGTTGCAGGCAGGGCGTTCCACACCCCTACTACTCTCTGCGTAAAGAAACTACCTCTGACATCTGTCCTATATCTTTCACCCCTCAACTTAAAGCTATGTCCCCTCGTGTTTGCCATCCTCATCCGAGGAAAAAGACTCTCACTATCCACCCTATCTAACCCTCTGATTATCTTGTATGTCTCTATTAAGTCACCTCTCCTCCTCCTTCTCTCTAACGAAAACAACCCCAAGTCCCTCAGCCTTTCCTCGTAAGACCTTCCTTCCATACCAGGCAACATCCTAGTAAATCTCCTCTGCACCCTTTCCAAAGCTTCGACATCCTTCCTATAATGCGGTGACCAGAACTGCACGCAATACTCCAGGTGCGGCCTCACCAGAGTTTTGTACAGCTGCATCATGACCCCGTGGCTCCGAAACTCGATCCCCCTACTAATAAAGGCTAACACACCATATGCCTTCTTAACAGCCCTATTAACCTGGGTAGCAACTTTCAGGGATTTATGTACCTGGATACCAAGATCTCTCTGCTCATCTACACTACCAAGAATCTTCCCATTAGCCCAGTACTCTGCATTGCTGTTACTCCTTCCAAAGTGAATCACCTCACACTTCTCCGCATTAAACTCCATTTGCCATCTCTCAGCCCAGCTCTGCAGCCTATCTATGTCCCTCTGTACCCTACAACACCCTTCGACACTATCCACAACTCCACCGACCTTCGTGTCATCCGCAAATTTACTAACCCACCCTTCTACACCCTCATCCAGGTCGTTTATAAAAATGACAAACAGCAATGGCCCCAAAACAGAACCTTGCGGTACACCACTAGTAACTAAACTCCAGGATGAACATTTGCCATCAACCACCACCCTCTGTCTTCTTTCAGCTAGCCAATTTCTGATCCAAAGCTCTAAATCACCTTCAACCACATACTTCCGTATTTTCTGCAATAGCCTACCGTGGGGAACCTTATCAAACGCCTTACTGAAATCCATATACACCACATCCACGGCTTTACCCTCATCCACCTGTTTGGTCACCTTCTCGAAAAACTCAATAAGGTTTGTGAGGCACGACCTACCTTTCACAAAACCGTGCTGACTATCGCAAATGAACTTATTCTTTTCAAGATGATTATAAATCCTGTCTCTTATAACCTTTTCCAACATTTTACCCACAACCGAAGTAAGGCTCACAGGTCTATAATTACCAGGGCTGTCTCTACTCCCCTTCTTGAACAAGGGGACAACATTTGCTATCCTCCAGTCCTCCGGCACTACTCCTGTCGACAATGACGACTTAAAGATCAACAACAACGGCTCTGCAATCTCCTCCCTGGCTTCCCAGAGAATCCTAGGATAAATCCCATCTGGCCCGGGGGACTTATCTATTTTCACTCTTTCCAAAATTGCTAACACCTCCTCCTTGTGAATCTCAATCCCATCTAGTCTAGTAGGCTGTATCTCAGTAATCTCCTCGGCAACATTTTCTTTTTCTACTGTAAATACTGACGAAAAATATTCATTTAACGCTTCCCCTATCTCCTCTGATTCCGCACACAACTTCCCACTACTATCCTTGATTGGCCCTGTTCTAACTCTTATCATTCGTTTATTCCTGATATACCTATAGAAAGCCTTAGGGTTTTCTTTGATCCTATCCGCCAATGACTTCTCGTGTCCTCTCCTTGCTCTTCTTATCTCTCCCTTTAGATCCTTCCTGGCTAGCTTGTAACTCTCAAGCGCCCTAACTGAGCCTTCACGTCTCATCCTAACATAAGCCGCCCTCTTCCTCTTGACAAGCGCTTCAACTTCTTGAGTAAACCACGGCTCCCTCGCTCGACAACTTCCTCCCTGCCTGACAGGTACATACTTATCAAGGACACGCATTAGCTGCTCCTTGAATAAGCTCCACATTTCGTTTGTGCCCATCCCCTGCAGTTTCCTTCCCCATCCTACACATCCTAAATCTTGCCTAATCGCGTCATAATTTCCTTTCCCCCAGCTATAATTCTTGCCCTGCGGTATATACCTGTCCCTGCCCATCGCTAAGGTAAACCTAACCGAATTGTGATCACTATCGCCAAAGTGCTCACTAAAAGAACAATTTTTCTGGGTTGAGCAAAAGGACACAGCGATTGCTACAAGGAACTTTCTGCAGGGCTGACGTGAAGCACCATTGAATTACAAGACAGTCTATATTTTTCAGAGCCCCGCCGTCCTCTGAGCTGGACATAAAAGAACCCACAGCGGCTATTTTAAAGAAGAGCAGGGGAGTTCTCCCAGGTGTCCTGGCCAACATTTGTCCCTCAACTAACATCACTAAAAAAACAGATTATCTGGGCATTTATCTCATTGCTGTTTGTGGGAGCTTGCTGTGTGCAAATTGACTGAAACGTTTTCTACATTACAACAGCGACTATAGATCAAATGTACCTCAATGGCTGTGAAGAACATAGGGATGTAATGAAAGGCCTTGTATAAATATAAGTCAGTCTTTCTATGCAAACATGGCAAATTTGAGGTGGGAGGAAGAAATAAATCATAGAATTTTACAGAAGGAGACCGTTCAGCCCATCGAACCTCTGCCAGCTCTCAAAGAGCTATCCAAATGCTCCCTTACTCCTGCCCTTTCCCATACCCTTTTACATTTTTCTTTTTCAGATATTTATCCAGTTCCATTCTAAAAATGTCAACATCCCCCATTGTTTCTGGTCATGTGTTCCATGTCTTAACAACACCCTGGAAAACAAAAAAGATTCTCATAACTCTCCCTTCCCACCTTTGGTGATGATCTTAAATTACTGGATGCCCTCCAGTGACCGATTCACCAACGAGCAGGAATAATTTCTCCCAATTTACCTTATCCAGATCCCTCTTAATTATGTCTGCCTCTGTCAGATCTCCTCTTAACCCACGGGTGTAATTTCCCATGGGTCTATATGTTTGCTGCCAGGATTAAGTGAGGCAAATTAATGTGAGGCATTAATCCTCAGTCAGCGGGAATCTAAGTTAAAAAGGGCTTTGATATAAAATAGGATTGGCAACTCTGGTTGAATGTATCCCTGGAGGTGTCATCACATGACATCTCACCTCCAACCACCCCACCCCTTCTTTTCCCATTTCCAGTTTTTGTGTAACTAATGATCAAAAGTGTTCCAAGAAAATGAAAACAAAACACTTTTTTTTAATGTCCCTGTGATTTTTCTCCCTGGTTTCTCACAGAAGGGTCCAGGAGATTGATAGTTTATCCTCAGAGACTCCAGGGCAATCCTGGAGGCTTGGTTACCCAAATAATGCAATTTAAAATTACCATACAGTAGGCAGACAGACCGCTGCGTACTGCTGAGGCTATTATCCACAGTCATCCCTCGTCAGCAGTGAACAGAAGAGCATTCTGCATTTACACCAGATCAATGTCATGCTTCAGTAATAAATCTTGGCCACTGTGTCCCAGACTTTGTTAAAGTCAGTTGGATTGGATGATTGTGGTCATTTTCTCCAGTTACCTTCAGTGCTGCAGAAGCTTATTTGCTTCAAGATATTTTGCCCTATTAATGAGGTATTGATCAGACATGTCTGACTTTCAAGCACCAGTCTAGCTGGACAAGGGGAACCCCGGCAGACTTCCCATCCATTCATGCAACAAGGTATGAATTAAAGCCCTTTATTAACCACTGAAAGTCTGTTGGCTTTTCTTTAGCAGTTTTGATTTGGTTGTTAACTTATTAAAGGCCTAGTATTTCAGTTTCTTCTGTTTCTCTGCTCCTTTCGGATGCTTCTTAAAACCTACCTCCATGACCAAGCTTTTGGCCATCTGCCCCATTATCGTCTTATGTAGCTCAGTGTCAAACTTTGCTTTATAACGCTCCTTATAACACACCTTGGGACATTTTATTACATTAAAGGTGCTATATAAATACAGGTTATTGGTGTTCTTCTCCCTTGAACTGCGGCCCCACTAGTCCCCAACCACCACCACCCTTTAACTATCATAGTTTCACCCATTCACTTCATCTGTCCATGTCCCTTTGTAACTTTCTGCACCCATCGACACTTACAAGCAGTTGTTTTTATTCTTTCGTTGGATGCGGGCATCGCTGGCAAGGCCAGCATTTGTCGCCCATCCTTAATTGCCCCTTGACAACGGAGTGGTTTGCTAGACCAGTTCAGAGGGCATTTAAGAGTCAACCACATTGCTGTGGGTCTGGAGTCACATGTAGGCCAGGCCGGGTAAGGACGGCAGATTTCCTTCCCTAAAGGACAGGAGTGAACCAGATGGGTTTGTTCGACAGTCGATGATAGTTTCATGGCACCATTACTGAGAATAGCTTTCAAGTCCAGATTTTGAATAGTTAATTGAATTTAAACTCCACCAGCTGCCGTGGTGGGATTTGAACCCATGTCCCCAGGGCATAAGCCTGGGCCTCTGGATTACTAGTTCAGCAACATTACCATTGCACCACCATCTCCCGAACTGTGCCTCTTAGCTTTGTGTCATCTGTGACCTTAGATACACAACTTTATTCCTTATCCAAGTCATTGATATATACGGTGAAAAGCTGAAGCTCCAGTACAGGATAGCATACAAGGCTACAGGCCAAGTGCTGGAAAACGGGATTAGAATAGTTAGGTGCTTGATGGCCGGCACAGACACGATGGGCCGAAGGGCCTGTTTCTGAGCTGTATAACTCTATGACTCTACAGACCACTGGCAAACACCACATGTCATATGGCCAAATCCAAGCAGTGTACACATGCAAAGTTCTGACATCGTGACACCAGTACAGGGAATCAACAGGATCCTGCCATTCCATCACGTCACAATGTCACTGCCAGGATCGCACAGTTGTTTTACTAACCCCAGGAAATCCAGAACACCGACTAAAAAGCAGGCTATGGAATCAGAGAAACACAACTTTCACTTCCAGTAAAAAGCTCCAAAGAGACTTGGGGATCCAGGTACAAAGAGCATTAAAATGTCATTAACAGATACAGAAAATAATCAAAAAGGCTAATGGAATGCTGGCCTTTATATCTGGAAGACTAGAATACAATGGGGTAGATGTCATACTTCAGCTATACAAAGCCCTGGTTAGACCACACCTGGAGTTACTGTGAGCAGTTCTGGACACCAGACCTTAGGAAGGATATATTGGCCTTGGAGGGAGTGCAGTGTAGATTTACCAGAATGATACCTGGACTCCAAGGGTTAAATTATGAGGAGAGATTACACAAACTAGGGTTGTACCCTCTGGAATTTAGAAGGATTAAGGGGTGATTTGATCAAAGTTTTCAAGATATTAAGGGTTGGAGAGAAATAATTTCTGCTGGTTTGAGAGTCCAGGATTAGTCGAAAAATAGTCGAAAAATTAAAGCCGAGCCTTTCAGGAGTGAAATTAAGGAACATTTCTACACAAAAAGCATGGTAGAAGTTTGGAACTCTCTTCTGCAAAGGGCAATTGATGCAAGATCAAATGTTAATTTGCAATTAATCCACTTTTGCGGGTCAAAAGTATGAAGGGATATGGGACAAAGGTGTCAAATAGCTTGCCAGAAATCCCTACCTATGTTGACACTTGAAGCCTGGTGCTCCAGCACATAATCAGGCTGTCACTTCAGTGTAGTATTGAGGGAAGACTGCATTGTCTTTTGGATGACATGTTAAACCCTCTCGTGTGGACATAAAAGACTCTGCAGGGGTCATTTTAACCCCATAATCGGGTGGGTTTGGGTCAGGTGGGATGTTAAAATGTGAAAAGTCTTGGTGTGTCGGGCAGTCTGCTGCCTTAACCTTCGGGGTTTTGGTGCAAAACTCGAGCAGTAGGTCAAAGCCATTTAATTCTGCTGGCGATGATTTGGCATTGCATCCAACAACAAATCCTGCAGGTTCCTCCACTTCCCATGCACAGGACAATCTGCTAGTCTGAGTACAGCAATGTTGCACAGAAGTCCCGGAGTCTGTGAAAATGCCGATTTCCGAGCTGATCCAATGGATCATGTGTCCGAATTCACATGATTGTTGTGGCACATTAAACACTATTCAGTGTTCTCATGCACAGCCCTGCTGTTTGTTCCTTCTCATGGTTTATTATTCAGTCATGTCCTTTTCTTGCCCAATATATGTCTTTTACTGTTTAATTTTTCTGATTAATCAGTCTATCAGTCTCCCCCTTTGCCAAATTTTAAGAGCGCCAACCGGCACAGACACGATAGGCCAAATGGCCTCCTTCTGTGCCAGGCATTGGCAGCTTGCTGTGACTACCAAATGAGGCCTGAGGACCAACCTTTCATGATCCTTGGGACTCCATCTACAGGCATGAGGATTGGCCCAAAACCAATTCCATGGCAACATGATAGTCCTGCCAGAGGCGTCATCCCATTCAAAATGGGTTGGTGTGCGGACCATCCAGACCTGAGCTTTGCCCATCAGAAAATACCTTCCATTATGTACACACTCTAGACTTAACTATCGCTCAGCTGCATAAAGCAACACACCCATGGATTGGAACCCAGTGGTGTACTTAGGGTGGATTACTTTCAAACCAGGTGTTATCTTCAATTGCAAATTTACGAGCAGGCCAGCCTTCTGTATCAATAGATTCTGAAAGCAGCTGAGAGACGTCTTCAAATGTCAATGTGTTCACAGTGTAAATACTGTAAATACAATAAAAGTGTTAATTTAGTCGGAGGTGGATAGAGTTGAAAACTTGCCAACCTAGGGATTCCAAGCTAAAAGGAAAAAAGAATTTGCATTAATTTAGTGCCTTTCACAATTTCCAAAGCGCTTTGCAGACAATTAAGTACTGTTTGAAGTGCTGGTACTGTTGTAATGTAGCAAACGTGGCAGCCAATTTGCATACAGCAAGCTCCCACAAACAGAAATGTGATAATGACCAGATCATCTGTTTTCGTGATGTTGATTGAGGGATAAATATTGACCAGGGCACAAGGGAGAACTCCCCTGCTCTTCTTCGAAATAGTGCCACAGGAACTTCTGCATCCACCTGAGAGAGCAGGCAAGTCTTCAGTTTAATATCTCATCTAAAATACAGCACCTCTGATAACACAGCACTGGAGAGTCAACCTAGAGTTTTGCACTCAAGTCCTGGAGTGGGACTTCAACCCACAACCAACTGACTTAGAGACACACGGTCAACCCACTAAGCCACAGCTGACACTTTTCCCAAGCTTGCCACGTCCTTAGTTAAGTCTTTTCTCCCGCTCCTCCCAAGATTCTCCCTTCCTTTTCTCCTGTGGGCACTGACCTATGCTCAAGTATACAGTGATTGTAGCATAAGGGAGCCACTCATGGCTGAATCTAATCCCATCCTCACACATACACACTTTCAGGCGGTGGTCACTGGGTGCTGATGTGGAGTTAGGTCACAGATCAGCCATGATCTCAGGCTCGAGGGGCTAAGTGGCCTAATCCTGTTCCTATAATCAGGAGCAGAAAGCAAGGGCAGGGAGTGGGGTGCATTGAGGTCAATTGAGGTCAACTGGCTCAACACAAGCCAGCACGAGGGTGTGAGCTTCCTGGTAAGTAAAAGTTCCGTTCCCCACTGGCCACAAAGGTTGTGGGTTTAAGCACATGATCTAGGATGTCACCTCGGTGCAGTCCTGAGGGAGTGCAGCACTGTCAGAGGTGCCATCTTTCAGGTGAGATGGTAAAGGAAGGCTTTGTCTCCTCTTTCAGGAAAAGATCCCATGGCACTTTTTCAAAGGAGGGCCGAGGCGCTCTCCTGGTCAACATTAGTCTCTCAAAAAAAACCAGATTGTCTGATCAGTCATCTTATTTGCTGTGGGACCTTGCTCTGAGAAAGCGTCAATTCTTTTAAAAGGTACCTGGACATGCACCTGAAGTGCTGTAAAACTCAAGGCTATGGACCTGGTGCTGGAAGGTGGGATTAAATTCGGCGGCTAGTTTTTTCAGCCGGCACGGACATGATGGGCTGACTGGCTTCCTCTGTGCCGTAATTTTTCTGTGGTTCTATGGTTCTAATGAGCTAAGTACCAGGACACAGGCATGTGACTCTGAGCCAGAGTCACTCTGCAACTGTAACACCCAGAGTAAGGTTCTGTACATAGTTAGCTCTGTACTGTATATAACTGTTTAGCTGCAATAAACCTGTTTGAGATCTTCAGCATAACTGGACTCCACGCATCGCATTTATGTTGCATCAGACAACATAAAAGAACTCATTACAAGAGGCAGAGACATAGGTGGACTCTGTTTTAGGATTTAACTGGGACCAAAACCACCCAAAAGGCCAATGACTTTCTGTGGGCAGTGGCTAGTCACGATGCTGAGGTATGATCTGAAGCTTATTCATCCTGCCCTGCTCAACATTGCTGTGTGCTCCACCTGCTGACCTGGATGAAAACACTCTGTGCCGGAAGAAGCTCATGTGGAAGTTAGTGTTGGGATTTGATTCTGGGTCTCTTAATCCATAGGAATGACTTCATTTCAAGGGAAAATTTGGGGAAATATAAAATCCTACTGACTGTATCACTTTAGATGAGTTCCTCTTTAATAGAAAAGGCAAGACTTTCATTTCTATAGCACCTTTCAAGGCTAAGGCCACCTCAAAGTACTTTACAGCAAATGAAGTGTAGTCACTGCAGCAATGTAGGAAACAAGGCAGCCAATAGGCACACAGCAAGCTCCCACAAACAGCAATAAGATGGTGATCAGATAATCTGTTTTATTAACCAGGCAGAACTCCCCTGATCTTCCAATATGTGGGATCATTTATGTCCATCAGAGAGGGCAGACAGGGCCTCAGTTTAGCATCTCACCAAAAAGATTGAGGCTCCAACAGTGCAGAACTCCCTCACTACTGCACTGCAATGTCAGTCTGGACTGTATACACAAATCTCCAGAGTGGGCACTTGAACCCACAGCTTTCTTAGAGGTGACAGGACGACCCACTCAATTTACTTCTTTCTTGATCCTCGACTCGTGTGCCTGCAATCGCCCCAAGGGTTCTCCCAATCTCCTGCCGTCACCTTGGAAGCATCCCCAGAGAAACAGCATAAAGGACTTAAAATGGCCATTTACATCATGTGGCCGGGGCAGAGTGGGGCGGAGATAAGTAAGATCAATTGTGGTCAATGTGATCTCCTGGAATAGCTAAGGGGTTTGGAGAGGAATTTTACAGATTAGGCAAGTGGAGAGTATTCCATCACAGTCCTGACTTGTGACTTGTATATGGTGGACAGGCTTTGGGGAGGCAGAAGGTGAGTTACTCACCGCAGAGTTCCCAGCCTCTGGCCTGCTCTTGTATTTATGTGGCTGCTGCAGTTCAGTTTCTGGTCAATGGTAACCCCCAGATGTTGCTGGTGGGGGATTCAGCGATGGTAATGTCCAGGTCTTGCTGCATGCGGGCACGGATTGTTTCTGTATCTGAGGAGTTGCGAATGGAAATGAACATTGTCCCATCAGCAGCGAACATCCCCACTGGTAATTTTATCATGGAGGGAAGGTCACTGATGAAGCAGCTGAAGATAATTGGGCCTAGGACACTACCCTGATGAACTAGAGGTCTAGATGAGGCAGTGTCTCACTTGCCTCATCTGAGAAACACCTCTGTTATCCACTGATGCTTGGTGCTGGGTGAGTTCAGCTGTTATGTCTCCTTATGGTCTATGAGCCTGTCAACACTCATGTCTAGGCTTACACATGGAAAATAACCACATCGGTGGAAGACTGAGACAGGGAGGGGAGGGCAAATGATTTCTGTTGCACTGTTTCTCAGTGAGGACTTGGCACCTTCAGTTCAAGAGGGGAGAAAGCTGCTTATTTGTGGTGAGGGGGCTGGGGTGTGGGGGAGATTTATACAAGGAACTAGCAATGATCTGGCACAGACTTGATGGGCTGAATGGGCTCGCTGGAGCCCGGTGAGACTGATTGCACACTTTCAATTTTACGCTCATGCGATGATCATGAGACTGCAAACTGACAGAGTGTAGCAATTGTCTCCACAATTACAAGCTTGCACAATCTGTCATTCAGGTTTGCAAACTTTACTCCAAACACTATTTCCTTTCTTTTGCAAGAACATACACGTCATCATTCAACTTACATAGTATTTACAGCGCAGAAACAGGCCATTCGGCCCAACTGGTCCATGATGGTGTTTATTCTCCACACAAGCCTCCTCCCACCTTATTTTATTTCAGCCTATCACCATATCTTTCTCTTCCTTTCTCCCGCTTGTGTTTATCTAGCTTCGCCTTAAATACATCTGTTATTCACCCCAGCCACTCCGTGTGGTAGTGAGTTCCACATTCTCACCACTCCCTGAGTACAGAAGTTTCTCCTGAATTTCCTATTGGATTTATTGGTGACTATCTTACATTGATGGCCCCTAGTTCTGATGTCCCCTGGGTTCTGGAGGAACGTTTGCAAAAGTGGAGCCCAGGAAGCGATCTGTGGAACCTCCCTCTCTGTGGCAATATCATCAGCCAGTTATGAAAGCACATTTTTTGGCATTAACCCTGCTTTGGATGCAATTGCCACAGAGTCATATTTCCCACACTGAGGCTATTTTCTCCCTCCGCCCCTTGAGGGGGCTGATTCGTACAGAAGCCCCATCTCAGCCACCACTGCTGGCAGCCCAGCCATGCCTTGCCCAGCCGGCCATTCTTCCTGTGTGAGCCTGCAACAGTGAGTGCCAGCAGGCTGTTCAGCTACGCAACTGAACCCACCCACGGCTCACCCACTTGCTGGCAGGAGTCACTGGATTGCAATCAGAAGTGGGAGCCATGGCCGGGAGTATCTTCCTGCGAGCTGGTAGCTAATTGAAACCCATCCACGGCCGCACCCAGCTGAGATCAGTTGAAATGGAACAGACAGGAAATTGAATTCTCTATGATGAGATAATCCCAGACATAATGTATCATTTCATGGTGACTAACGCATTAATTATTGAATGGGAATAAACAACGGCAACATGCAATTTCCCGCACTCTCTCTCTTGGTCTAAACATGTTTGTGAGGGGATAAGGGATTTGAAATAGTTGAACACCTCCTATTCTATTAGACAAATCTTTAGCTACATATGTAGCTGTAGCTCACTTAGTATCACTTTTTCTGCTGAGTTAGATGGTCCCACTGCGAGCAATATCGAGCACAAAATCTAGGCTACTATTTCCAGTGAAGCATTGAGGGAGTGGTGTACTGCTGGATGGTGCCAATGGTGAGATGTTAAGCCAAGGACAAAAAAGATCCCATGGCACTATTCAAATATTATCCCTCAAACACCCTCCACCCACCCCCCCCCCCCCCCCACATCACTTTAAGGGGGAGGTGGTGCCGTAATGTTAATGTCACCGAGCTAGTAATCCAGAGGCCCAGGCTAGTGCCCTGGGGACACGGGTTCAAATCCCACCACCCCAGCTATTGGAGTTTAAATTCAATTAATTTAACTAATAAAAATAAAATCTGGAGGTGAAAGCTAGTCTCAGTAAGGGTGCCGTGAAATTACCATTGATTGTTGTAAAAATCCATCTGGTTCACTAATGTCCTCCAGGGAAGGAAATCTGCCATCCTTACCTGGTCTGGCCTACATGTGGCTCCAGACCCACAGCAATGTGGTTGACTCTTAACCGCCCTAGCTAGCCACTGAGCTGACAAGGGCAATTAGGGACGGGCAACAAATGCTGGCCTTGCCAGCGATGCCCACATCCCATGAAAGAATAACAAAAAAAGAATCAGACTATCTGATCATTATCACATTGTTGCTTGATTTTGGCTTCGCACACCGCTCGCTTCCCCTCCCCCCTCCTCCCACCAGGTTAAAATAGGGTCTAGTTCTCAAAATGTCTGGAATTGTTCATCTATTAATGTATTAGTTCTGTTTCATGCAGCGGGACCATTCTGCATACTGGTTTCCTCCCACAGCCAAAAGACTTGCAGGTTGATAGGTAAACTGGCCATTATAAATTGCTCCTAGTATAGGTAGGTGGTAGGGGAATATAGGGACAGGTCGGGATGTGGTAGGAATATGGGATTAGTGTAGGATTAGTATAAATAGGAGGTTAATGGTCGGCACAGACTCGGTGGGCCGAAGGGCCTGCTTCAGTGCTGTATCTCTAAAACTAAATCTAAACACTGCTTTTCGGAAGCTGGATCAGGGGATTCCTGGGAGTGTAGGAGTAAGTATATATACATAGGGGAACTTGATTTAATTGAAGAACCTGTACTGTGTTATAAGGAACAATCAGCTAGATATCTATTGAACCAATCCAATTTGTGCAGTCTACATTTGTTCCTACGCATTTCAGTAGTAATTCTAGTGTCCAAGAACACATGAGGCATGTTGGCCTAGAGCAGCTAGTTGACATTTAAAGGGTGGGTCCCAGAAAATATTTGCAGCAGGGGCCCTGGGAATTTGGCAATAGTTGCAGGGGGTTCCACAGGAGTCAATATTGGCAGGGGTTTCCCCACACAGAATAGTTTGAAAGTCACTGAACTAGATTAATTGAAGTGAATACAAAAAAATGCAGGAAATGACTCAGCAGGTCAGGCAACGTCTGTCGAGAGAGAAACAGAGTTAATGTTTCAGGCAGGTGACCCTTCATCACTGATCTGAAACGTTAACTCTGTTTCTCTCTCCACAGATGTTGCCAGACCTGCTGAGTTTTTCCAGCGGTTTCGGTTTTTATTTCAGATTGCCAGCATCTGCATTATTTCGCTCTTGTAGATTAATTGAAGTATTGTTTACAAGCAGGCAGATTTTAGCCTACTTCAATGAGTTCCACTATATTAGTGGAGGAATTCTGAGCATCACAGGGAGATTGTTAGGAGCTGGCTGTATAATCAGACTGTATTATCTAATCTATGTTTTACTGCTATTTGTGTTTATTTCTAGTTGATTATTTCTGGCAGTAAACTATAATTAGATTTAATTCACACCTTTAAGCAAATGTGCTGGATAAATACAGAGCCCAGAAGCTAGATCTGCAATCAAGAGCAAATGAAATGTAATTAAATGAAAAGCAAAATCCTGCAGAGGTTGGAAAGCTGAAACAAAAACTGAATCAAGCAGCAGGTCAGGCAGCAGCTGTGGACGTAAATCCTTCCTCATTTATGCTTCTGCCCAGTTAAACGTCTCCTCTTCTCCGCTAGGGTTCCCAACTCTGTTTGGATGTATTCCTGGAGGTCTCATCACATGACTGCTCAGTCAAACAGCCTTTTGCACCCCATCTCCAATATTTTGCTATTACACTAAAGCTTTGACAAAGAAAACGACAAAAAAGGCACAATTTTGTTTGATGCCCCTCGGATTTTTCTCCTGCGTCTGCTTGCAGCAGAGTCCAGGAGATTAATCTTTAATTCCTGGAGGCTCCAGCGCAATCCTGGAGAGCTGAGAAACTCTTCTGCACTTTACTGGCCATTCAGAACTTTACCTGTGTGTGCCCCATTGTGTTTGATATTTTCTCCCCTTATCCCTTCCCTTCGTTCTGTTCCTTTCTCAATGCTGTTTGACTGTCGTGTCCTCCAGTTCTGAAAGATGGTTTATGCCTGAAGCATCAATCTCCCACATTCACTGTCTGACTTGCAGAGTGCTTGCAGCACTTTCTGTTTTAGATTTAGATTCGGTAAACACTGCAGTGGAGCAAAAGAGACCAAGAGGCAGTGCAAAGGAGCTGAATCATTAATGTGTTTATGAGAAGTGGCATTTATTTATGTTCTGTTTAGTCTGACTGCAGAAGTGAGGTCTGCTTCTGAATACTGAAGAGAAATGTCTCAAACGGGAGAATTGAAGTAGTTCGAGCAATAGACTGGTCTTATTTGTGGCTCATTGGGTAGCATGTTCAGCTTTAACTCAGGAGGTTGTGTCCAGGCTCATACTCCAGTGGGGTACTGAGGGAGTGCTGTGCTGTCTTTCAGATGTCATATTAGACTGACGCCCTGTCTTCTCTCTCACGTGGATGCAAAATAATCTCATGGCACTATTTGAAGACCAACAGGGGAGTTCTCCCTGGGGGCCTTGCTAGCATTGATTCTCTCAATCAATTTTCTCCCTCCTACCAACCCCCGGAAGTACCAAGTCTTGCTGGGATACAGGCCGGTGGGTGCCAGTTGCCCTTTGGCACCTTAGTCAAGGATTCCTTAATGCTAGTGTGTTGGCAGGCTGGTTGATCTTGTGAGCCTAACCTCCTACAACCCTCCGAGATCTCTGCACTCCTCCAATTCTGGCCTCTTATACATCCTCAATTTTCATCACCCCACTATTGGTGGTTATACTTTCAGCTGCCTAGGCCCTAAGCTGTGGAATTCCCTCCCTAAATCTCTAACTCTCTCTTCTCCTTTAAGACACTCCTTAAAACCTACTCCTTTGACCGAGCTTTTGGTCACCTGTCCTAATAACTCCTTATGTGGCTCAGTGTCACGTTTTATTTGATAACGCTGCTGTGAAGCGCCTTAGGATTTTTCTACTGTGCTAAAGGCGCTATATAAATGCAGGTTGTTCCAAGTAAGGTATGACAGGGTTGGCAAGGGTGGTGGGGGAGAGAGACGAGTAAGGGCTTCTAGCTTAAAAGTCTGGCTGTTGCTGCCCAGATCGACATTTTACAAATTTCTGAACACTACAATCAAAAACCAGAATGATTCCAAACTGGAAAGGGCGTGCCCCTGAGTCATGATGGAGTGGGTGGCGCCTGGATGTGTGATTCACAACAAAGCTGTGATTAAATATAGACATTGCTCAACAAATCAGGGAGGGCACCATCACTCAGTTCTTTTCCTGATGGAATGTATGTTAAATCACTTTTTTTTGGTGACAGGGGGAATGAAGTGGGTTGAATTACCCTTTTTGCAGAGATTCTACAGTACTGAAACAGGCCTTTCAGCCCAACTGGTCTTTGCTAGTGCCTCGTACTCCACACAAGCCTCCTCCCACTCTAATTATGTCCTGCCCTTGTATCCCTCTGTTCCCTTCTCCAATAGGAACAGGGGTTGGCCATTCAGCCCCTTGAGTCTGTTCCACCATTCAATTAGATCAGTTTTGACATTTAAATGTAAATCATTGATATATATCATGAAAAACAAGGGACATAGTTCTGAGCCCTGTGGAACCCCACTGGAAACAGCCTTCCTGTCACAAAAACACCCATTGATGTTACTTCCTACCACTGAACCAATTTTGGATCCAACTTGCCACTTTCACTTGGGTCCCATGGCTTTTACTTTACTGACCAGTCTGCCATGTGGGACTTGCCAATAGCCTTGCTGAATGTAGGCTACATTAAACGCACTACCCTCATTGACCCTCCTAGTTACCTCCTCAAAACGTCAATCAAGTTAGTCAAACGCAACCTTCCCTTAACAAATCCACGCTGACTGTCCCTGATTAATCCGTGCAGACTGAACTAGTCATGAACAGGAAACACATAGGCACACAGAAACATGCACACATGTGGTTTATTTCTAAAGGGGTAGAATTGAAAAGCAGGAAGTTACGTTAAACTCATTTGGAATCTTGGTTAGACCACACTTGGAGTACTGTGAACAGTTCTGGTCTCCATATTAGAAATAGGATGTAAAGGCACTAGAGAATGTACAAAAAGAATTCACAAGGAGCATACCAGAGCTGAAAGGTTATACCTATCAGGAAAGATTGAACAGGCTGGGGGTCTTTTCTCTAGAAAAGAGAAGATTGAGGGATGACCTGATAGAGATCTTTAAAATTATGAAAAGGTTTGATAAGGTAGACGTAGAGAAGATCGTTCCACTTGCGGGCAAAAACAGAACTAAAACCCATAAATATAAGATAGCCAGTAATAAATCCAATAAGGAATTCATAAAAAACCTCTTTACCCAGACAGTGGTGAGAATGTAGAACTCCCCAGGGAGTAGTTGAGGTGAATAATATAAATACATTTAAAGGGAAGCTGGATAAACACAGGAGGGATAAAGGAATAGAGGATACACTGATGGGGTGAGATGAAGTAGGGTGGGAGGAGGTTCTTGTGGAGCACAAACACCAGCATGGACCAGTTGGGCTGAATGGCCTGTTTCTGTGCTGTAAATTCTATGTAATACATTGTAATACCATGTATATATACACACCTAAACATACATACGCATACCCACATGCACACACAGTCATTAAAATCCACTTTGTTCCTCAAAGGAATTGTCGATTTTTAATTCTGGATGAACACAAAAACTCGCATCGAATTATACAGACACCACAGCTGAGGAGAACAGCAGTTACACTCCTGATAGACTGGTTAAATACTAGCGAGGTACTTAATAAGCTGAAACCTGCCACAGCCAGTGAATGTCGTTGCAAAGTGTGTCCGCCTCCATTATTTCAGTTCCGGCTCTTGGCCTTGTACTGGGAGGCCTTCGACTTTGTGGGAATAAAATGACAGCCTGTATTGAAAGTTCTGTTTGTGGTAACGTACTTTGCTGTTCATTTGATACGGCTGATCAGATATCTTCTGATTTCTGGAGCAGGTATTAATTACTTGGAATTGTGAGGAAGGGATGAGATCAATGGGTCAACAGCAGACATGTGATTATGCAAAATTTTATAATCCTTTCATATAAAAGCATGGATTATAGTCGTGGCAAGTTTTTCATTAATTTGCATTTTAAGTGACTAAAATGTAGATGTTACTGTATCTGACTGAACAGGTACAATAGGAATATTCACAGTCTGTCTTTTCCAATATCTTGTGCAATGATGTGTAACCACTATGGAATAGGACACGCAAGGGATTGTCAGGTTTCCTGCTTAAGCTGCCAGTTTCACATAGCCTTTCATAGACCCGTGCTCAATATTATTGTTGAGCTAGCATACAGGGAATAGCCTGAACTGAAGGTGATTGTTCTTTAAGATTTTCAGCTTCATCCATGCATTTCATATAATACAACACTGTTGGGTCTTTCTGGGTCTCTGGCTCAGCTCCCCCACGGCCCCATATGCGTTGATTTGTCTGGTTTAGTTCACTTCCACACTCATTCCTCTTCTGCTCTAACGCCACCTCTGCTTCGGCATATTTACAACAAGAAATACAAACGTGTGCAGTTTTGTGCTTGATAACTATCAGGACTGCAACAAGAGCAAACAGGAACCACCCATAGGTTCTTTAGCAAGTTTCCCAGCATTCCTAATGTGCACCAGTATCCTGAAAAGCTAAAATAAATCTTACTTTTGTTAAGAGGAGAACTTAAGGGTGTGATTCAGGCTTGTCTCCTATACTGAGCTTGGTAAAGACAATGGGCTGGATTTTGGGCAGGAGGTGGGCTGGAAAGTCAGGAGGAACCCCACTCCGGTCTTTTGGGGTCAAAGTTTAAGGAGGCAGGATTCCCTTTAAAGACTTTATCGGGATGGGGAATCCCACCCCCAAGAGCTGCTGGCCAATCATAGGGCCTGGATCGGAGGCAAGTAGCAGCTAAAAATAGCCCCATTGACTGGCGTGCTATTTGCCCGGCTCCATCTCGCTACCTTTGCAGAGGTGGAATCGGAGGCCACAGAAGGACGACTCGTCCACATGCAGTAGGTTGTCGATCAAGCTCATTAAGAGCAGAATTGAGGTCAATTAAAGGAGGCGGACTAGAATTTTCCAGCCGGCCTCTGGATTCAAGCGGTGGGGGCCAGTGTAGGTGCCAGGAGGTGGGCACTCGGCAGCAGGCTGGGGTGCCAGCACTCCAGGCAGGCCTAGAGGTCCTCCCTGCTTGCCTGTGTGCTGCAGCCACCTCAGTCCGCCCTGTAGAGGGACTCTCTCCACCTCCCCCACAGTGGTGGCCTGGCTGCAAATGCCAATTTTTAATGAAAGGTCAAAAAAAGTTGGAGAGAGGGCGCCTTCATTTTGAAGCGCCCTCTCTGTTACTTACCTTCCACTGCAGCCTGCTGTTATTTTTAGCTGGAAGACCTCTGATTGGCCCTCCAGCTTCGAGTGCCCAGCCACCTGCGGTCCTTAATTGGACTTTGAACCTGCCCTCTGGCCATTAATTGGCCGCTCCAAGGGAAATCATAGGTGACTGTTTTCCCCCCGGGGGCAGGTTTGGGACCTGGAAACCCAACCTCTGTTTCCCACCCTCGGAGGGAAAATCCAGCCCCAGAAGTCAGACAATAAGGGGAGAACAGTGCAGATTTAAACACAATACTGATGGTGAACACTCTCTTGTTTATGTTATAGGCCCTGTAGGGAATGAGAGAAAAGGACAGACGCTGTATTTGTCTCATTGAACTGATCAGATGACAGTGGCTCTGTGATGTTTCTGCCATGCTTGTTTATGTCACAACTCAACGCCTCAGAAGGCTGTGGGTACAAGCCCCACTCCAGAGATCTGAGCAAGCAATCTAGGCTGACACTCCAGTGTCATACCGAGGGAGTGCTGCACTGCCGGAGACGCTGTCTTTCGGATGAGACATTAAACCGCGGCTCTGTCTGCCCTCTCATGGATTAAAAGATCCCACGGCACTGTTTCAAAGAAGAGCAGGGGAGTTCTCCCCGGTGTCCTGGCCAATATTTACCCTTCAATCAACATCACTAAAACAGATTATCTGGTCGTTTGTCTTGTCCAGAACTCGGCTGTCTGTGCACCCATCACCCCTGTGCTCACCGATCAATGTTGGCTCCCAGTCTTCCAACATCTTAAATAGAAAATTCTCATCCTTATGCTTAAATCCCTTCAGGGCCTCGTCCCTCCCTATTTCTATAACCGCCAGCAGCCCTACAGCACTCTCCATCCCTCCAACTCTGTCTCTTGAGAATAACCCCACCACACCACCAACAGCTGTGCCTTCAGCTGTTTAAGCCTAAGTTCTGGAATTCTCCCTCAAATTTCTCCACCTCTCTCTTCCCCCCCCTCCCCCCCTTGAAACCCACCTCTTTGGATCCATGTCCTTCGTCGGATTAGTGCCCGTTTCTGTATGGTAATACCTCTGCGCAGCGCCTTGGGACATTTTGCTATGTTACAGGCACTATATAAATGCAAGTTCTTGTTGCAGTTTGGGGGGGACCTTGCTGTGCACAAATTGGCTGCTCTGTTTGCTGACACACTTCGAAAGCATTGGACGTTCTGAAGACAGGAAAGGCGCTACATAAATGCAGGGTTCTTTCTTCTTAGCTTTGAGGTACGTAGCTAGTGAATGAATGCTCCACACCTGAGTTTGCCAATTGTATGACCGTGCCAGAGTGAGTCAGGTGGCATTGTTGAAATCTCACTTGGCAGTGCCCGTTGATAAAGACATTCTTCTGCTGCCTGTTGGATCTTGCTGTACTCTCCGTTCCTTATTTAGCGGCCTCCTATTTGGCATTAAATATTCCCGAATGTGGAGGAGGGATGCTAACCAGGAAAGGGAACTCAGGAAATAAATACTACACGGAAGCCAGCAAGGTGCAATATAGTGAGTTAAACCACCCTGAATGGGTTTGCCCATACTGAAGCAGTAATACAATGGAAAATCATTTCATATGGGTCAGTGCACCAAGAATATCGCTTTCAATATCATATTAACACACAAGGAAGCTGGAGCAGACTTATTGCAGGCACCTGCTATCCATTACTGGTCACCAGAAGGAAAATGCAAAAAACTCCCAAGTTTTGATCTGGTCTGTGTTGACTTAGTTGATCTCAGTCAGTGCACTGTCCAGTAAATGCCTTCAGTGCTGCTGGGTGAAGGAGAAAACCCCTCACGCCACCCCCACCTCCACCCCCATCAGCTGGGGTCCCCGCTCCTGATCGTCGTCCAGCAGCCGCTGCAGGAAAGTATGCACAGGTGTATTGGGGGAAGAGCAGGTTCCCATTCCACTGTGATGCCCCATGCGGGTGAATAGCCCACCAGCCTTTGCCGCCCAGCTTCACACAAGCGGTGAATGGTGCCTTGGGCAAGTTACTGGAGAACAGCCCTGGTGAAATTGGTGCCTCCAATAGAGCAGGGGAGGGAGGGAAGTGGGTCGGAAAAGACAGCAGTGATTGAAAGGATCGGGGTGGGGTTCAGTTGTTTAACTGGTACAAAATGGCCCAGGAACATCACACAAGATGAAGGGAAGGGCAAGGAAGTAGGACTTACCTATTTTTACAAAATCCTCTTGGCATTTGTCAAGTGGATTTTTCTGCATTGCATATCACAACTTGTTCCGTGACACACCGATTGGCTTTAAATTGCCTCCTTTAATTGCATTAATATGATTGCAGCTTTATAAACCGAGCTGCCAATTAGCCAGGGTTTAATAAATATCATCTTGATCCTCGTATAAGGGCTCAACGCAGTGTGTGCTGAGCACTTCTAGTGATGTCTGCTTAATTAAAAAACACCAGTGTTTTGTGTCATAATCACTTTCTAATCATGCAATTTACAGCACTCTCATGTTTCTGTGTCAAACACAGACACCCACACACACGCCCGCATACAAATGAACAACTTTGTGTGACTGAAAATCCAGCTGAATAAATGTCCTGAAACTTCAAAAGAATTGAAATGTAAAGTTTAGTTTTGTCACTGTTGTTTTTCCCCTTTAAATCTCCCTCCACCACCAACCCGCCCACAACCACCAAAAAAAGGCGCTGACTCAAGCCGGGCCCTTTTACGTCACCTCACCTGAGTGACCACACCACGTGCCCGAGCCCCCGCAGTGTTGACAGGCTATTTGGCAACTCACTCCTGTATTGAAGGAAACTGATCTCCTTTGCACTCTTTGTATTGCCGACTTGGTGCTGTTTTGAAATGTATTTTTTTTTTTACAGATTTTATGAATAAAGTATATTTTGGAGAAAAAAAGGCTATTTGGCATTGGATGGCATCACCTCTGAGGTTAATGCTGTCCTCGCACGCCCACGTGCCCCTGGGTGTCACTGGACAGTGACTGGAAGCAAGGACTCTAAACTCCGAGAGGGATGGGATGCTCAGCCCTGCTATCAGGACTGAGGTACTTCAACACAGGCTAAGGGATCCTTCCTGATCTGTCTAACAGAGTGCAACACTGGGCCAGCACACTGCCAAAATTTAGACCGGGCTGGTGAGGCCTGTGAACGGCCTTCCCGCCCTGTCGCCAAATGAGGCCCTTAACTTGGCAATTAATCCCCAAGAAGGGCCTCTTCCCGCCGCAGCTGCAATTAGCCGTGCAGCGGGCGGCCCTGTCGCCACGCGGGAAGCACAGCACAAAAGACCATATGGGCTGCTTCCCGGCTCCAGGGGTTCGGGTGGGGGCGGGGCGAAGTCCCTCGTTAAAAGGCACTTAGTGCCTGAACGAGGGATCCTGCATCGGGAAGTGGGGGTCCCGTTGAGAGCCACACCCCTGCTCTTACTAACGACCCCCCCTCCACAACCCCCACCCCAGGAGACCCCTCCTGCCCTGATCTGCCAGTGGCCTGGCTACAGTGACGCTCCTCAGCCGGTCACCTCCAGCAGCAGCCACCGCCTGTGTGGTGGCGCTGCAGGTGCCAGCCTTCTGATTGGCTGGCACCTCTCCAAGGGCGGGACCTCCAGCAACAGGGTCCTTGATCCTGTGGAAGGCCTGCCACTGTCCACTTCAGTGCTTGACTGGCACTAGATTCGGCAGTCGTTCCGGAAAAGAGGCGATGCGGGGATCTCGGCATTGCTTTTTCTGGACGTCGAGGCCCCCGTCACCAGCATAAAATCCCGGCCTAAGCCTGTGTTGAAGTACTTCAGTCCTGGTAGCAGGACTCAGCACTAGGGATGGCATCAATGAGCCAGGAATAAATTACGCTGCCCCCCCCACCACCTCCCCCTTCCCCCTCCTGCCCAACCCTACTCCACCTAAAAGCAGGAACACTGGCCAAAGTTTGATTGAGTTGCAGTGATGCTCCCTGGGGAGGGAGTATCCAGTCTCCAACAATGTCGCCATCCATTGATCACATTGTTTAATGTCCTTCAACCAACTAGAGAACAGGCCATCCTAGACTGGGTATTGTGTAATGAGAGAGGAGTAATTGACAATCTAGTGGTATGAGACCCCTTGGGGAACAGCGACCATAATATGATAGAATTCTTCATCAAGATGGAGAGTGACGTAGTTGATTCTGAGACTAGGGTCCTGAATCTTAGTAAAGGAAACTACGAAGGTATGAGGCGCGAGTTGGCCATGATGGATTGAGAAACGTTACTTAAAGGGATGACGGTGGATAGGAAACGGCAAACATTCAAAGAGTGCATGGATGAACTGCAGCAATCGTTTATCCCTGTCTGGCGCAAAAGTAAAACGGGAAAGGTAGCCAAACCATGGATTACAAGGGAAATTAGAGATAGCATTAGATCCAAGGAAGAGGCATATAAATTTGCCAGGAAAAACAACAGACCTGAGGATTGGGAGCAGTTTAGAATTCAGCAAAGGAGGACCAAGGGATTGATTAAGAAGGGGAAAATAGAGTACGAGAGCAAGTTTGCAGGGAACATAAAAACTAACTTTAAAAGTTTCTATAGGTATGTGAAGAGAAAAAGATTGGTGAAGACAAATGTAGGTTCCTTACAGTCAAAAACAGGGGAATTTATTATGGGGTATAAAGAAATGGCTGACCAACTAAATGCATACTTTGGTTCTGTCTTCACAAAGGAGGACACAAATATCATACCAGAAATGTTGGGGAACACAGGGCTTAGTGAGAGAGAGGAACTGACAGAAATCAGTATTAGTAGAAAAATGGTGTTGGGGAAATTGATGGCATTGAAGGCCGATAAATCCCCAGGGCCTGATGGTATGCATCCCAGAGTACTTAAGGAAGTGGCCCTAGAAATAGTGGATGCATTGGTGGTCATCTTTCAATATTCTATAGACTCTGGAACAGTTCCTACAGATTTGAGGGTAGCTAATGTAACCCCACTATTTAAAAAGGGAGGTAGAGAGAAAACAGGAAATTATAGACCAGTCAGCCTGACGTCAGTAGTGAGGAAAATTCTAGAGTCCATTGTCAAAGATTTTATAGCAGAGCACTTAGAGAACAGTGGTAGAATCAGACAGAGTCAGCATGGATTTACGAAAGGGAAATCATGCTTGACAAATCTACTAGAATTCTTTGAGGATGTAACTAGTAGAGTAGATGAGGGGGAGCCAGTGGATGTGGTTTATTTGGACTTTCAGAAGGCTTTCGACAAAGTCCCACATAAGAGATTAGCGTGTAAAATTAAAGCACATGGGATTGGGGGTAGCGTATTGCGATGGATAGAAAATTGGTTGGCGGACAGGAAACGAAGAGTAGGGATAAATGGGTCTTTTTTCGAGGGCTGGAATATAAAGTTATGCTTCAGTTGTATGCTCTGGCCAGACCCCACCTGGAGTAACTGTGTTCAGTTCTGGGCACCACACCTCAGGAAAGAGATATTGGCCTTGGAGGGGGTGCAGTGCAGATTAAATTATGAGGACAGGCTGCTTAGACTTGACTTGTATTCCCTTCAGTTTAGCAGATTGAGGGGCGATCCAATTGGCATGCTTAAGATGGTCAAAGGATTCAATAGGGTGGATACAGAGAAACTATTTCCTCTGGTGGCGGAATTGAGAACGAGGGGACATAACCTTAAAATTCGAGCCAGGCCGTTCAGGGGTGATGTCAGGAAGCACTTCTTCACACAAAGGGGAGTGGAAATCTGGAACTCCCTCCCCCAAAAAGCTGTGGATGTTGGCGATCAACTGGAGCTTACAAGACTGAGATCGATAGATTTTTTGTGAGTTAAGGGCATCAAGGGACATGGAACTAAGGTGGTTGGTTAAATGGTGTTGAGGTACAGATCAACCATGAGCTAACTGAATGGTGGAACAGGTTAGAGGGGGTGAACGGTCTCCTCCTGTCCCTAATGTTCCTGTGTAAAACACTGACCGTCGGCGTGTAGGTTTAAGGAGAGGGGAAAGTAGCCGGGGCTTGTGATCCCGATTGCTGTTCAGTGACTTTTACTGGAAAACATGCAGCCATTCAGTGAGAGCAGGATTATGTTGGGAAGTGATGCCGCCCCCGCCAATAGTAAAACAGTTTGCCTACAGTTGAGGCGTACACATGAAGAATGGCCACATGGCTAAGGGCAGGCGGTATCTTGGAAACTGGGCCCCAGCAAGAATCAGTGACTTCAGGAGAGGAGAGGAGACAAAATAATTTGGTGGATTTTTAAAGAGCACTTCTCACAAAGCAGAAATACATTTTCAAATATGGACTATTAGCACCACAGAGTGGTTGGCCAAGGGTTTGGGATGAGAAGCCTCCCCTCTGGAGTGTTACCAGGAGTTACTACTGTTCCATCCTGTGGCCAGTTTATGAACTGCAACTTACTAGGCCCAGGAGCCAGGGACTTGCTTGCTCTCGTAGCCACACTTTTGTGTCTGGTACTGGGGGACTAAATTGGGGACAAGGGCTAAACAATAACTTAACAGATAGAAAAAGTCTCACCTTCATTGTGGAAATAGCATAAACGTTTTTTGGGCACTAGCAGAAAGAACATAAATTTATGTTTTACAGGAGACCGCTAACTGTAAGATTTGCATATATTCTAAAATTAATTGATATAAATACATTCTCCCTGCAAACTGATGTAAACCGATGGAGAGCGGCAAGGAATCAATTCAATCCGTCGTTAATTGTTATGAGCTATTTTTCTTTGAGCTAACTTGCCGTCATGACATCCACATGATCAAGTGTTACTTTCATGGCTGGTGTAGGTTCCAGAACATATCTCATCGTTCCTTCATTGCCGCTGGGTCAATATCCTGGAATTCCCTGCCTAACACCATTCTGGGAGCACAATGATCACACAGACCGACGATGTGGTGGGATCAGGCTGTCCAACCCTGGCAATGGCGTCAGCTGCCTGAGCGCAGGCGCTGACGCCATTTTTAAAGGGCTTTGAGCCCTGCCGTTAAATTTAAAGATGTAAAGCTACAGTAAATACATGTATTTTGCCCCTCTCCCACCCCCACAATAACAAAGTAATTACTTGTCCTCTCCCCCCCCACCACCCAAAACACCTTGTCCACCTGAACTTCCCCCTCCCTCCCGTGCATAAACTTTAACCTAAAACTCTTCCCACCATTCCCTACACTAATAATGTTACTTTGAACCCGTTCGCCCCAACTCCTGCACTGAGAAACTTACCTCCTCCCCCTCCCCACAAGCGTTCCACCTCGTTTCCCCGGACGGGGATCCAAAGGCATGGGAGTGCCGGCTAGCGGCAGGAAAATTGCAGCGGGATAGAAGGCAGGAATGTAAGTATAATTAAGGCATTCATTTATATTTATTTAACTATGCAAATGGGGGTCCCATGCTGAGCGGGAGGGGGAGCGCTACGAGGCCTCGCCACCGTCGGCAATGTTGGGCCGGGCCCTCCCAGCTTTGGGGTGTGTGGCGGCCCTCTCCTGGAGGCATTTTCCAGGCTCCCCCCCGGCACGACCCTGACATTGGGGAGTCGGTAAAATCCAGTCCAATGACTAGCCAGGCATACACTGCAATTCAGTTTACTATTCTCATCAATGTTTTCCACTTGAAATGAATCCATTATACTCACAAACATTAAGATGCCCATTCATCCGGTACATTTTTAAGTAGCCAACTTGAGGATGGGAGGCCCGTGATGCCATAGGAATGACAATAGACTCACTCGCTTTTTAGCGACGTAGGCCCGAAGAATAGAATACTCTGGGGTAAAGCCTGGCTCGGATATAAAATTAAAACCCGACCCGACCACAGCCAATCCGAACCCGACCCAGGCCCGAGTCCTTCAATTTTTTTTTCGTGCCCGACCCGACAATATCAAACATGTTATTAGTACAGAAAAAAAATCGTGTCAAAACGTAGATTAAAAAGAAAACCCGACCCGAGCCCGAATGCCAGACACAGAATATAGACCCGAGCCGACCTGAACCCAACACATGTAGTCAGGTTTGGTCGGGTTCGGGTCGGATAGCCAGGTCTTATTCTGGGGGAGGCAGTGGCATAGTGGTAATGTCACTAGACTAGTAATCCAGAGCCCAAGCTAATGCTCTGGGGACCTGGGCTTGATTCTCACCACGGCAGATGGTGAAATTTGAATTCAATTAATAAATCTGGAATTAAAAGCTCGTCTAACGGTCACTATGAAACCATTGTCAATTGTTGTAAAAACCCATCTGGTTCACTAATGTCCTTGAGGGGAGGAAATCTGCCGTCCTTACTTGGTCTGGCCTACATGTGACTCCAGCCCCACAGCAATGTGGTTGACTCTTAAAATTCTCTCTGAAATGTCCTAGCAAGCCACTCAGTTCAAGGGCAATTAGGGATGGGCAATAAATCCTGGCCTAGTCAGTGACACCCACATCCCATTAAAAAAAAGGAACATGGAATTGTGCAGCACAGAAGGAGGCCATTCAGCCCATTGTGCCTATACTGGCTCTTTTAAAGATCAACCCATTAGTTCCATTCCCCTGCTCTTTCCCCTTACCCCTCCAAATTTTTCCCTTCAAGTATTTATCGAAATCCCTATTGAAAATTTCTATTGAATCTGCTCCCCCATGTCTATAACAGTTATACTGTGGCTTTACAATGAACTGGTTAGACCACATGTAGGATACCGGGTTCGATTCTGATCACCGCAGCTCCAAGCATCGTAACACAAGCACTGAGAGAGTGCTCAGAAGATCAAGACTCAGTGTGAAGGAGAAAAGTCAGAGGAACTCAAAACCTGCAGGAGGGGGTTAAGAGGGATCCACCCTGAGTTATATCAAATATTCAATGTTAAATTCATAATATTGCTTCAAAGTAAGATAAAGAAGCAAAAGGATATAAATTTAATTGTTAAAAATAATTTTAAAACAGATATTAGGAAAATTCTAACAAGGTGACTGAGGCAAAAGCATCAGGGTTATTTGAATATAATTATATGCTGTGATCGGAGTGTTAAAGGACCAGAGAGATGAGTTACAATGAGACAAATGACCTCTTCTTATCATTAAAAAAATCAATGTTCCAACCTCTTGTGCAAATCCAATTTTAATTGTTCCACAACTGGCAGCCGTACCTTCAGCTGCCTCGGCCCGAAGGTCTGGAATTCCCTCCCTAAACCCCTCTGCCTCTCCTTTAAGATGCTCCATAAAACCCACCTCTTTGACCATCTCCTTATGTGATTCGATGTCAAATTCTGATTAATTACACTCCTGTAATGCTCCTTGGGACGTTTCACTCTGTTTAAGGTGCTACATAAATGCAAGTTGTTGTTGCTGCTGTATGGCAAGGCTGGAAAATGCTACAGGGAAGTAACAGAGTCTAATATTTATCCTATTTCCAAATTCATCAGAGATTCTTAGCATCAAATATTACCTCAGTTGCATTTATTGCACACAATTTTTGAAACAGAAAAATATCACAAGAATTCATCAGTAGAAAATAGTGAAGAAGCACATTTGCTGCCCTCTTGTGAATATGTTTCATATATGTGAATATGGATGTTATTGCTCACTGAAACACTTCCGCAAATTTGTTTGAATACATTGCCTAATGTTATGCGCCAGCCCCTCCACTAACTCACCCAAGTAACATCCTATCATTAACTAATGCCTTGTCACCTACAATTTCATTAGGAATCACTTTCTAACGTGCAGTCCCACTGCCCCAGAAGCAAGTGGTGTTTGTATAAAATTACCAAGGGTCATGGAAGAATTGAGAGGAGTGTTTCCCTCATGAAGTTGTGAATATGGAGAATAAACCCACAGCTAAAGCAACTGATTCGGCATCAATTAACAATCAGCTCAGTGAGGATCTGGTTAAGATTAGCATTGAGGGTCATCAGGACAAGTATGGATACAAATACACTTCTATACGGTACATAACAGATTTCAGCAATCAAACCACAGAGATGGCCTGCCAAGATGAAGGCTCACTGTCACCTTCTCAGGGCAAGTTGGGATGGGCAGTAAATGCCAGTCTTGTCAATGATGTCTACATCCTAAGAATGAATTGAAAAGATATGTAGCATACATTTGAACAGGGGAACTGTGACCACATGCTTGGCTATATTACAGCCAGATTTGATACAATGGTTTACATCATAATCTACTGTTTATAATAGCCCTTCCACTGTTTGCATGGCTCCTGTCGAGAAACTGGTACAAACCCACTGTAACTTCAGGATGAACAGAGTCTTGGTCCTAGATGTCGCATTGTATTGTGGCCAGTTTAATGGTCGTTACTAGAGTCCTCCAGGCAATAAAAAGTGCAAGAGATAGATCATGCCCTATGTCCCACTATCTGGTGGCTAAAGAGGTTGTAAGTATGTAAAGTTGTCGATATAATAACAAGAATTGGTGCACTACTGATATCCTGTCAGTTTTGTCCCTACAAGCTCAGTATCTCCTCTTTACAAAGCATGCTAATAAGACGGAGAGGCAGATCATTACTGTATTGACCCTTTCTCCACTTTGACTTCAATATCAGCCTTCAAAAAGTTGCAGAGTTACCAATAACTTTCAGGTGCCCCAATCTGACAGCTTGGAATTAAATTTGGCTGCGATGGAGCCACATTCCTGTTGTGATTAATTTTAACAAGTTATGTGATCTCACATATGGCACAGTGGAAAGGGATAGAGAGAGAGAGAGAGAGAAGGGAGTAGATGGGATACCGGAGAGCTGCTGGTCAACGTTCCCTCTTTTTTTTTTGTTTTGTGCGGCCTATTTATTTAAGTGCATGGGCCCTTTCCTTTTTTCTTTGCATAGCTGCGCATGCGCGGGAACTTAAAGGGGCTAACTTGTGCTCGGCCTGCACAGGAACCTGGGTTGCTCTGTGGCTGCACTGCTGCTGGTGCTTGTGGGAGCTTAGTAGAAAGAACTTGCATTTATATAGTGCCTTTCACAGCCTCGGGACATCCCACCGCGCCTTATAGCTAATTACGTATTTTTTGAAGTGCAGTCACTGTGGTCAGAACATAGGAGCAGGAGTAAGCCAATCATCCCATCGACCCTGCTCCATCATTCAATTAGTTCATTGCTGATCATCTACCTTAATGTCACTTTCCCGCGCTATCCCCATATCCCTTCATGTCATTAGTATTCAGATATCCATCGATCTCTGTCTTGAACATGCTCAATGATTGAGCTTCCACAGCCCTCTGGGGTAGAGAATTCCACAGATTCACCACCCTCTGAGTAAAGAAATTCCTCCTCATCTCAGTCTTAAATGGCCTGTCCCTTATTCTGAGACTGTGTCCCCTGGTTCTAGACTCACCAGCCAGAGGAAACATCCTATCCACATCTACCCTGTCACGCCCTGTATGAATTTTGTAAGTTTCAATGAGATCACCTCTCATTCTTCGAAAAGCTAGAGAATACAGGCCCAGTTTCCTCAATCTCTCCTCATAAAACAATCCCGCCATCCCAGGGATTAGTCTGGTGAACCTATGTCATGTAGGAAATGCAGCAGCCAATTAACACACAGCAAGCTGCCACAAACAGCAATGTGATAGCAACGACCAGATTATGTTTTTAGTGATGTTCATTGAGGGCAAATATTGGCCAACACACCCGAGAGAACTCCCTCGCTGTCCTTTGAATGCATCTGTATGTCTACCTGAGAGGATATACGGCATCTCAGTTTAATGTCTCATCCAGAAGATGCCACCTTCAACAATGCAACACTCCCTCAGTACTGCACTGGAACATCAGCCTTGATTACGTACTTAACTCTCTGAACCTACAACCTTTGAACTCAGAGGCAAGAGTGCTACCCAATGAGCCAAAAAGAGACTTAAGAGCTTTCAAATTAATAATATTGATGACAGACATTACCCACATGACACAATCTGCTCTTCACACAGATTAGGTGAAGAAGTGTGGGAAGAGGCTCATGTCGAGCACAAACATCAGCATCGACCACTTTGGCCTGTTTTGTGCTGTAGATTCTATGTAATTCTATGTAAAGAAGGAACTAGATCGCAAACCAAACAATTGTTAGAAAATTTATTTCATGATTTAGGTATTCCCACCTCACAAAGAACAAAGAACAGTACAGCACAGGAACAGGCCATTCGGCCCTCCAAGCCTGTGCCGATCATGATGCCTGCCTAAACTAACACCTTCTGCACTTCCGGGGTCCGTATCCCTCTATTCCCATCTAATTCATGTATTTGTCAAGATGCCTCTTAAACGTCACTATCGTACCTGCTTCCACCACCTCCCCTGGCAGCAAGTTCCAGGCACTCACCACCCTCTGTGTAAAGAACTTGCCTCGCACATCCCCTCTAAACTTTGCCCCTCGCACCTTAAACCTATGTCCCCTAGTAACTGACTCTTCCACCCTGGGAAAAAGCTTCTGACAATCCACTCTGTCCATGCCGCTCATAACTTTGTAAACCTCTATCATGTCGCCCCTCCACCTCCGTTGTTCCAGTGAAAACAATCCGAGTTTATCCAACCTCTCCTCATAGCTAATGCCCTCCAGACCAGGCAACATCCTGATAAACCTCTTCTGTATCCTCTCCAAAGCCTCCACATCCTTCTGGTAGTGTGGCGACCAGAATTGTACGCAAAATTCCAAGTGTGGCCTAACTGACTAGCCATGACCAGTGTCTCGATACTGGGGATATTGGCCTGAGAGAGGACACTGATAATGGAGCACCTGTCCTTCCACTGAATTTGCAGGATCTTGCAGAGGTTCCGCTGGTGATATCTCTCCAGGGCTTTGAGATGTCTGCTGAATAGTTCATAGTTATCTGGGAGATATAGCACAACATATCTGGAATTACGATCTGTTACAGAGATCCCCTCCCCCTACCTCCTCATCAATTCCACCTTCTCCTGAAGACACAGGATTTCTTGCTGGAGTTGGGTTCCTCGTATGCTGGGCATCCTCCAGCACTTTGCCAGTTTCAGCATTATTCACGTCTCAGACTGGACAGTGAGTGTCGGCAAGATTTTTTGATATCTGTATAAATGGCTTGGATATTGGAATACAGAGCAAAATTCCAAAATTTGCTGATGATACCAAACTTGGATGACACCAATTGACTGCAACAGGACGTAGATAGGCTGGTGGAATGGGCAGACAAGTGGCAGATGGAATTTAATACAGAGAAGTGTGAGGTGATGCAATTTGGGAGAGGAAATATAGACTTAATGGCACCATTCTAAAAAGTGTGCAGGAACAGAGGGGCCTGGGGGTTCATGTGCATAGATTTTTGAAGGTGGCAGGACCTATTGAGAGAGTAATTAGCAAAGCATGTAGGATCTTAGGATTCATAAATAGAGGTATTGAGTACAAAAGCAGAGAAGTTTTGCTGAACCTTTATAAAGCTCTGGTTAGGCCACAACTAGAATATTGTGCCCAGTTCTGGTCACCACACTTTAGGAAGGATGTGAGGGTCCTTGAGAAGGTGCAGAGGAGATTTACCAGAATGGTTCCAGGGATGAGGGATTTTAGCTACAAGGTTAGGTTGGAGAAGCTGGGGTTGTTCTCCTTAGAGCAAAGGAGATTTAGCGGAGATTTAATAGAGGTGTACAAGATTATGAGAGGTTTAGATAAGGTAGACAAAGAAAAGCTGTTCCCATTAGCTGAGGGTACAAGGACTAAGGGGCACAGATAGAAGGTTTTGGGCAGGGGGGGGATGTGAGGAAGAACCAAGTGTTAGCACACCACCTGCAATTTCAGCTGGGAGTAACTGGATAGCAACCTACAGTCCCTTGGCTAGGGTTGTAAATGTCTATTATAGTACCCCTACTGTCGCCCCAGCCACCTTCAGGTGATTCAGTGCAGTCCAGGGATTCAATCCTGGGCACTTTCTGCTCTGAATGGCTCATCTCACCACATCTCACTGCACCATCAAAGAAGCTAGCAGCCATTTTAGAAGCAGGTTTGAGTCCCTTTTCCTGCTCAGCCAAGATTCTTAGCTCAGCTACTTTTAAAGCATATGGGAACTCTCCACATCTTCAATGTATTTTTTTTCCCCTTCAAGGACTCCTTGGCTGTTAATTCTGGATTCCAGATAAGAGAAGGGTGGTCGACAACTGGCATCTTTCTGGCTCTTTTTAATGTCACTTACAGGTGCTCATGTGGAACTCAGGTTAGAAACTCTGCCTATTTCTTCCCAATTTCAGCAAACTACCTTCCTCCCAGCAGCAGTGGCCGAAGTGCCCGAGTCCTATTTTCAATTTGCCATGTGAGGGATGTCTTAGATGAAGCCAAGGGAGGGATTGAAACCAAGGTCTGCCAACCTGTGGCACAGTGCGCCAATCACACATTTGAAGATGGGAGCATTAGTCATCTCACAGTGCAAAAGTCATCGATGTTAACTATGGTAGAATAACAGTTGGCCTTTCTAAAGTCTGATGAAACTACAAATATTCTTTCACCTACTAAAAATCTAGGGGGTAATTTTACTTTGGGCCGACATCAGGCAGGAGATGAACAGTGTAATTGTTCTGCCCACCCAGTATCCTTAGTGAGAGGCTTCAGTCAGGATGCCGATGAGCTACTGAACTCGCACTCACAGGTGGCTCGCTGGTTTGGAGTGGGAGTGGGAGAGGGAGGGGCGGTGGTAGGGGTGACGGGATAGAAATTCTGACAGCTCATCCATGGATCCAAGGCAGAGGTTCCAAGTTAAAAGCATGGACAGGTCAACTGCAAGCCGGAAGAGTTTTGTGGGGCCGGGAGGAGCATTTTACACAGTGGTTTGTTAGACTGCTCAATGCTTAGCACCAATGGGCGGAGTGCACACAACACACTCCTGGTATATGAAAATGACATCAGGATCCTACAACTGGACTGGGAATCTGATTCGCATATTAAATATAGGGTGCCGCCTGGTGAAAGCCCTGAAAATCGATGCCCTAGGATTGCTGTAGACTGGAAGAGTTCTTTCACTCCATTCTGATCTGCTGACTGACTTCCACCCCCATTTAACAGACACTTTGGGAAGGCTTTGGCAACAGAAGAGCAAGCATGAAATCACTAAAAACGGTCGGCATGTAAGAGAGAGGAACCCAGAATAACTTGGCATCCCATCCCGCAGCATATCGTGTGCGAGGATATCTGGCGGTTAAAGCATGCTCCATACAGTTTGTGACTTTGGACAGGTCCCCATCACATAACACATTCATGGAAAACCTCTGGACCTTCACATCTGGAAAGGAAAGAAAAACACCTTCAAATATTTTCTACTTCTACCTTTACTGGAAATACTCAATGCCCATAATTATGAATACCACATCATTTGTTTTCCGGAAGTGGGCAGAATCAGTGGAAAACACACAGCAAAGGTTTGACCTGCCACTCTGATGATGTAATCAGATCAAGCTTTATCAATCTCCTGATGGACGATAACAAAATGGACTTCCAACCAGAGAGGCGCTGTCAGCAAACTAGATTTTGAGGTGGATCCAGCAACTGGCTAAGGTGGCTCAGTGGGCAAAAGCACTGCCTGGTGTGGTATTGAACCATACAAACCAGAACAGGTTTTAAATTCAATCCCTGAGTTGACCAATCTCAACTGAGGCAGCGGTAGGGACACCACAAATGGCCTCAGTACCCTAAAGAGATACCGCAAGGTTGCTCAGGGGAATAAAAAGGATAGTACACTCAATCACTGACTCAATGAGGGGCAACGTCAATCCAGAACATTGGAAGAAAACAGAGCATCTTACACCAATGCTTTGGTACTTATGTCATTCTGCATTTAGTCACCAGGAGACACCATGGCCAGAATTTCACGAGGAGGCAGTGGCCATGCCCACTGGATGGAAAACCGGGGGCAAGCTCACCTCTGCCAGCCCTGAAAGCTGCGCTGCTATTTTGCATGGCTCAGGCAATTAGTTGCCTGAGGTTGTGAATTCTGCCCTTTTAAGGCAGGATGTCCCACCTCCAAGAGCTGCCGGACAATCAGAGGGTCAGCAGCTCTTCAGTCCCAGCAGCGCCACTGGGAGCGGTGGCCTCTGCTGGGACTGCACCCAGCGAGAAGAGGACGATGGACGTGGGCCTTGGAAGAGGGAAATGGGGCCGGGGCCGGGGCCTGGCCGATTGGCCCCAGCGAGGGGGAGTGGGTGTTGATGGAGAGGGTAGGGGAGTCTTCCAGCAGGAGCAGCCCATGCCGCAGGGATGTGCCCTCTGTGGGGCACAGAGTGCCCAATCAGAAGGGTCCCCCCAGCCCCCAAGGAGGCTGTTAAGTTTTACTAGGCAGCCTCCCCAAATGCCGCTGGTAAAATACTGGCAGGGGTGAGAACAGGCCCTCAGGTGGAAATTAATTGGCCTCCAGTGGCGGCAGGTAGGAGACGGGCACGGCACCCCCACCATGCCACCTGATTTTATGCTGCCACCGCCTTCCAGCATGCTCCTGGGGGGCAGGAGGGGCGTAAAATTCTGACCCACATCTTCATCATCAGCGTGTCCTTTCTCAATAACAGGTCCTGCAACCTGTTGATATAAATATCTACCTGAACTTGATCCAACTTCTTAAAAGTATTCTGATGGTCAAAATTAATGCAATAATGTTCAGACTAAACTGAAGACCACCTACACTTTTCAAAGTATTTCTGTCCATAACTCTCGCGGACTTCTGGAGATAATCTGTCCCACAGACGTTGTAGATCATTTTCAATGCTTTCCAAGTTTGTCACAGCTGTCTTGAAGAAGCCAGGCTCAATGATGCAAACCCGAACACCAAAATAGTGCATGTCCCGTCTAAGAAATAAAACAATGGCAATGTACAAGATTCAGTACACAAGATGTGTTCCTAAACTGACAGAATAAAGTCTTTTTATCCATTAAATATGTGCTAGGAACAACAACTTGCATTTATATAGCATCTTTAATGTAGTACAAAACATCCCAAGCTGCTTCACATGGTATTCGGACAGGAGACCAAAAACCTGGTCAAAGAGGTAAGGTTTAAGAAGTGACTTAAAGGAGAAAACAGGGAGAGGTTTAGGGAGGGAATTCCAGAGCTTGGGACCCAGACAGCTGAAGGCATGGCCGCCAATGGCGGACCGATGGGAATCAGAGATGCTCAAGAGGCCAGAATTGGAGGAGCGCAGAAATCTCAGACCTAGGAACAGGAGGAGGCCATTTAGCCCCTTGAGCCTGTTCCGCCATTCAGTTAGATCATGGCTGATCTGTACCTCAACTCTATTTAACCGCCTTTGTTCCATATCGCTAGATACCCTTACCTAACAAAAATCCTGCTTTTCATGAGTTATGCCCCTGAAAATCACAATTGGACCTGGGAGCTGAGATGGAATCCATGACACCATTACAGTCCTGATTTAATGCCTCATCCAAAAGACAGCACCTCCAGCAGTGATGCATTCCCTCAGTACAATGCTGGAGTGTGTTAGCCTCGATTTTGTGCTCAGGTCGCTGGAGTGGGACTTGAATGCACAACCTCCTGACTCAACAGTGAGAGCTCGAGCGAATGATCCCTGGCTGACACCATCCAAATACAGTTAACACTGTGACCAGCAAAACAATCGTTTTCACACGATCAGCAATAATAGATGGAAACTAAAAGCTAAAAAGAAATGTCGCGGCTAATTATACCCCTTCAGGACAGTTTTCTTATCAAAAAGGACTCAACATAGTGAGACAAGAAAGGTTATTTCTGTGTGTTACTGAAATTTGAGAACATTTCTGCACTTTGCGGAGATTTACATTTGACTGGTACACACATAACCGGCACCTATGTTGGTCTGACCCTGAAGATAATAGTGAACAACAGTGGGGTTGCTAACCTCAGGCTGTCGGAGAAAGACTCCACTCCACATTTTGAGAGACAGTATCCACCACCTGCAAACGATATCCTCCCCATAACACTGGACACATTCACCACCCGTCCCCTGGCCTTTTTAACCAATGGGAGAAAGGTCAGTGTAACCTCCATCAGTCCAATCAAATTCACATTCAAGACTTTAAAATAATCCTCCATCTTCATCCATTCTGTTGGGCCAATGGGAATAGCTCTCCCCGCATTGTTGACCAACCCCCAAAGACCTGTAAAAGAAAGGGGAAAGGGAACACACGTGCAAGAATTGCTTCAGATATCGGTAGATTTTGCTGCTTTTTCTTCACTCAGGTCAGTAGTGAGACTAAACCACAAGAATAGTGTGATGTTCCTGTTATCAGCCCTGTTTCAATGGTATGTTTGAAATCTTCTGTGTTGGATTACATTTCGCACATTGCTGTGAGACTCTTGACCAATCAAAACTTCTGTTTTGCAAAATACAAGGACACCTGGAACCAGACAGCAATCATTTCCATACAATGATTTGATCAAAATGTTCTTGATATCAAGGGGAACCGAATATTAAGGGTAGGGAAACCACTTTCGTTGGTTGGGGAGTCTAGGACTAGGGGCTAATTTCAAAATTAGAGCCAGACCTTTCAGGAGTGAAATTAGGAAACACTTCTACACACAAAGGGTGGTGTGGCAGGACATTGGGTGCGATCTTCCCCAAGGAGGCCAATTAAGAACCCGCTTTTGGGATCACCATCCAACTGGGAACGGCAGGCGGGCTGAGGAGGCGGGAGGGCCAATCAGGAGCTGGGATGAGAGAGGCCGGCAGCCTTCACTTTGGCTGCAGTGGGAGTGCCATAGTTAAAAGGGGCTGTGTGATGGCTTAATCGGTGACGGCACTAACCAGTGCAGAACAGAGTCTTGCAAACCAGAAAGTCACATGTTCATCCCCTGGCCTGTGCTGAGTTAACTAATCCACCCGGGTGGCTTTATCAGCAGTACCTCAGAATCTTGGGTGTATTAATATCCTGGGTAAGGAGGGGGAAATCAGTCAAGGTTCCCACTCTTGTTGGCTGGAAAGCATGACTGGAAAGTGAAAGCATGAGTTGGTCTGTGCTGTATTGCCTGATCTCAACCGAATGGTTATAGAAGGTGCCATAATTGGCCACAACATCATGGGTACTATTGGCAATAGTGATGCAAGAACCAAAGTGGCTTTGGCCACAGCAGTTTGCCACAGTGCTTTTATCTTGCTTAAATTGTTAAAAGAACGGGACTTTTCCTTGAGTGTTAATCTATGATCACCGGATCAGGCTCACAGTTACCTTTCTCTCCCACCTCTGCCTGGACCCAGTCTGCTGCTTTCTGTATGCTGCTGTAATCAGTCACATCAAGCAAGACAGCTTTCAGTGTGGATGAGTTGCTCCTCTGCAGGGTGTCCACTCCTTTTTGTGTCAGGCAGCCAGCAAGGACACGGAATCCTTGCCGGTCCAGGCGTTTTGCCAGGAGGTTGCCAAAGCCTGTGTCACATCCAGTGATAAAGACATACTTGTCTTTGACATCTTGGATCTTCTGACGGTTCCTGATAAACCAGCCAATGGCAAGCAGGAAAACAGCAGTGAGGAGATACACCCACATGAAGTTTGGTTGAAGAATCTGAGTGGAAGAGACAGAACATTTGAATAAGAGAAATTCATCATAACCAGTTCACAATATGAAATCACACAAGTTATCATTCACCTTTGGCTTGGAATTTGCTTTATATGTAACGTGGGGAAAGTGCCCTGATGGCTTAATTGGTAAACACTCTACTCAATGTAGAACTGAGCCATATAGAGTAGCAAGGTCCCAAGTTTGATCTCTGATCTGCCACAAAGAAGTTGAATGATCTCACCAGTGTAGGTAAGGCAAGAGAAGTCATCAGCATGTTCCATGAATGCACTGCACAAAGTCACAAATCTACTTCAAAGATAGATAGCAACCAGTAGTCAGTAGCAGAAAAAACAAATACAAACTGAGCCAGAAACAAATTTTAAAGGTACAAGTACCTCCTGTGCCATTTTCCATTTACTTCCACCTGTTCAGTAGCCTAGCAACACTCAATACCTGTTTCATTGAGCTGTGATTAAGATCCAGTGTGAATGAGGCAGGAATGGCAGAAAATGGGATCCATAACATTACTGCCTCGTTTAAATGCACCTTCCTGTATTTAGGGAAGACAGTGATATCATGGTAATGTCACTGGATTAGTAATGCAGAGGGTCCAGGCTAATGCCCTGGGGATGCAGGTTCCAATCCCACCGTGGTAGCCGATGGAATTTAAATCCAATTAATTAATAAAAATCTGGAATTGAAAGCTAGTCTCAGTAATGGTACCATGAAACTATCAATTGTTGTAAAAACCCATCTGGTTCACTAATGTCCTTTGGGGAAGGAAATCTGCTGTCCTTACCTGGTCTGGCCTACATGTGACTCCAGACCCACAGCAATGTGGTTAACTCTTAACTGCCCTCTGAAATGGCCTAGCAAGCCACTCAGTTCGAGGGCAATTAGGGATGGGCAACAAATGCTGGCCTAGCCAGTGATGCCCACATCCCATGAAAGAATTTTTAAAAAGAGTGCATCCAGCACACAATGGAAGTGATGCCATAAATCAAGTGGGCAGAAAAATGGATGGGGTTCTCTATAATGAGCTCCTGGCTGGTTTAAGTGAACAAATACAGAAAATTGTACTCCTGGTACACAACAGATCCATCCCCATGGATTCCCCAGGGTCCACAGACACAAGTTTCAAAACCAACAATATACAAGCTAATCAGAGGTTTGGTAACTGATTTTACACAACTACCTAGAAACATGCTCCAGAACTGGTTCAAGTGTGGACCAGTTGTCTGAAAGCAGTTTGTCAAAAGAAAACGAAAACTATTTAAATTAGAAGAAAACTTACATCTTTTATTTCAAGCTTTCACTCCTCTATTTCGAATCAGAGGGAGCTGAATACCACTTGGCAGTAACTGTTAGGTCTGGTTCTGACATTCATATTCTGGTCCTGTGTGTGGCCTTATTGTTTGTAGCTTTTAGCTGTATAGAGCTCGCCTTCATGGGCGAGTCACTGTTGAGATGGTAAGTAGCTCATGATTCACTAATCTCTTTCTACACAAGATTCTCAGCTGACCTTCAATTTTCCATGATAGCGGACCAGGCCAACTCTGCATATAGGTTAAAGGACCCTTGTAAACTTTCAGGAAGTTCTAAAGCTTTCCTTTTGTGCATCTCATTTGGCTCTAGAAGATACTGTAGTAATGATCACATTTGTCCATGTGCATATAAATAGGGGAGTTGGACTGAAATTTAAGAAAGTATCAATTTGAGGTTATTGCATTTTAATAGCGAATAGAATTTCTACCTCCAATTTTCTCCTGAAGATGCTGGCTCTTGGTTTCATTGACACTCACCACCTGGTGGCACCTCGATTAAACATGGACAAAATGGATACAGATGAGAGGAACCATTCAGTCCACCTTCAGTCATCAGAAAAAAAGCCTTATATCCTCCCAATGAATGTGGAACTGGCTGGCAGAATGTGGAACTTGATACCACAAGGAGTAGTTGAGGCAACTAGCATATATCCTAGTCATTGCTATCTCCTAGAAGCTAGATAAGCACATGACAGAGGAAGGAATTGAAGGTTATGTTGGTGGGGTTAGATGAAGAATGGTGGGAGGAGGCTTACGTAGAGCATAAATATTGACATTGATTGGAGGGGCCAAATGTCCTGTTTGTGCTTTAAATACTATATAATGCCATGTAATCTCAACATCTGATTGGATCATGAATGAGACTAGGGTTTTTATTCTCCACTACCCTACCTGGATGGTCATCCAAGGTGTGAATATCTCTTTGTGTGAAAAAGTTCTTCTTGATATCTTTCCTAAATTTGTTTTTACAAGTTTTAACCTATGCCATAGTTCTAATATTCTATCATACCCTGAAGAAATGCTCTAGATTAAACTTACTTGTGCCATTAAATAATATATTGTACATTTCTATAAAGTCCCCTCTCAGTCTCCTTTGTTCAAGGTTTATTTATTTTTTTATTATTTATTTATTTAGAGATACAGCGCTGAAACAGGCCCTTCGGCCCACCGAGTCTGTGCCGACCAACCACCCATTTACACTAATCCTACATTAATCCCATGTTCTCTACCACATCTCCACCATTCTCCTACCACCTACCTATACTAGGGGCAATTTACAACAGCCAATTTACCTATCAACCTGCAAGTCTTTGGCTGTGGGAGGACCCGGAGCACCCGGTGGAAACCCACGCTGACACAGGGAGAACTTGCAAACTCCTCACAGGCAGTACCCAGAACTGAACCCGGGTCGCTGGAGCTGTGAGGCTGCAGTGCTAACCACTGCGTCACTGAGCCTCAGTTCCTCCAGCCTTTTCTGGAGAACATTGGCTCAGACAGTGAGTCAACTCCCCATCTCTTCTTCAGATAGAGACATGGGATCTTTGACATCAACCTGAAAGATGGCACCTGCAACAGTTTCTGTAGTCAGATAAAAACATGGCTGAGCTTGTAACTGTGTAATTGTAATTGATGAGGCTGGTTGCTTAATGCACAGTTCAAAGGAAAACGAGTAGCTTCTAGAATGTAGTATGCTCGCTTAGAGCATGCAATGCCATCGATAATTAAATGTCTAGCGATGAACTAGAAAGGGAAATAGATGTAGCTTATCATGTTAATTAGTTGGACAGTTTTGAGGCTTAGCAATGGTTAACCACATCAACAACAACAACAACTTGCATTTATATAGTGCCTTTAAGATAATAAAACATCCCAAGGTGCTTCGCTTCACAAAATAAAATATGACATCGGGCCACATAAGACAATGTTAGGTCAAGTGACGAAAAGCTTGGTCAAAGAGGTAGGAATGCCTTAAAGGAGGAAAGCAAAATAGGTGAAGAGGTTTGGGGAGGGACATCCAAAGCTAAGGGCTTAGACAAGTGAAGCCAATGTTGGAACAATTAAAACCAGGGATGTTCAAGAGGCCAGAATTAGAGGAGCGCAGATATCTCAGAGGATTGTGGGGCTGGAGGAGATTACAGAGATAGGGAGAGTTGAGGCCAGGGAGGGAATTATAAATAATGTATGTTAATGAGGTGGATAGCATGTACACATGGGTTATATATTTTTAATTCCTTTCTATCCTACTCTCAAGGCACTGAGCCTTACTAGAGTACAGTTCCATGGGTACTATAACTCTCATATATCTCATCCGAGCAGCTGGTCCTCATATGTGAGTCTAGACAATGTGCATGAGCATGGTCAACCTTGGAGGTCACGACAAATAGGCTCAATTCGATCCTCATCCAGCATTCCATTCACACGCTTGAGCTTTCTAGCATGAGTTAGAAGCTGGTCAACAGGTTAGAAATGGGTTAGAACATATAAGAAGCCAGGCAAAAAAAGAACAGCTTGCCCATCAAGTCTGTACCATTCAGCTATGGTACAGCTAAGCAACATGACGCAATGTGCCCCACTCACCAGGAGTCATGTAATCTCCTGGAGACCCCAACAAAAAGATTTTAAAAAGCCCATGGCCAATTCAGGGAGAAAGGAAATCTTGGAAACTCCTCTCCAACCTTCAAAGGTGATCAACGATGGGTTCCAGGAGATAGCATTAACCATGAGGTACATCACCTCACCTACCTTACCTACCTTGCATATGCAGCAATATCAGTCTACTCCAAGAAAAGGTCCAGCTCCCTTTTAAACGTTTGCAGCAAATGTGCATGGATTGAATAAGCCGGCAACCTACTCCAGAGGTCAATGAGCCTCTGGGGAAAGAAAAGCCTCCCAACATTGAACCTACTTCAATGTTTACACAGCTTGCATGCATGACCTCTCATTCTCTTTAACTTATCTAATTCAAACAATTTGTCCACATGCCCCCTCATCATTTTAAATATTATAATCAAGTCTCCCCGAAGTGTACGTTTTTCTAGGGTAAAAAAGAACCAGCTCTCTCAACCTAACTTAATAGCTAAGTGTTTTTAGGCTGGGTATTAATATAGTAGCCCTCCTCTGAACCTTTCCAAGGGCCTCTATATTTCCCACTATGTGAGGAGCCAGAACTGGACACAGCATCCTCAATGGGGCCCAACCAAGGCATTGTACAGGGTCACTAAGTGTTCTTGGTTTTGTATTTTACCTGTACATCCTAATGCCCTGTTTGCTTTTGTGATTGGCTCTCAGCACTGGTCAAGAACCTTCAAGCACTTGTACACTATTACATCCAGGTCTCTTTTTAGCAGACTTCAGTTCAGAACCCAGCATGGCATATACATGCTTGGTATTAGCCCTACCAACATGCATCACACTACACCTATCAACATTACATGTCATCTGCCTGATATGGGCCCATTTCTCCATTGCATCTAGATCAGATTGTCATCTTTACCTCTCATCAAGGGTTCTGAAACCAACACAGATCTTCGTGTTATCCACAACTCATGGAGACTACCCCTAACACCTTCATCCAGGTCACTGATATAAACACTGAAGAGTAACGGTCCTAACACCAATCCCTGCGAGATAACCTACCGTCTGTGAGAATGCAACACCCAATTTCCTATCTAACACAGGACCTGCCCTTCAATCACCTTACACTGTATGTTATATAGCAGCCTATTGTGAGGTACCTTATCAAAAGCTTTTTGAAAGTCCAAATATACAATGCCAAGTGGGCTACCTTCATCCAGCAACCTGGTAACCTCTTTAAAGAATTCAACCAGATGAGTAAGACATGACCTTCTTTTCCAGAAGCCATGCTGCCTATCCCTACTCTGTCAAGGTAGTCATAAAGGACATCCCTAAGGCATCCCTCCGAGCAATTTTCCTCCAACTGATGTCAAGCTAATGGGCCTATAATTTCCTGGTTCTAACTTATTGCCTTTTTTGAATATTGTTGCAACACTAATTTCCCGCCAGTCACCAGGAACAGCCTCGAAATGCCAGCAAACTATTGAATATATGAGTAAGTGGTTCACTTAGCACGGTTCCCATCTCTTTAAGCTACCTTGGGAAAATGCTATCTCAGCCAGCAGTCTGATCTGTTTTAAGACCTCTTATTCTCTTCACGGTCAGATCTGCATCTACTTCAACATTAACAACTTTAGTGCCAACGACACACTGCATTAATGGCAACTGAGCACAGCCTACAGGTATAAAGACAGCTGCAAAGCTCCTGGAAGTCCATCTGACTCTGCTCTGAGGAATGCTTTATTGGCTCTATGCAGTTATTTATTGCCCACTGACATTTTACTATTCCTCCCGCAGTTATCCACAATCTTCTTTCCCACTGACCTTATGGCTGCTCTGATAGCAACCCTTAAGATAAGCACGATATCTATTTCTATTCTCTTGAGACAAAAGCAAAATACTGCAGACGCTGGAAATCTGAAATAAAACCAGAAAATGCTGGAAATACTCAGCAGGTCAGGCAGCATTTGTGGAGAGAGAAGCAGAGTTAATGTTTCAGGTTAATAACCTCATCAGAACAGTTCTGAGGAAAGGCTAATGACCTGAAACATGAATTCTGTTTCTCTCTCCACAGATGCTGCCAGACCCTATTCTCTTGAGAGTTGCTTTTGTTTAATCTGTAAAAGTATTTCCACTCAAGGCTGAATAGTCCTTGTACACGACCAGTTACCACTTGCCTTTATCACGTGCCCTTCCTCTGACTTTAGGGACATACATGGCTTAACATGTCAAAAATTGAAATCACCAGCACTGACCCAATCAGCCTAAATTAATTGGAACAAAAGCATAGCCCTAATGAAAATGAACAGGACCACAACAAGTTAGAGGGAAGCTTTGAAGCTACTCAATTTCTCTATAAGCTGCAGTGAGCATCAAGAAATGCACGCTATGCAGCTTGTTTTATAATTCACTTAAGAGAGCAGCCTCAAAGGAATTCTTTTTTTTAAAACAATGTGTTACTTTAATGGGATTTTAAGGGCTTAAATCTAAGTGGAAAATCTTGAAGTTGCATTAGCGTTTACTTAATAGGCATTCTCAAACAAATCTGTAATCTTTTTGTGCTAAGAATCTGAAATCACAAGGAGCCCTGCAGCTACTGAGATCACGGTAATAGAAGGGCATTGGGTTTAAAACAGAATATTAGTTATCCCCAAGCAAGCATGGGGAATAGTAGGAATGCATCTGCTCTCTGGTACTTGGACTGTGGGTGGATATGAATTTGATTGTTGGCAGCTTCGTAGTGGCCATATATCTTGTCTCTGGCAAATGGATGATGGAACGGATCTGGTAGACTGATGGGCATTTGATCCTGAGCATCCAGGTGACCGACCCACCTCCATCCAGTGATGCATAACTACTCAACTCTTGGGAATCTAATGGAAGAATGCCTTAAAATATCCAATATATGCATACTGGAACATGGGCAAGGTTTTAATGGTCAAATTTCTGTATGTCAGAGAACCTCTGGCAACATGTATACCTGCTTCTGGCATAGATTAACTACTGAGCCAATTTCAGATTCTACAGTCTGATTTCTGAGCAGTTTGCAGGGAAACTTTAAAAAGATATAGTCAACAGGGGGCTGGCCTTGGGGGAAGAGTGGGGGGAGGGGGGTGGGGAAAGTGTGGGAAGGCAACCAACCTTACATGTTCAATTCACAAGGTGTCTGATTTTCTAACAGGCAAATTGGAACTATAAAATGAGGTTTGCTAACATCATGAGTCCTCCTCATTTTTTAATGTTAAAATGAGCTACTGAAAGTCCCACACTGTACATTCCAACTTCAATGCTGCGCCCATGGTGCACCATGGGACCTGTATTTACAGAAGCTGCTTGGACATGTTAGACGAGAGCTGTCATCAACACCTCCACTTCACGAGGAACAGCTGGTACATAGATGTACCCTATGTTGCAGGATAACTTGCAACCAACATCTGGCACAGGGACAGCAGTTCTGACAGATGTGAAGGTTAACACATCATGCCAGTGCATCCTTCAAAAACCATTCTCGGAGTTAACTGCCCCATCAGTCAGTCTACTGTGCACACAATTAAATCACCATGTTGGCAAGGGGCAGGCAACACTGTCATCACTTTTTTTGTGGAAAGGCAGCATCAGTTGGGAAAAAAAAACCAGAACTTCACTGGGTGGCAGGTGGCACGGGGAGGCGGTGGCGTAGTGGTATTGTCACTGGACTCGTAACCCAGAGACCCAGGGTATTGTTCTGGGGACATGGATTCAAATCCCACCACAGCAGAAGGTGGAATTTGAATTTAATTCATAAATCTGGCATTAAAAAAAAAAGCTAGTCTAATGATGGCCATGAAACCACTGTCAATTGTTGTAAAAACCCATCGGGTTCACTAATGTCCTTTAGGGAAGGAAATCTGCCGTCCTTACCTGGTCTGGCCTACATGTGACTCCAGACCCACAGCAGCGTGGTTGACTCTTACATGCCCTCTGAAATGGCCTAGCAAGCCACTCAGTTGTATCTAACCGCTAGCACTGTGGGTGTACCTACCCCATATGGACTGCAGCAGTTCAAGAAGGCAGCTCACCACCACATTCTCAAGGGCAATTAGGGACGGGCAATAAATGCTGGCCTGGCCAGCGATGCCCACATCCCATGAATGAATTAAAAAAAAAATTACCCCAAGTGCAGGGCAATGTAGATGGCACCTTTGTGGGTATCAGGGCTTTTACATCAACAAATGGATTATATGAATAGAATGAGTACAAATCCTATTATCGCTAAGGAGGTGTCTCACTACCAAAGCATCATTATGCATGTTACAACCAGGTGAGAAAGAGGTCTAGGGTTCCCTTTCAGCCTTCACCTGGTCTCACTTTAACAGGGTTTTATTTTTAAATACACTGTTTTTAGCTCGCCCTTGGGGAATCCTTGTTCACCACTTTCCAATTATAAGGCAAAGAAGTGAGCACAAACGGGCTTTCTTCGGTTTAAAGAAAAAGAGTGAAATTTATTAAACTTGAACTCTAATTCGGGGTTTAATGCCTACAGATACACAACGTGCCCCATGCCAGCATGCATTCACGATACGCATGTGCAAATAGAGACAGAAAAGAGCAGAAGAAAAATTAAAGTGGAAAGATTTGAGGCAATATCTGAAGAGTTGTTGTTCCAGTTCTTCGAGCTCACTGTAGGATCCTTTTGGAGGTAGATCTTGCTTTTCGTTGGGGCCCAGTATTCTTCTTAAACCTTGTTCACTGTTGGAGACTTTTCTCTCTTGGGGTTCATGTGTCTTCAGTGGGTTTTGGAGTTCCATGAGAAAGAGATGGGAGCAGACAGACAGGAGAGGCTGTGGCGAGACAGACAGGAGAGGTCTTTTCAATCCAGGAGCCAAGAGCTTTCTGCCAGTTCAAACACTGTCTCTCCAATTTAAAACTCTCAGTTCAAACTTAGCCACAGCCAGTTAGCCATGTGACTAACTGGTTTGACCACGTCTGTTTGTGGATTGAATTGGAGCAGAGAATGGCTCCTTTGTCTACAAGCCTGTCTGTTAATATGCAAAAATGTCTTTCCAGCCAGTGGCCTGGCAACCCCTCACATCAGGCCTTCTCTTCCTCCCAGCAACAATTTGAAATTTAATGTCCATGTGGTGAAATTAATATGCCTCATTCTTGGCAGGTGGGGGCCTGCATGACAGTGCATATCAGTAATAGTTATCCAGGAAGCAGCCACAAGGCTTTCTATTTACAGTATTCTACATTATTTGAAGGAGAAGGTAGGTAGCTGGATCATAGGAGAACGTGGCTATCCTTTGTGTCCATCCCAGTTGGCCCTACCGAGAGTGCCACCACACCTCACCACTGCCCCCCAAACAGTACTGGAGCACCTCGGTCTGGACACTTCAGCATTGGTTTGTTGCTCCTAGCTGCTCCCTCCAAGCCATGCAGCTTAAGCAAGGTGAAAGAGAGCATGTGCAAAAGGGCAATAAGCACATCAAGTGCTCCAAATGGTACCTCTCAGGTGTGTGGCAGTTCCCAACTTAGGTTTGGTCTGCTCACAAGAAATGAGTACAATTATCTCCGTTGCCCTTGCCTTCCTGCTCATACCAACAAACAACATCTGCATTTGCAGCCACGTATGAGGGAGCTGGGTGACTGCATTGACTCAACTGGAAACCTGCCTCCAGTCAGTTTCTAGTTGTGCCTATCCCATTCCACCTGTGGCTGCCACAAATTTGAAAGATCTATGCATTTGGAGTGTCTAACCTCTTTGTTAAGTATACAGTTAGCAGAGAGACTGCAACTGGGAACTCTTGCCATAGTCCAACTTGGAGACCTTTGCAAAGGGTGGCAGGCAGCCTAGCTTGATAGTGAGTGTAGAAAGCTGGTTTTCTCACCACCCTTGTGCTTGAACGTCAGGTTCTGATCCAGAGAATCAAAATCTCCAACCTTTCAACTCAAGCCTGAACCCATTCTAATGCTGATCCCTACCGTCATGAGGAGAGCTATGAGGAGAGGTTGGATAAACTCGGATTGTTTTCACTGGAACGACGGAGGTGGAGGGGCGACATGATGGAGGTTTACAAAGTTATGAGCGGCATGGACAGAGTGGATAGTCAGAAGCTTTTTCCCAGGGTGGAAGAGTCAGTTACTAGGGGACATAGGTTTAAGGTGCGAGGGGCAAAGTTTAGAGGGGATGTGCGAGGCAAGTTTTTTTACACAGAGGGTGGTGAGTGCCTGGAACTTGCTGCCAGGGGAGGTGGTGGAAGCAGATACAATAGCGACGTTTAAGAGACATCTTGACAAATATATGAATAGGAAGGGAATAGAGGGATATGGGCCCCGGAAGTGCAGAAGGTGTTAGTTTCGGCAGGCATCAAGATCGGCGCAGGCTTGGAGGGCCGAATGGCCTGTTCCTGTGCTGTACTGTTCTTTGTTCTTTGTTCTCATCCCTTACCTTGGGTTTTCTGCATTGCCCTGGGCTAGTTTCCAGACCACTCTTGCATTTTATTAAATCTTATTACACAAGCACTTTCTCAATGAAAATGGCATTCTTCATGGAGGATTAGCATCATACTGTAAATCTGGTTAAATCCTAACACATGCAACGAACTTCGAAGCGCCTGCAAACCTGGGCCCAATTTATACAGGTCTTGAGAAGACAGACACAAGCAGCACTATTGTCCAGTAATCAAAGATAAATAAAATGGATCAATGGATTATAACCTGAATCTGTAATCACTAGTGAATAGGAATGATCTAATTCTGGGTATTGTGCTAATCCATTCATATTATAATTACTCAGTTTGGATCGTTTTAGACCTTGAGCACTACCTCGTTCTATTTACATAGATATAACAGCAAGCATTGCAAAAAAATAGCCTGAAGCTGTCAGTTTCATCAATGATTAACAGACTCCAGCCTCTGGACAATAGAGTCCAGTTACGAGTGACTGACAACGGCTGTCAGGCTTCTCCTCCAGGACTCATCAGGGTTATTTTGGGAGATGAGTACTTATCTGACAAGTCAACCAAAGAGAAGCTGTAGAATGGACAAATAAACCTTTTCTGTCAAGGGTTACAAGGGAGTGGCTCGGAGCTGGGGAAAGAGTGGATGGGGGAAACAAAAATCGATCTGCTAAAGTTGGAGAATTAACACCTCCATTTCCAAATGTGGAATGCAAGAACTCACTGTGTCGGAATCTGTGTACCCTGTGCCATGTTTTATGCATTACCAAAGCGTTTGTGTTATCAAACTTTGAGGGCACTCTGTGCTCAATTAATGTTTAATCCAGGTACTGTAAAGCATGCTAATGTGAGATGGCAGAGCACTGGTAGTAGGCTGCTACCTTAGCCAAATATTAACTCTCCCTGTAACTTCCAGCAAGGTTTGGTGGAACTACTACATTGTCTCATCAAAAAGGGCATTAATAGTTGCCACAGCAGTTTCTATTGGCAATGAATTGTATACTTGTCTAACCACTGAATTCAGCTGCAAAACATGCAAGTCTGATGGCCATCAAGAAATAGCTGGATGACCGTCATATTGATTCTCCACATTGTGCATTTCTAATTTCAGCCATGCCATTGTGGAGAGCAGCTGAGTAGAGTCCAGGTGTTTCCTCACAGGAAGGGTCCTGGGTAGTCTAATGTGCATGCTAGCAACCATGAAGTGGCAGAAGCAGAGAGCAGATCACCTGAAAGGGGGTATTGTGTCATATAGAGAGAGACATGCAGAATGCCAAGGCAAAAATATACTTCACATATTAAACAGGCCATTCGGCCCAACTGGATCATGCTGGTGTTTATGCGCCACACGAGCCTCCTCCCACTCTACTTTTCAGCTATGAAGAGAGACTGAAAAGGCTAGCGTTGTTTTCCTTAGAGCAGAGAAGGCTGAGGGGGGACATGATTGAAGTATACAAAATTATGAGGGGCACTGATAGGTTAGATAGGAAGAAACATTTTCCCTTAGCAGAGGGGTCAATAACCAGGGGGCATAGATTTAAGGTAAGGGGCAGGAGGTTTAGAGGGGATTTGAGGAAAAAATTTTCACCCAGAGGGTGGTTGGAATCTGGAACGCACTGCCTGAAGAGGTGGTAGAGGCAGGAACCCTCACAACATTTAAGAAGTATTTAGATGAGCACTTGAAACACCATAGCATACAAGGCTACGGGCCAAGTGCTGGAAAATGGGATTAGAATAGATAGGTGCTTGATGGCCGGCACAGACACGATGGGCCTGTTTCTGTGCTGTGTAACTCTATTACTCTATCAGCATATCCTTCTATTCCTTTCTCCCTCATGTGCTTATCCAGCTTCCCCTTAAATACATCTAAAATTCAACTTACTGGATCCCAGCATTTTTTCCTTCTCATAATTGAAAGCTTATGTAAAATCTTCCTGCTGTCATGAGCAGGGACAGCAACACATTCAGAAGTTGCATCATTCTGCAGTTTGGGAGGAACAGAACAGTGTGGAAGCAGGATGCAAAAGACAAAACTGATACTGCCGCTCACATTGTGAACGAAAATCATGCAGAGAACATCATGAGAAGTAAGCTGAGGAGTGAGGTGATAGTGTGTTGGACCACCAATGCACTGGACCACAAAGTGGTAGAACATGGACTCATGTTGACAATTCTATACACAATGGAGTTCATCATCTCAGTGTGTTGCTGTTGGGACTTGGTACTTTCCAGACAGAAGGAGAATATCATTCCCAAGCCATTCTCATAAGAATTTTCATTTATATAGAAACTTATTAAATCCTAAGGATATCCTGCAGTGCTTCACAGCCAATTAATTACTTTTGAAATGCAGTCACGGTTATGCCAGAAAACACGGCAGCCAATTTGTACACAGCAAAGTCACACAAGCAGCAAATTTTTTTTTATTCATTCATGGGATGTGGGCGTCACTGGCCATGCCAGCATTTATTGCCCATCCCTAATTGCCCTTGAGAAGGTGGTGGTGAGCTGCCTTCTTGAACCCCTGCAGTCCAAGTGAGGTAGGTACACCTATAGTGCTGTTAGGAAAGGAGTTCCAGGATTTTGACCCAGCGACAGTGAAGGAACGGCGATATAGTTCCTAGTCAGGATGGTGTGTGACTTGGAGGGGAACTTGTAGGTGGTGATGTTCCCATGCACTTGTTGCCCTTGACCTTCTAGTTGGTGAAGGTCGTGGGTTTGGAAGGTGCTGTCTAAGGAGCCTTGGTGCGTTGCTGCAGTGCATCTTGTAGATGGTACACACTGCTGCCACTGTGCGTCAGTGGAGGGAGTTAATGTTTGTAGATGGGGTGCCAATCAAGCGGACTGCTTTGTCTTGGATGGTGTCGAGCTTCTTGAGTGTTGTTGGAGCTGCACCCATCCAGGCAAGTGGAAAGTATTCCATCACACTCCTGACTTGTGCCTGGTAGACGGTGGACAGGCTTTGGGGAGGCAGGAGGTGAGCTACTCGCTGCAGGATTCCTAGCCTCTGACCTGCTGTTGTAGCCACGGTATTTATATGGCTACTCCAGTTCAGTTTCTGGTCAATGGTAACCCCTAGGATGTTGATAGTGAGGGATTCAGCAATGGTAATGCCATTGAATGTCAAGGGGAGATAATTGAGATGAATTGACCAGTTCATCTGGAAGAATGTCTTGCTGTTCTTCAAGTAGTGTCATGGATTTATAATGTCCTTCTGAACAACGAGGCAGCACCTGGGTTTAAAGTCTAATCCCAAAGACAAGCACCTCAGAGTGGGCACTTTGCTTTCAGCATTGAGGAAGGCTTGAAATCGGGTTTCTGAGCCTCTTAACATGGCAGAGATCAAGATAGGAAAAAGGAAAAATGATCTATATAGTTTGTCTTTCTGCTTGGCTGTTCTTTCATTAAAACTGCACGTGCAGGCAGCCATCTAACATGTTTTAGTTGACTTTGATACAATGGTGGTAATTTTGACTTATACATTTGGAGTGAATGGACATAAAAAGAGATGTAGAACCGGCAGCTGATTTGATTTTGGCTGTTTTACACTATTGCCCAAAATCAAAATTGCCCCTAAGGATACATTGTGCACTGTAATATAAAAAACACGTTTCTTATCACAGTCAATCAATGTGCTAAAACCATGCCACAAAAAAGGCATTAGAGTACACCTTATTTCTCAATTGATACTCTTGTATTGTTAGCATTTTAATCTCACTGTGCTTCCTGTTAAAAACAGCAAACAGCCCAATTGCTGCTGTTCAGGTCAGGAGTGTAAATGAAGGAGTTTGGCTTCAACAATTGGAAATTCAAATCAACACGCAGCCTCTACAATACAATTCATCACGATACTTGCGGAACCAGTTATTCTGGGGGTTACATTTTATGCAGAAATGGCTTTTAACCTTTAGTCTCAAATGAAAGGAACAGATCAAAAAGATTGTACTGTTGGTTTTAAGTGAATGCAGTGATTACACTGCATTCCCAACACATAGTTTGATCTCTACATGATAGTACAAATCCTCAAACTGGAATGCTCAGACCCTAAGGATCTGTAAGGGACCCCTTTGGGTCCGTGATGTCTTGTGTTTGTTGATTTCCCAGCATGTTATTTCTGTTATTATATTATATATTATATGGGACACAGATTTAAGGCAATTGGCAAAAGAACTAGATGGGCGATGAGGAGAATTTTTTGTTACACAGCGAGTTGTTGTGATCTGGAACACACTGGCTGAAAGGCTGGTAGAAACAGATTCAATCGTAACTTTCAAAAGAGAATTAGAGATAGACCTGAAAAGAAAAAAATTGCAAGGCGATGGGGAAAGAGCAGGGAAATAGGACTAATTGGATAGCTCTAGAAAAGAGGCCGGTCTCAGATTCACAGTCCGTGCTAAATTAGTAAATTCTTAGCCCAAGCAGCAGCAAGGGTATTACAAGCAATCTGAGGCTTGAAGCAAGGGGGAAGAAAAATCAACTAGGCCTCCCACGCCCGACTGCCATCCAGGGACCCCAGCTGCAAAACATATGTGAAAAAGATGTCACATGATGCGGCTAGCTGTGAAAGCCTGCTTTTTGTCTATGTACATAGGTGAAAACAGATTACCCTAGTGTGAACCACCCACCTTCATCGAGAGATAAAAAGCCCTGAAGAAAACTGCGAAAGAAATTAGCCCCCAAAAACGTTGTAGTTAAAATAAGTTAATGAACAGGTAAGATTGAATTACAAAAGCTTTCTCCAGTTATAGGCCATGCTGAATACTACATTGCCTTCGGACCCAGCACATGTCTAAGAGAGATTCTGATAAATTCACTTTTGCTTGTGATCAGCCTTAATAGTCTTAGTTTGACTTACCTGGACAATGAGAAGATTATCAGAAACTTCTCACCCAGATTTCTCCTATTTTTCAGTAGATTGGAGGAATGCCAGCCTTCTATTTCTCCCTATGCTTTCTACTTTGGATGCATAAAAATGAGACGGTGAGAAAACAGTTCGCACTTAAATAAAGCTTATGCAACAGGCTAAGACTTGAAGCACTCCCTAGAGGGTGGAGTTTGAATATTTAAAGTCACAAAGAACCTTATCACTTGCAAAATTAGAAGTGCAAATACATTTTGCATTTTCAATTAGAGGAGATTTCAAGAGAATTACACCGATTTATGAATGACTGAGATATTAAAAGGACTACAACTCGAGCCAGATATATTTGGTACGAGTTACTGTATTTACTAGAATACAAGTTCACTACAGGTTACCAGTTGGCACAAAGGTTTCACAAATATTTCTGCCAAATGCTATGTGCCAGTTCAGAGAGGAGATATGGGGCAGATGCGTAGAACCAAGTGATGGTGCATGGAAAATAGATCAAGAGAACAATGGTGGTTGAAATTTATTGCTGATAAAGCTTTGCACAGTGGAAGGGAAAATGGGCAATGCACGTACTTCATGAACGGTGTTGAAATAGTTAAGGATAAAACTGAAAGAGACACAGGAGGCTCGAAGCTCAACATGCCCAATCAACAAAGCCAACAGAAATTGAATGGCATGGCCAAAACAGTAGAATGAAAAGTAGAGGAAGTCATGATCAAGGACTGTAGAGGGCTCTGGTCATTGAAAAACAAAGGAGTCATTCAAGAACTGGAGGCAGTGCAGAGAAGAACCATAAGATTGACCCTTGGCGCTTCAGAGGATCTTAATTATGCAGAAGGACTAGAAAGATTTCAACCAGATAAAATAGACAGTTATGAGAATGGAAAAGGTCAGTCAAGAACGTTACTTTAAGTTAAACCATGAGAGTAAAACAAGGGGACACAAGTTCAAACTAGCGAAAGGTAAACTTAGGACTAGTATGAGGAAGTTCTTCACACAAAGTGATCAACATTTGGAGTGGATGTCCAGATAAACTATGGGAGGTGAAAATATTGGAATAATTAAAGGAAGAATTAAATACGACAATGAGGGAGCATAAGTATTTCCGGATGGAGGATCAGCCAAATGGGGAGGAAGTATCCCCTCCTGAACTCAATAACCTCACCGAGTGTGTGCTTGCACTATTAAAAACGTTTTTCAATTGTGACATGTGGAATATGTGGAAACTTTTTGCAGAAAATTGCAGAGTGTCTTCATTTGGTCAGGTATGCAGCTCACCCACCCCTCCACCACCCCCCCCCACTACCGCATTCTTCTTCAATAAGGACTTTATGGTTCTTACACCTCTTTCCGCTTCACCATTCGACTGTAGATAACATGGTGAACTTGTGAGGTGTTGAAATCCCATTCTTGCCCCAAACTGTGTGAAATATTCATTTGCAAGCTGTGGTCCATTGTCTGACAGTACTTCGTCAGGGATACCATGTGTCACAAAGATGTCTTGTAGAATTCTTATAACTGCTTCTGGTTGTTGCTGAATACAACCTTCTCACTTCTATCCATCTTGAGAAATAATCATTGATGACTATGTAGGACTTTCCATTGAACATGAATAAATCCATACTGAGACGTTGCCAAGGTCTGGTTGGAAATTGAGTAGTTATCAGAGGTTCACGCATTTCTGATCTTTGTATTGCACAGATCTGGCAGTTCTGGATCACATTTTCGATGTCTTTGGATAGTCCTGGCCAACACACTGATGATTGTGCCCTTGCTCTGCACTTCATTATTCCCATGTGGCTTGATGTAGATGTTCTAAAATATCCGATCTAAGTGAACTGGGAATGACTAGTCTGTCATTGTAAACTGGTAAATCATCGATGACTGTGAAGTATTTTCGATATTAGAAAGTTTTCATTGTCTTCCCACTAGGACGTTCTTGTGGTCACTCTTGTGTGCAATACTGCCTTATATGAGTACATTCTTCATCGCTTTTTTGGGCGTGATGAATTTCTTGCAGTTTCTGGACACTTGCCGGCCATTGTTGTGCAGTATATAGCGAATATGACTATCTCGTCCACAAAATTCACATCGTGTGTTGTGTCGGATGGTCTACCGTTGCTCTTGATAGCGCATCAGCAGATGTTTGTATCTTTCCCTGGACATATACGGTCCTGTACACACATCTCATCAATCTTAAATGAAATCTTTGGATTCTTGGAGGCATTTTTGTGATCTCCTTCTCATCCAATAAAGATACCAAAAGTTTATGGTCTGTCTTGATGACGACTCTCAATCCAAAAATATAACCAGAAAACTTCTCATATGCCCAAGTGACAGCAAGTGCTTCTTTTTCAATTACAGTATACCTCGCCTCTGGACAAAGCTCTAGATGTGTAGTATATTGGTCTCCGAGAACCATCAGGTTGCTCCTAGAAAAGGACTGCCCCTAACCCTGTGGAGGAGGTGTCTGCTGCTATCCTCCAGAATCCATGTTCCTGATGTGAACTCCTACACTACACTGGATCTTTTTTAACACGTTGTCTTAGCGGTTCTGTTGCCTGTGCCAAATGAGGTAGAAATTTGGCAAACTGATTCACCACTCCAAGTTGGAGTAGGGAATTCTGTAATGGCTCCTGTCTTCTGTGGGTCTGCCATTATACCCTTGCTGCTTACTATGTGTCCCAAGAAGCAAATTGATGTCTTTGAGAATTCGTACTTCTCGGCAGAGTTAGCCCTCCTTCTTGAAGCCGTTGTAAAACTGTTTGACCTCTTTGATCATGTTCCTCTACTGACTGCCCATGTACCAGGATGTCATCCATGAGACAAATAACTCCTTTCAGTCCTTCTAAGATGTTTGACATAGACCTTTGGAAGATCTCTGGTGCGGAAGTTATCCCAAATGGTAACCAAATAAAACAAAACCTTCTGAATGGTGTTAGAAATGTGGTCAGTAATCGTGAGGTCTTGTCGTAGAGAACCTGCCAAAACCCACTATTGGCATCGAGTTCGGTAAACGTGGGAGGCAATGGCGTAGTGGTATTGTCACTGGACTAGTAACCCAGAGACCCAGGGTATTGCTCTGGCAACATGAGTTTGAATCTCAGCACAGCAGAAGGTGGAGTTTGAATTCGATGAATAAATCTGGATTTAAAAGCTAGTCTAATGATGGCCATGAAACCATTGTCGATTGTTGTAAAAACGCACCTGGTTCACTAATGTCCTTCAGGGAAGGAAATCTGATGTCCTTACCTGGTTTGGCCTACATATGACTCCAGCCCCACAGCAATGTGGTTGACTCTTACATGCCCTCTGAAATGGCCTAGCAAGCCACTCAGTTGTATCTAACCGCTACGTAGTCAATAAAGAATGAAGCCAGATGGAACACCCGGCATTGGCATAAGCACCAGAAACGACAAAGGCAAACCCAGCCCTGTCAACCCTGCAAAGTCCTCCTTACTAATATCTGGGGGCTTGTGCCAAAATTGGGAGAGCTGTCCCACAGACTAGTCAAGCAACAGCCTGACATAGTCATACTCACGGAATCATACCTTACAGACAATGTCCCAGACACTGCCATCACCATCCCCGGGTATGTCCTGTCCCACCGGTAGGACAGACCCAGCAGAGGTGGCGGCACAGTGGTATACAGTAGGGAGGGAGTTGCCCTGGGAGTCCTCAACATCGACTCCGGACCCCACGAAGTCTCATGGCATCAGGTCAAACATGGGCAAGGTAACCTCCTACTGATTACCACCTACTGCCCTCCCTCAGCTGATGAATCAGTACTTCTCTACGTTGAACACCACTTGGAGGAAGCACTAAGGGTGGCAAGTGCACAGAATGTACTCTGGGTGGAGGACTTCAATGTCCATCACCAAGAGTGGCTCGGGAGTACCACTACTGACCGAGCTGGCTGAGTCCTAAAGGACATAGCTGCTAGACTGGGTATGCAGCAGGTAGTGAGGGAACCAACAAGAGGGGAAAACATACTTGACCTCGTCCTCACCAATCTGCCTGCCGCAGATACTTCTGTCCATGACAGTATTGGTAGGAGTGACCACCACACAGTCCTTGTGGAGACGAAGTCCCGCCTTCACATTGAGGATACCCTCCATCGTGTTGTGTGGCACTATCACCGTGCTAAATGGGATAGATTTTGAACAAATCTAGTAATACAAAACTGGGCATCCATGAGGCGCTGTGGGCCATCAGCAGCAGCAGAATTGTACTCAACCACAATCTGTAACCTCATGGCCTGGCATATCCCCCACTCTACCATTACCATCAAGCCAGGAGACCAACCCTGGTTCAATGAAGAGTGCAGGAGGGCATGCCAGGAGCAGCACCAGGCATTATTTCAAGTATAATATTAAAGCATATTACATTATCTTCACTATTGCCTAATGTTTCCCTACTTTTATTTGCTCTGGTTCATTCTCCATTATTAGATCCAGTAGTGTATGTTATGAATCATCCCTTGTTGGGTTTCTTAAATACTGGGTTAGAAAGGATTCCGGTTCACATTGTATGAACTCCATTCCCTTATCCTCTTTACCTCTTCTGGCCAATTAATTTCGAGGTAGTTGAAATCCCCCATGATTACTATTCTATGCCCTTTTACTTGCTTCCATAATTTATTTGCATTTTTCTTCCTTCACCTCCCTTCTAGTATTAGGTGGTCTGTAAACTACCCCTATGTGACTGTTCCTTTATTATCTTCTTTCTCTGTCCACATGGGTTCTATTTCTGTCTTCCTGATAGTAGAAACAAGTGACGCACAGCCATTATGTGCAGCTACTCCCCTTTTTCCCTATCTTTGACATATGTTATACTCTGCAATGTTTAATCCCCAGTCCTAATTTTTCTGTAGTCATGTCTCAGTAATCCCAATTATATCTGGTTCTTCACAACTTATCATTCCTTCAGTTCCCGTTTTATTGCAGACACAGTATACATAGCGGTACAGATATTTTAACGAATTTTTAAAATCAGTTCCTCTCACTCCGATTCCATAACACTATTTATTCCCTGGCCCTTAATGTCCTACCTTAGTTTAGTCTGTCCTGTACGCTGCTTTCCTGTTTCATTTATATTTCGGCTTGTTTCATTTCTTGTAGACTGTTCCCCCCACCTCCCTTAGTTTAAAGCCTTTGCCACCTCCCTTCCAGTTCAGACAGAGCCTGCCACATCAGTACAGGCCCTTCTTGTCTCAGTACTGGTGCCAGCGTCCCATGAAAAGGAAGCCCTCTTACCCACACCAGCGCTTTAGCCATGTGTTAAATTCTCCTGATTTGTCTGTCTCTATCCCAATTTGCATGTGGCTCAGGCAATAATCTAGAAGTTATTACTCTCGAGGTCCTGCTTTTAAATTCAGCTCCTAACTCCTGACAATCACTCAGCAGGACCTCCTCCCAGTTCCTACTTATGTCGGTTGATCCAACATGGACTACGACAACTGAATTTTCCCCCATCCTCACCAAATTCCTCTTCAGCTGCCTCGAGATATCCCTTCCCATGGTACTGAGTAGGCAACACACCCTTAGGGACTCTCATTTGTGGCTGCAGAGGACACTATCGATCACCCTAATTATAGAATCCCCTATCATTATCACATTTCTATTCTGCTCTTCCACTACTGTGGAAAACCTTTGAGCCGCAGTGCCTTGGTCTACATTGAGGCTGTCCTCCCTGCAGTCTTTCTCCTTGTCCTCACAGGTAACGAGTACATCATAGCTGTTGGACAGGGTCAATGCTTGTGGGAACTCCTTCTTAACGTCTCCCAAGTCCCTGCTACCAGGCTCCCTGACAGTCACATCCTCCTCTTCCTGAACCTGTGCTTTCCTATGGGGTGTGACGATGTTCTGGATAAAACTATCCAGAATAAACTGTGTTTCAGAGCGTTTCTAACTCTCCCTCCAGCATAATAACTCAGAAACTGTAGAGACTGAAGGCAGAGAGATTTCCTGCAGATATGGGAACCCAGGATTAGTCTCACTGTCCACAAACTCCCACATATTACAGTCCCGACACATAACCTGTCCTGCTATCTGTAGCCTTTGTTTTATTTATTTCTTTATTGAAAACCTGTATTAAAATTTGGTAGACGGCTTTTGTTCAAAAAAGACTTACTTTTACTCACTTGATTTACTCCCTTCAGAGCTCCACTCCGTGTTCATCGTGATGTCATTTAGCATTCATAGACTCCTCCACTCTGTCATCTGAACCGTCACTTTTGCAAATTTACTCAGATTTTGCTTTCCCTGCTCTTCTAATGCTATTGTACATTGAACATTAATATAAAGGGACCAAATACCATCAAGCCAGGAGACCAGCCCTGGCTCAATGAAGAGTGTAGGAGGGCATGCCAGGAGCAGCACCAGGCATACCTGAAAATGAGGTGTCAACCTGGTGAAGCTACAACCCAGGACTACTTGCGTGCCAAACTGCGTAAGTTGCACGATAGACAGAGCTAAGCGATCCCATAACCAACGGATCAGTTCTAAGCTCTGCAGTCCTGCCACGTCCAGCCATGAATGGTGGTGGACAATTAAACAACTAACTGGAGGAGGTGGCTCCACAAATAAACCCTTCCTCAATGATGGGGGAGCCCAGCATCAGTGCAAAAGTTAAGGCTGAAGCATTTGCAACAATCTTCAGCCAGAAGTGTCAAGTTGATGACCCATCTCAGCCTCCTCCTGAAATCCCCAGCATCACAGATGCCAAACTTCAGCCAATTCGATTCACTCCACGTGATATCAAGAAACAACTGAAGACACTGGATATTGCAAAGGCTATGGGCCCTGACAATATTCCGGCAATAGTACTGACGACCTGTGCTCCAGAACTTGCCGCACCCCTAGCCAAGCTGTTCCAGTACAGCTACAACACTGGCATCTACCTGGCAATGTGGAAAATTGCCCAGGTAAGTCCTGTGCACAAAAGGCAGGACAAGTCCAACCCGGCCAATTACCACCCCATCAGTTTACTCTCAATCATCAGTTAAGTGATGGAAGGTGTCATCGACAGTGCCATCAAGCGGCACTTGCTTAGCAATAACCTGCTCAGTGACGCTCAGTTTAGGTTCTGCCAGGGCCACTCAGCTCCTGACCTCATTACAGCCTTGGTTCTAACATGGACAAAAGAGCTGAACTCAAGAGGTGAGGTGAGAGTGACTGCCCTTGACATCAAGGCAGCATTTGACAGAGTATGGCATCAAGGAGCCCTAGCAAAACTGAGGTCAATGGGAATCAGGGGGAAAACTCTCCACTGGTTGGAGTCATACCTAGCACAAAGAAAGATGATTTTGGTTGTTGGAGGTCAATCATCTGAGCTCCAGGACATCACTGCAGGAGTTCCTCAGGGTGGTGTCCTAGGCCCAACCATCTTCAGCTGCTTTATCAATGACCTTCCTTCAATCATAAGGTCAGAAGTGGGGATGTTCGCTGATGATTGCACAATGTTCAGCACCATTTGTGACTCCTCAGATACTGAAGCAGTCCATGTAGAAATGCAGCAAGACCTGGACAATATCCAGGCTTGGGCTGATAAGTGACAAGTAACATTCATGCTACATAAGTGCCAGGCAATGACCATCTCCAACAAGAGAAAATCTAACCATCTCCCCTTGACATTCAATGGCATTACCATCGCTGAATCCCCCACTATCAAGATCCTGGGAGTTATCATTGACCAGAAACTGAACTAGAGTAGCCATATAAATACCGTAGCTGTTAGAGCAGGTCAGAGGCTGGGAATCCTGCGGCGAGTAACTCACTTTCTGCCTCCCCAAAGCCTGTCCACCATCTACAAGGCACAAGTCAGGAGTGTGGTGGAATACTCTCCACTTGCCTGGATGGGTGCAGCTCCAACAACACTCAAGAAGCTCGACACGATCCGGACAAAGCAGTCCGCTTGATTGGCACCCCAGCCATAAACATTCACTCCCTCTACCACTGACACACAGTGGCAGCAGTGTGTACCATCTACAAGATGCACTGCATCAACACACCAAGGCTCCGTAGACAGCACCTTCCAAACCCACGACCTCTACCAACTAGAAGGACAAGGGCAGCAAATGCATGGGAACACCACCACCTGCAAGTTCCCCTCCAAGTCACACACCATCCTGACTTGGAACTATATCGCCGTTCCTTCACTATCGCTGGGTCAAAATCCTGGAACTCCCTTCCTAACAGCACTGTGGGTGTACCTACCCCACATGGACTGCAGCGGTTCAAGAAGGCAGCTCACCACCACCGTCTCAGGGGCAATTAGGGATGGGCAATAAATGCTGGCCTGGCCAGTGATGCCCACATCCCATGAATGAATTGAAAAACATGATGCTGTGAGACAATTTTGCCAAGCTGCCATCCACTGTGGATATTAGATGAATTTCCAATGCCACTGCTTTGTTAAACTCTGTTAAATCCACACCGATACGAAGAGTACCATTTTGTTTTGGGACTGGAACCATAGTCAAACACCACTCCGTTGGTCTCGTAACAGGAGAAATGACTCCCATCCTGATCATCTCTTTCAGCTGGTCTTGAACTTGTTTCATCAACGGGTATGGTAGCTTTCCTTGGATTTGGATTTCTTCTCATCCAAGACTTCTTTTCAGCCCGCAGAACGGCTTTATTTTGTCTTCGGCCTTCTGCCTGTCATATGATCTGAATTGCCTTCTTGAGTGTAAGGTTATCTTTCGACTGTAAGAGAGCTGATAAAGACTCATCAGCTATTCCCACAACTATTTGGTCCCATATCAGTTCCAACTTCAATTCTCCATCATCACATCGCTCAGCCAGTCTGTACAGATCATTTTTAAAAGAGTCTATGGATTCACCTCTCTTCTGGACTCGCTTGTTAAATTTTGCTCTTTCCAGAATTTTGTTACTCCTTAAATTGAAATATTTGTGGAAGGCCAGTAGCACATCCTCAAAACTATCAGAAGCCTCATTTATTCCTTGCCTCACAATCACGTCATCTGCAATTGCACCCATACAGTATAAAAGGGTATTTACTTATTCTGCTTCTGATTTACAAGAACTCAAGAACTAGGAGCAGGAGTAGACCATACGGCCCATCGAGCCTGCTCCGCCATTCAATACGATCACGGCTGATCTTGGGCTTCAATTCCACTTCCCTGCCCGGTCCCCATATCTCTTGATTCCCTGCAAGACCAAAAATCCATCTATCCCAGCCTTAAATGTATTTAAATGGAGCATCCGCAACCCTCTGGGGCCTCTGTACAGCCTATCATAGGACAACCCCCTTATCCCAAGGAACAATTTAGTAAATCTTCACTGCACCACCTCCAGTGCAAGTATATCCTTTCATAAATGTGGAGACCAAAACTGCACACAGTATTCCAGGTGCGGTCTCACCAAAGCCCTGTACAATTTTAGTAAGACTTCTTTAAACCTGTATTCCAATACCCTTGCAATCAAGGCCAGCATGCCATTAGTATGCAGCTGGGAAGCTATCCTATATTGTAGGAATCTTTTTCTCCATAAGGACCAACTTTGTACCTGATTAGGTCCTTCCTGATCATGGAAGCTTCCAGACATTCTAAATTTTGAATCCATTTTGTTTTCATCGGCTTTGTTCGGCTTTTTAGGACGTTCCCCTTTCTTTTTAAATCATTTTGACTTTAATGGAGGTGTTCGTGCTCTTTCTGGGGGCTTCCCATGCTTTCCGGGGGTTCCCGTGCTTTTCTGAGGTTTTCCGCGCTCTCTCTCTGCGGTTTGGTTGATTAATGGCTGCCGACTCTGCCCGACTCGCTTTTTTGCTCGAGAGCGACCTCTCTCCCAGTTTTTCCAACCCCAGTGCGCCGTTGTCCACCAATGTCCCCTTTTAAAATTCTCTCACCCTATGCTAGACTGTGCACAGCACTGTGACTCGGAACCCGATTGTTGAACCTGGATGTTTTGTTGCAGACCACCACACTTCTGTGGTGCAGTCTGGATGCCTGCAGGGCTGACTCACCGACTGTCTGCGTCTTCTTCGGCCACGGAACAGCTCTGGAGCTCTTTGCAGTCTCCCGAAGAGATCTGCTATTCTCTTGGCGCTACTTCACGAGGTAAGGTGTTTTCAGTACTTTCTGGTCGTCTTAACCGGTGCCACCATGTTGCGTGTTGTTGGTGTAGTTGCAGCACAGCTAAGGCGTGTTGATAAGGTCTCGGAGTCTGGAAAAAGCCAACTAATAACTCTTATTTACACATCTCTCTTTACACTCTCCACAAGCCTCTCTAGCTAGCATCCTTCGTGCTGCTACTCTCTTCTTCCCAAAGCCCATTACCATGTGACTATCATATCATCATCAATACAGTGGGAGGGGTTGCTCTCACTGTCTCCAACATTAACCCTTTCAGGTCCTTATGCTACATAAATTAAAAGAAAAAATAATGATGGTTGTGTTCGAATGGCCCTATACTTCAGAAAATACAATAATTGGCTTTCTTAAAGATATGTGAGTAGCAATGGCACAGGAATGAGTCAATGAGCTGCTTACACAAACACCACCTGTTAAAAGGTGGCTTTGTGCTTTGGCAAATGCAAATTTCCAAGGAGAGAAAGAAAATGTAACAGAAATCCGGCTGGCAATGGCTACTTATTTCAACCTCTAACATTCTCAATTAATAGTGATAACAGCTTTAAAGATGGGACCGAACAGGGCTGGAAACTTTCACTTGCCAACTGGTCCAGGCGCAAGTTACTTTTGCAGCTTTGGTCAGGAGCTGAAAACAAAGGACCTCACCAGCTTGTTTGCAGCATCGATGTATTTATCCCTCCACCTCTGACTGTGTCGCAGGTTCTTGACCTGCTTTCCTGTTACGCCTTACTGTTTGCAGGCCCTTTGCAGCTGTTCTCTATCCCACAGAGCAGCCACTCATACATACAAGGAAGGGTTGTTGTTTTTTCCGTCCTCGTTTTGTCTCCACTTCGACTCTCCTCTCCTGAAGGTACCAACTTAATTGATAGCTGTGGATGTTAACCAGACAGACTTAACTCTAAAAATAAAATGTGCCTTTGAAATATTGCCTACGCACAAAGTTCCTTCCACAGTGAGTTCCTGAATTCAGATGTGTCATTAAGTCAAGTGAGGCAGGGCATTTCCTCACAGGGAGGGAAGCTGGCTGACTCACCCCTACGAATATCATAGGTCTCTTATTAGCTGATCCAAGAACAATGTTGGCACAGGAGTAGGAGCAATTTGCTTGCCTTCCACACAGACAAGGTCATAGGATGCAAATAGCAACCAAGAAGGTCCCCAGGTTTGATGCCTGTGCTGTGCAGATTTCGTTGATGTCAGCTGGGGTGGCAGTGGGACAGCTAACATTGGTCTGTCTTCCCCTGGCTAGGGAAGGGAATCAGTTGGAGTTCCTGCTTCTAATTACAATCCAATGACTTCGGTTTGAAGTGTGTATGGTCAGACACAACAACTTGCATTTATATCGCGCCTTTAATGCAGTACAATTTCTTTGGCACTTCACATGAGCATTATCAAATAAAATTTGACATCGAAACCCACAAGGAGATTTGGCTGGCATTTTATGCTGGTGATGGGGGTCTCGACGTCCGGGAAAAGCGCCGCCGAGAACCCCGCGCCGCCGAGAACCCCGCGCCGCCTCTTCTCTGAAAGGCCCTCTGAATCTAGTGCCAATCAGGCACCAAAGTGCCTTCCACAAGGACCCTGTCGCCAGAGGTCCCGCCTTTGGAGAGCTGTCAGCTAATCAGAGGCTGGCATCTCTTCCACTGAGCAGTGCCTTGGAGAGACGGTGGCTGCTGCTGGGGGAGCACCTACTGGAGGCCCAGGAGTGGCGCTGGACCCAGGCCACAGGTAGGTCAGGGCCGGAGGGGTCTCGCAAAGTGGGGGTTGCGGGGGACGAGGGCCTAGGGGGGTCGGCAGCAAGGGCAGGGGTGTGGCTCTCAGCAGGCCCCCCATTCCCGATTCTAGGTCCCTCACTCAGGCACTGTGACTTTTAACGATGCCACCCACCCCCAACACCCAGGCTTGGAGCTGGGAAACAGCCTGCACGGTTTCTCCTGTCTGCCTGCCACATGGCTAATTGCGGCAGTGTGATGAGGCCATTAATTGGGGTTAATTGCCCAGTTAAGGGCCTCAATTGGTGGTGGGGCAGGAAGGCCTGTAACGGCCTTCCTGCCCTGGACTAAATTTTGGTGGAGGCAGGATGGTGGCAGGAACCCCCCCCTCGCCACCATCCCACCCAATTTTATGCTCTCCCTGCCTCCAAACCTGCCATGGGGTAGAGCATAAAATTCCCCCCATTAGGACAGATGACCAAAAGCTTGGGCAAAGAGGTAGGTTTTAAGGAGCACCTTAAAAGGGCAGCGAGAGGTCATGAAGTGGAGATGTTTAGAAAGTGAATTCTAAAGTTTGGGACCCAGGCAACTGAAAGCATGGCTGCCAGTGGTGCGGTGATTAAAATAGTGCATGTGTAAGAGACTAAAATTGGAGGAGCGCAGAGATCTCAGAGGGTTGTAGGACTAGAGGAGGTTACAGAAACAGGGAGGGCGAGGCCATGGAGACATTTGAAAATGAGGATGAGAATTTTAAAATTCACATGTTGCTGGACCGGGAGTCATAGAGTTATACAGCACAGAAAAAGGCCCTTTGGCCCATCATGTCCATGCCGGCCATCAAGCACCTAACTATTTTAATCCCATTTTCCAGCACTTGGCCCACAGCCTTGTATGCTATGGCGTTTTCAAGTGCTCATCGAAATACTTCTTAAATGTTGTGAGGGTTCCTGCCTCTACCACCTCTTCAGGCAGTGTGTTCTGGATTCCAACCACCCTCTGGGTGAAATTTGTTTTCTTCAAATCCCCTTTCAACCTCCTGCCCCTTACCTTAAATCTATGCCCCCTGGTTATTGACCCCTCCGCTAAGGGAAAAAGTTTCTTCCTATCTAACCTATCAATGCCCCTCATAATTTTGTATACCTCAATCATGTCCCCCCCTCAGCCTTCTCTGCTCTAAGGAAAACAACCCTAGCCTATCCAGTCTCTCTTCATAGCTGAAATGCTCCAGCCCAGGCAACATCCTGGTGAATTTCCTCTGCAACCTCTATCGTGCAATCACATCCTTCCTATAGTGTAGTGCCCAGATCTGTACACAGTACTCCAGCTGTGGCCTAATGCAGATCAGTGAGCAGGGGGGTAATGGGTGAATGGGACTTTGTACAAGTTAGGATACAGGCAGCAGAATTTTGGATGACCTCAAGTTTACATAGGGTGGAAGGTGGGAGGTGGGAGGTCAGCCAGGAGAACATTGGAATAGGTAAGTCCAAAGGTAACAAGGGCCCTCAGTGATGGTATCAGCAGCAGATGAGCTGAGGCAAGGGTAGAGTTGGGCGATGTTACTGAGGTGTAAGTAGGCAGACATGGTGATGAAGCGGACATGTGGTCGGAAGCTCATTTCGGTGTCAAGCACGACACCCAAGTTGCGAATGGTCTGCTTCAGTCTCAGACAAGTTGCCAGGGAGAGGGATGGAGTCGGAAGCCGAGGAACAGGTTTGTGTGTGATGCCTCCATTATCAAATAGCCAGAAGATACTCACTGTTTAGGCTCACACTCAGAAAATGGTCACTCAAGTCAGTAATGCAAATACTGCCAGTCCCCAGGGAACTGTGTCCTGGCATGAGTTAGCAGCTCCAGGAGGACAGCAAACAGAAATAGAGACAATTGGGGAAGAAACTAATACAATGATCACTATATATATTTCCGTAGGATAAATGGCTTCAGTAGACCTGCAAATGGTGTGGCGCAACTGTTATGTTGCCAATAAGCTGGTAAGTACTTTGTTTTCAAATCCTGGCCAAAGTTAGAAAGTAAGTTTCTCATCTAGTCCTCTCTTTTGACACCATTGCTGTTAAACGGACAGTCAGAAAGGTTGGGATAAGATCTCAGTGTAATAACAGCTCTCCTGTGCAAGGATCAATAAGCTCGGTAGAACAGTCAGCAGCATGTAGGCATATAGGTAGACTGTGATAACAGTAAGGGTTAAACTGGATTAAATCACACTCTGCACATACAGAAGTGTAAGACTAAGATGCTAAGTGAAGGATGGAAAGTTAATTGTTGGACAGGCGCCCAAGTGTCTGGTAAGAGGTGTGGGGTGCGTGAATGAAGAATAGGCCTCAATGTAATAAAAATCTAGAGCGATAAGATGCAAAATTTCTTAAGGACGACCTTCATTGATCATGCATGTGGAATGTCCAGGAACAATAAATAGATATTAATAAAAATGTGTAAGGGGGCTGGGGGAAAATGGTCATTGTGACCATTAACATGGTTATGCATTAACCCTGCTTACTTACACACTAACTGCACTTATTAGGTAACTAATACAATTCTCACCTTAACCATATAGCACACTAAGGAACTCAACTTTTTTTGATGAGACTGCCATGAGCAGTAAGGAGACACAATTCTCAAGGCCCACATCAGTTCATTGCTTGTGGGTAGTACTGACGTCAAGCTCATAAAGCGCTGTGATGTGCTGGTCGTGTGTGAGTGTATTTATAAAGATTATTAATCAGACATCCCTCTGCCTCTTGAGTCTATGTACCTGTATCCAAGTGAAGAAGAAGAATTATTCTGAATCCAACACCCAATGAGTGTTGGCAGGCTGTTGGATTATTGGGAAGCATAATTGCTGAACCAGATCCGATCTTCACCCAACATTTTGCAGCAGGGGATCACTGGATATTATTTTAACAATTGCTACTGTTTTTAAAAAAAAAAATAGAATTCATACTTTAGGCTCTACAAGTACATGTCCTATCCCTTCCTCGTATCTAAAGTTCATGATTTCAAAACGGAATATGTTCAGTGAAGATCTCAGAACAAATAACTGCAATAGCCACTAAATGCCAGCCAGTGGTGCTGCTGAACTCAAAGTCTCTGTTCTCAGAAATCCTCCCAGCCTGATTATAAATCCCAACAAAAAAACTACCCCCTCATCTGTGTACACCTTAAATTTCATAATTAATTCAGTGAATGAGAGAATTATGGGCAAGCAAAATACAGAATTCCCAGGACATATTTAAAGGCCTCAGGCTACCCTGACAGGGAGAAGCAGTATAATTATGGCAATAGGTTAGAACAGCATGGGGAACTGGATAGCACAATGGATTAGAAGTCTCAACCACTGTCACAGTTGAGATGAGCTAATTCAGCACAAACCAGGAATCAAGCCTTTGATCTTCTAGTCAGTCTGGCTAAATATCACAATGGCTTTTGCAAATAAAGAGTGGGGGTCTGGGGCGAGAAGGTACACTGGGATATATTTTTTGACTACGTGAAGTTGAATGAGTTAGAGAAAAATAACTTCAGTGCTGTAACTAAAACACTCCAGATAGTGGGAAATTTAATTTATTAAAACACGGATAATTACATATGATTCAAATAAAGCCAGAACTCCAGCACGTGAGGAACGGCACACCCTGTTCAATTTGCCAGCTGGCCTACTTTGCTATTTTCCTCATCGTACACACCAATATTTACTCATTTACATGCTGGGTAATTTGGAATGGAAGCAGTCCGTGCCTAACTGACTATCAGAAGGATAAAGCTGCACAATTCTATTTCAATAAAGGCGACTCTGGTAGATCATTCAGTATTTTCAATATGAAAGAGGAACTTGCTGCATGTGTATGTGCGCAAGCGAGGTGAATAGGGTCACTTATGTATCCGCCTTTTCAGTTATTCCACTGCCAAGTATTTTGTTCTGAAACAAAGTTCCCTACCTAATAGCAGAAAGCTTCCTTTGAGTTACCAACCCACAGGGATGCTAATCTCCGCTAATTCAGTAGAGTTACTCACTGTCAGGCAAGTAGCATTTGGGAGACTTCCTGACCCACAATGTCAGGTTTCCATGTGGCTCCATGAGGGAATTAAAAGGAAAGTCTCCCATATTGTCAGATGCTGAGAGATTCAGAACAAACCAAATTGAAGTGGAAGGAGGGTGCAGCTTGAGGAACCCGTCAGCCCCTACAAAAAAGTAATTTCATTTACTAATATGAGTACAAGACTGGTCACAGGTAAGGAAATACAGATTTACGATTATGCCCAATGGTTCGTACGTGGGAGGGGGAGTGGAAGAAAGATTTTCTCTCTACCTCTCCTGAAGCTGCTGGCTTCTTGTCAGTTTCCATAGGCATCAGCAGCTTTCCAGTACCTCATCCAACTTGTCGTTCTTCACATAGCAACCTAGGTAGTGCATGCCAACAATCTATCTGACCATAGGAGACATCATAGCAGAGCCCAATCTGTTCCCCTAACATCCACTTGCCATCAGGAATCAATGGATAGTGATCAAAAGTGACAATATTTCTCCTCTGTAACCCAAGAGTACCAAGGCCAATTGTAATCTCCCTACTGTCTGAGATTCACTTACTCAGCACAAACCAAGGACTGACTGGACTGCTCCCCAAAGAGCTGGCATGGACTCAATGGGCTGAATGGCCTCCTTCTGTACTGTAAATGACTCCCCATCAACACTAATTATGTTTCATATATGTGGGAGGTTGCCCTACCTTAATACTGCAGCAAGTATCAGCTTGGCTATTGGTTGCACTTACCTCTGAATAGAAGGTTATGGGTACAAACTCCACACCTAGACCTCAGCACAGTCTAGTTATGTTCTTGCAATTCCGAGGTAGTGATGCTTTGTTGGCAGTGCTGTCTTCCAGATAAAAGGTTAAGGTCCTGGTTTGGGATGGATCGAAAAGATCCCATCAGGAGTTCTTTGAAGAAGAGCATGGCAAGCTCTCAAACTGCACATACTAACTGGTCATTCAGCCCAGTTTCTGTTTGTGGGACCTTGCCGTGCGAATCTGTTGGGATAATGTCCAAATTAAATACATTCTGACAAGGAATAAAGGGGGTCTGTGAAAGAGCGGAGCTCCATGGGCAAAGGGGTTAGAGCACAAATGACATTTAAAAAAGGCAGATGATAAATATAGAAGGTATAATATGGAAGAAAATTATGAAATGTAAGCATATTTAGCAACCAAAATGGGATATTGGGAAAATTAAAATGGAGTACAAATGAAGAACTACAGTCAATATAAACAACGTATATTTATATAGCGCCTTTAAAGTAATAAAACATCCCAAGGCACTTCACAGGAGCATTATAAAACAAAATATGACACCAAGCCGCTAAGGGCAGGTGACCAATAGCTTGGTCAGAGGTAGGTTTTAAGGAGTGCCTTAAAGAAGGAAAGCGAGGTACAGAGGTTTAGGGAGAAAATTCCAGAACTTAGGGCCTAGGCAACTGAAAGCACAGTCACCAATTGTGGAGCGATCAAAATCAGGGATGCACAAGAAGCCAGAATTAGAGGAGTGAAGATATCCTGGAGGGTTGTGGGGCTGCAGGAGATTACAGAGATAGGGAGGGGCGAGGCCATGGAGGGATTTGAAAACAAGGATGAGGAACTTAAAATTAAGACATTGCATGATCAGGAGTCAATGTAGGTCAGTGAGCACAGAGGTGATAGGTGAACGAGACTTGGTGCGAGTTAAGACACTCGCAGCAGAGAATTGGATGCCCTCAATCTTACAAAAGGGTAGTAGTCCTGAAAGACATCACAGTGCTAATTGAGGCCATAGTTTGAACAGATTCCACAATGAAATGACGGCTAGAGAGTAGTATCGGAATAGAACTAAAAGCAGAAGTCCTCATGACTGTGACGTTTTAGTGGATGCCAATAAACTTTAGGACAAAACTAGGGTGGCACAGTGGTTAGCACCGCCGCCTCACAGCTCCAGCGACCCGGGTTCCATTCTGGGTACTGCCTGTGTGGAGTTTGCAAGTTCTCCCTGTGTCTGCGTGGGTTTCCTCTGGGTGCTCCGGTTTCCTCCCACAGCCAAAAGACTTGCAGGTTGATAGGTAAATTGGCCATTATAAATTGCCCCTAGTATAGGTAGGTGGTAGGGGAATATAGGGACAGGTGAGGATGTGGTAGAAATATGGGATTAGTGTAGGATTAGTATAAATGGGTGGTTAATGGTAGGCACAGACTCGGTGGGCCGAAGGGCCTGTTTCAGTGCTGTATCTCTAAATCTAAATCTAAAATCTAGAACATGGGAGACCAGCCAGGAGTGTGTTGCAATAGTTAAGTCTAGAGGTAACGAAGGCATAAATGAGCGTCTTAGCAGATGAGCTGAGACAGGGGCGAAGTCGGGCAATATTACAGAGGTGGAAATAGATGATCTTAGTGAATGCGCAAATATAAGGTCGGAAGCGGATCTCAGGATCAAATGTGACACTCGGGTTGCAAAGAGACTGGCTTAATCGCAGACTATTGTCAGAAAGACAGATGGAGTCAGTAGCTGGGGAATGGAGATTGGAGCAGGGCCCGAAAACAATGGTTTCTGTCTTTGCAATATTTAATTGGAGGAAATTTCTGCTCATCCAGTACTGGACGTTCGATAAGCAGTCTGATAATTTAACAGTGAAGGAGTTTAGAGAGGTGACGGTGAGATAGAACCGGGTGTTGTCAGTGTACATGTGAAAACTAACGCTGTGCTTTCGGATGATGTTGCCAAGGGGCAACATGTAGATGAGAAATAGGAGGGGCCAAGGATAGATCCTTGGGGGACACCAGGCAGATGATAAATATCGAAGGTATAATACAGAAGAAAATTATGAACTATAAGTTTAGATAGCAACCAAAATTGGAGATTAGGTAGACGAAAATGGAGTACGAAGGAAGAACTGCAGTCAACTTATATTATTAAACGCCTTTAATGGAATAAAACATCCCAAGGCATGTTACAGGAACATTATAAAACAAAATATGACGAGAAGCACTAAGGACATATTAGGGCAGGTGACCAAAAGCTTCGTCAAAGTGGTAGGTTTTAAGGATTGTCTTAAAGGAGGAAAGCGAGGAACAGCAGAGAGGTATTGGGAGGGTAATGGTGTGGGAGCAGGAAGTGAAGCCATTGCAAGTGATTCTCTGGACATGATTAGATAGATAATAATAGCGAGAGCAGTCCAACCCAGCTGGATGACAGTGGAGAGGCATCGGAGGAGGAAGTGTAGTCAACTGTGTCAAAGGCTGCAGACAGAACGAGGAGGGATAGCTTACCTTTGTCACAGTCATGTAGGTCATTTGTGACTTTGATAAGAGCTGTTTGGGTACGATGGCACGGGCAGAAACCTGATTGGAGGCAGGGAAGTAACAAGGGATTTTATAGACACTTAGGTATAATTAAAGAAGGGATGTTACCACTTAGTGATGAAAGGGGCCATCTCATCAGATTGTACTTAAGAGTCAGCATGTGGCAGAAATACTTAAAAAAAAAGAGGCAAAACACTTGTCTAAGAGGAAGGTTAAGATGGCATGGCAGGGCTACTTAGGGAGATTGTGGAAACATTCAAAAGCTATTAAAAAGTTAATCGGACTGAAAGTAGATAAATCACTAAGCCCACACAAGATGCATACCATAACTCTTGAGGAGGTAGCAAAAGTGTGCACCGTCATTTTCCAAAAAACTTCAGAAACAGGAGTTATGCCAAAAGACTGAAGGATAGCAGATGTTACACCCGTTTAAGAGAGAGTAAAGGAATAAGCCAGAAAATTATAGATCAGTTAGTCTTATGTCAGTTGTGGGTGAACGGCGTAGGATTGGTAAATTGCACGTCATGCTTGATTTGAATGATTGAATGATTTGAGTAAATTATAGGAGTGTATAAAGGGAATATGATGGGTGTTGTCTATGTGGATTTTCAGAGGGCATTTGATAAGGTACTATTACAGGGTATTAAGATAAATTTAGCCACATGGATAGAGAGATGGCTAAAAGACAGAATGCAGAGGGAAGGGATAAATGGATGTTTTATTGATTAGCAGGATGCAGGTAGCAGTGTGTGCCCAAGATCTATCCTGTGACAGCATTTTTCATTTATATAGATGATTTGGACCCAAGCTCAAGAGGGATGAAATCAAAAGATTGCTGATGAAAGCAAATTGAAGGACATGATAAACAGTGAGGAAGAATGTCTCTTCCATCCTGTAATTTACAAGTTTGCAGAGATGAGATAGGAGGTCACTGCAGAGAAATATGAAATACTACCTTTTGGGAAAAAGCACAGTCATAGGAAAATTACCCAAAACAAGAAGACTCCTAACAGAGATATCTAGGAGGCAGATATAAATTCTTTAAAGGTAGTGCAGGTGGTAAAGGCCATAAAATGGCAAATTGAATTCTGTGTTTTATATATGCAGCAAATGAACACTAAAGCAAGGAACTGATGTTCAATTTGTACAAAATATCGTTTCGGCATAATTAAAGTACTGCATGTATCCAATTAGGCACCCCATTATAAGTAGATTAGAACCACAGAACAGGTACAGCAAAGATTTACCAGAATGCCACAAATGAGAGGCTCTAATTCTGAAAAAAAGTCTCAAAAATTGGAGATGTTTCCAGTGGAACAGAAAAAATTGAGGGGCAGGAAATCTAATTGAGGCTTTGAAAATTATGAAATGTTTTGAGAGGTTAAATGAAAGATTGTTTCCACTCGTTGCCAAATTGCTAACAGATGGAGGATCATCACAAGAGCAATGAAGGGGGAAGTTAGAAGGAATACTTCTCCACATAGATTATTAAAATATGGAATGCTTTACCAAAAGTTGCAACTGAGGCAGAGACTTTATCATTTAAAATGAGATTGGATAAACATTTAAACAAAATATAAAAGGATCCATGAAATGGGAAATGGGATTAAGAGTAGATATCTCTAGTGAAAGAGCCAGCACTAGCACAGGCATGGTAGGCTGAATGTCCTCCTTCTGTACTGTAGTTTCTATGCTTCTGCCTCTTGACAAAAACCTGAGAGCAGATTCTATTTTACACAGGCCCATATGAACACAGAGCCAAGCACGCCTGACCCCACAGGGACAAAATCAAGTGTTACTTTTACTTCCCATTATAAGGGTTACATACTGTATTCATCCTTCCAGATTGTCAATACAGTGCTACATTGTAGGCTTATGCTTGAGAGGAACTGGGTTGAGACCGTCAAAATCACTTCACAAAGGATCCTTATAGGCAGCAGACAGAGACTACTTTCACCCTGGGCTAGACTTAGCCCAGTCCTAAAAGGTGAAAGGACAGCATAGTTGTACAGCATTATGTGATCAAATGATCATCCCAGCCACACTGCATGCATACCAGGACTGATGAGGAAAATTGCAAACACAGAGCAACACAATCAGCAAAAAGTTAATTCATTTGAATCAAAGGGTTATTTATCATCTTACTTTATTAAATGTGCACTATAGACAGGTTAATTTTTAACAGTTCATTTATAAACATCTGTATGCTGATAGATGCTTTTACTTCTGGGTGGGACAATATCATATTTCTGCACAGAATTTTGGCTCATTTAAACAAAAAAGCAATTTGTTCTATTTAGGATCCCAAATTCTGTGGCAAGTCAGAATTCAGTAACGGAGCACAAGCAAGCATGGGAGGTCTACCCCAACAAGAACAGGCAGAAGCCGCCATCAGAGCAGAGGCTGGCAAATCAAGTTATCTGCCTGACGAAGGGGAAGCAACAGATAGAAAGAAGCTGGTAAATGAGGCCATCCATCAAAAATACACTACAGAAAGGGGAAGCAGCAGCTGCAGTGTAAAGTCTGGCAAGGTAGTTCACTCTAGTGACAGTTCACTGCAAGAAGGAGAAGCAATAGCTGCAGACTGGCAATTGGCATCATTCCCACTGACAAACTGCAGAAAGGAGAAGCAACAATGTCCTCTGGTTGGCAAAATAAATATGAGTGCAGTATTACACAATACAGCAGCACGTGATGCAAACTGTTTGGCACAGAGGATTGAGCTTGTGAGGGATCTAATCAAAATGTAATAATTTTGATTTCAACAGGGCAATATTCCACTGAATATTTCTACCATGAATGCTCTCTGGTGTGTTTTTCTGGAAAAAAAATTTGCTGCGATCGACCAGAGTCATACAAATTATTTTAGCAGTAAAAGATGAAATAGACCTGCATGCATTTTATTCAAGATCGTAACACCTACACATGATCCTTTCTGGATTATTACACTCTACGAAAACAAAAGCAAATGCATCAAGTCTCAGATATGTGCATTCATTCTTAGGCTATTGTAGTTAACAGTCATCACAGTGGGTGGACATAGAACAGTCCTCATCGGGAAGGGCATTCCAGCCTTACTGCAATCTTCCTGTTGGAAACCCTTTTTTTCCCCCCACATAGCTTGTGTTTAAAATGTCAGCTTTAAACTATGAAGGCGCTTCAGCTTCTTCCTCACAAAATGCCCATTTCTCAGATCCACATTTGATGTTTCATGTTGCAGGCTGTAGCTGTCCTTTATAGACATACTCTAGGGCAGTGGCGATAGTCCTCATGTCCATCTCAATACTTCTCGCCCAGTTCTCCACATCACCAATTTCCTGGAGGGAAAACAAATATTTAGCAAGACCAGACAAAATTAACATCCACTTGCTGCTACCTTTTTGCTGCTTAAGTCTCATTTTATTTTAAAAACTTATTACCCATTAGCCTTACAGAATTCAATCCAGTTTTATCACGATGGAACTTCAATCAGCTGTCATCTATGGTCCTCTAAAATTTAGTATTTCTACAGCAAGTTTTTGCCCATCCTCCACAGATGCCAGCCTTCCAGCAAAAAAGGAAAAAGCTTGCATTTATAAAGCCCCTTTCAGATCTTTAGGATGTCCCAAAGTACTTCACAGTCAATGAATTACTTTGGTCAGCAAATGCAGCAGCTAACTTGTGCACAGCAAGTTCCAACAAACAGCTGACATATTTGTTTCGATGATGTTGGTTGAGGGATGAATAGGACACGGGGGAACTCCCTTGCTCTTCTTCAAAATACTGCCATGGGATCTTTTACATCCGCTTGAGAGGACAGACAGGGACCTTGGTTTAACATCTCATTCAAAAGACAACACCTCTGAGAGTGCAGCATTCCATCAATAGTGCACTGAAGTCATCAGTTTCGATTATGTGCTCAAGTCCCTGGGGTGGGACTTGAACCTTCTGACTCAGAGGCAAGAATTTTGGCAAGATTTGACAATAGGAGGTATCAAAGCCAAGCCCAATTCTGTCCTCACACTAGAACATACCAGCAGGGGTTACTTGATACCAACTAAGAGCTGGAACTCTGGCAGATTGTCTGCTCCCCAGCAGATTGGAGTACCCGCAACAAATACCTGAGAATCAAACCTGGGATACGCCACTCTGTTCGGCTTAACATTACAGCAGGTAGTGTCTCTACTCACTAGGCCATCAGAGAGCTTGAATGAGATGTTAAACTGAAAATGCTACAAATACTCAGCAGGTCAGGCAGCATCTGTGGAGAGAGAAACAGTTCAATTTTCAGGTCGATGACCTTTCATCAGAACTTTTGGCACCGCCCTGAAGCGTTAATTCTGTTTCTCTCTCTACAGATGCTGCCAAACCTGATGAGTATTGGCCGCATTTTCTGTTTTTATTTCAGATTATCACCATTCATAGTATTTTACTTTTGTTTCAAAAGTCTGAGCATGCATCAGAAGCAAGAGGCTGCCATCTCATCTTCGGAACTTGATTCAGTCAGGATCACAAACCTAGAAGTGTCAGATTGGCTTAGTGCCACCTCTCACCTTGGTGGCAGATTTTAACCCCTGCTCAGCAGGAACAGTGTGAGCAAGATGTTCAGGAAGAAGCAGGGCAGCGGTGGGGAAGGGAGGGGAAGAACGGGGGGAAGATTGTCAAGCCGCATTCCAACCGCCCCCCAACACCTCCCCCGCCTACCATCTTTACTTACCTGAATTCAGGCACAAAGGAACACCCGAGAAGCGGGAACCTACTTTACATCGGAAAATTGCGGCCCAATGCTGCAATGCCATTTTGACTTCTGAATTCGAGAGGTCCTCACGAGGCCAATCCTGACAGCAGAACCAGAGTGGCCAGAAGAGACCAAGGTTAAATTGAAAAAAAAAAATCTCTTTTCTTGGTATCCTTCTGGGCCAGGAGGAATAGTGTGTTTTGTCCCCTCCAGACCCTGCAAGGAATCCTTGTGTTTCCCCAACCCCAGCCAGGCCTCTCCCTCCCAGTGCTGGCATTGACTTCCAAAGTCCTGCCCAACGTCAAATGTATTAACCGTTCACTTGGGTCCCCGACGTCCTTGGGCACGCAACCCAATATTTGCTCCCACCCAACCAGCTCTGATGTCATCCCTGCTTGTTTTGTGTGGAGCCTGTCCCGAATTATATAAATGAGATCCAGGGATTAAAATGTCCCAGGTTTCATGCTGAACTTCCCCGTGGGGATTTCCTTCCTGCTCCGCACCGCCACCTACCTCCAGTTAAAATCGAACCCTTCAAAGTCAGAACACAGTGGATTCAAGCCCCAGTCCAGGACTTGAGCACATAATCTCTAGGCTGACACTTCAATGCCGTATTGAGCAAGTGCTGCACTGTTGGAGGTGTCATCTTTCAGATGAGATGTTAAACTGAAACCTGATCTGCCTTTAAAAAGATCCCAGTGCACCAATGAAAGAGCAGGCTCCTGGCTAACATTTATCCCTCAATCAACACCACCAGAAGTAGATTAACTGGTCATTTACCTCTTTGCTTTTTGTTGGACCTCGCTGTGTGCAGATTTGTGCCGTGGTGACGTACTTAACAACAATAACTGCACTTCAAAAGGAATTAATTGGCAGTTAAATGCTTTAGGACATGAAACATACTATAGAAATGCAATTTCATATTTTCTCCACTCTGACACCCAGGTCTTAAGGCTACGTTCTAAAGAAAACCCTAAGAACAAAACTTGGTAATAGATCAAAGCTGCAGATTGCTTCTGTAAGGACTAAATTACAAATTGAGGAAAAGGGGAAAAGGTCCTGCTTTTAGGCACTTCATTATTTAAATTCCATGGGGCACATGACTTTTTTGAAAAACAACTGGATGAACAGAATTGAGAATTTAAGGATACCTGTGGAGCATAATGGTTCATGAAACACAGATATGCACTGATCAAGCCAAAAACATGTGACTGCATCACTTATACAGTACACTGTGACAAAAATAGAACATGGCTCTCCTGCCTCCCTCAACAAACAATTCTTCATGAAAGCGGTGCCTCTTTTAAACTAGTAATACAACTCAAAACTGGATTTACCAAGGTCACGGTACAATTGATTTTATTTCTCTCCATAAGCCAGCAGATGGTGCTCAGCGCTACATTAATTCAATGCTGTTAACTAAAGAGGTTTTATCTTTTCTCCATCTAGTTTTCTGCCTTTCTCCCCTGAAGCACTGACTGACCTATGCTGGGGTACAGTTCAAGATTACCTAACTCCCTCCAAGAGTTAGGGTTGCCAACCCTCCAGGATTGGCCTGGATTCTCTAGAAATTGAAGATTAATCTCACTGCTGCATGCAAACCTGGAGAAAAATCATAGTAGCATGTGGTTTATCATATTCTTTGAACACTTGTTAATTAGTTCTAAAAATATTGGAGATGTGAAAAAAGGCTGTTTGATAGTCAAGAATCATCCAAGTTGGTAACAAAGAGTTCCTTTGTTTTCCAATTGATTTGGGGAGGCTGGACGTGTTGGGCAATACAATGGCAGCAGTCAGGGGGGCAGGGTAGTTGAAGGCCAGAGGTCATGTGATGAAATCTCCAGGGACACGTTCAAAGTTAGCAACCCTACCCAGAGAATGTCAAACAAGTAGCTATTCTTTGTGTGTGAGCCTAAACAGTTAATGTCAACAGACTGTTGTATCATAGGGAACATCCAAACATCCCAGAGCTTCCTTGCCTGTACTGCCCATGACTACATGATGCAGCACATTTGCTAACTGAGGGTAGATGCTGGGAAGATGTTTCTCCTGGCTGAGGAGTCTAGAGCTAAGGGTCACAGTCTTGGTCTTGGCCATTTAGGACCAAGAGGAGGAGAAATTTTTTTCACTCAAAGGGCTGTAAATCTTCAGAATTTTCTACCGCAGAGGGCTGTGGACACTCAGTTGTTGAGTATATTCAAGACAGCGATCAATAGATTTTTGGATACTAAGGGAATCAAGGGATATTGGGATAGTATGGAAAGGTGTAACTGAGGTAGAAGATTAGCCATGATTTTAGTGAATGGTGGAGCAGGCTCGAGGAGCCATACGTCCTATTAATAGGGTCAGAACAGGGAAAAATGGTGACAGGACAAATTTAAAGGCTCTTCATCTGAATGCACACAGCATTCGTCACAAGATAGATGAATTGCTGACACAAATATAAATAAATGGGTAATATCTGATAGCCATTACAGAGATGTGGTTGTGAGGTGACCAAAGCTGGGAACTGAATATTCAGGGGTATTTCACATTTCAGAAGGATCGGCAGAAAGGAAAAGGAGGTGGGGTAGCTCTGTTAATAAAAGGATGAGACCAGTACAGTAGTGAGAAATGATCTTTGCTCGGAAGATCAGGATGCAGAATCAGTTTGGGTGGAGATATGAAACAGCAAGGGAAAGAAGTCACTGGTGGGAATAGTCCATCGGCCCCCTAATAGTAGCTACATTGTAGGACAGAGTATGAATCAAGAAATAATGGGGACTTGTAAGGAAAGTACTGCAATAATCATGGGGTGACTTTGATCTTCATATGGATGGAACAAATCAAATTGGCAAAAGGTAGCATTGAGGACGAGTTCATAGAGTGCATTCAGGACAGTTTCTTAGAAGCATATGTTGTAGACCCAACCAGGGAACAGGCCATTTTAGGTCTGGTAATGTGTAATAAGACAGGATTAATTAACAATCTCATAGTAAAAGATCCTCTTGGGAAGAGTGATCATAACTTGATGAATTTAACATTCAGTTTGAGGGTTAGAAACTCTGATCCGAAACTAGTATCAAACTTAAGTAAAGGCAATTATAAAGGCATGAATACAGAGTTGGCTAAAGTGGACTGGGAAAATAAAAAGACAGTAGATAAAAAGTGGCAAATATTCAAGGAGATATTTAATAATTCTCAACAAAGATATATTCCACTGAGAAAGAAAGACACCACGAGAAGAATGAACCATCCATGGCTAACTAAGGAAGTTGAGGATGATATCAAATTGAAAGAAAATACATAAAATGTTACAAAGATGAGTGGTAGGCCAGAAGATTGAGAAAATTTTAGAAACCAGCAAATGATGACTTAAAAAAGAGTAAATAGATTATGAGAGTAAACTAACAAGAAATATAAAAAAGACAGTAAGAACTTCAATAAGTATATAAAAAAAAAAAGAGTAGCTAAAGTAAATATTTGTCTCTTAGATGATCAGCCTGGAGAATTAATAATGCGAAACAAGGAAATGGCAGCGACTTTGAACTAATATTTTGTATCTGTATTCATGGCAGAAGACACTAAAAGTATTCTAATAATAGTAGAAAATTGAGGGGCAAAAGGCAGAGTGGAACTAAAAATAATCATCACTAGAGAAAAAGTAGTACACAAATTAATGGGACTAAAGGCTGACTAGTACTCTGGACCTGATGGCCTACATCCGAGGGTTTAAAAGAAGTGGCTGCAGAGATAGTGGATGCATTGGTTGTAATCTTCCAAAATTCCCTAGTTTCTGGAAAGGTCCCAGTGGATTGGAAAACCCAAATGTAAAAACTGCAAATATCAAGAAAGGTGGGAGACAGAAAGCAGGAAACTATAGGCCAGTTAGCCTAACATCTGTCATTCAGAAAATGCTGGAATCCATTATTCAGGAAGTAGTAGCAGGGCATTAAAAAAAATAAAATAAAATCAAGCACAGTTCACATGGTTTTACAAAAGGGAAATTGCTTTTGACAAATCTATTTGAGGATGTAACAAGCAGGGTGGATAAAGGGGAACCAGTAGATGTAGTGTATTTGGATTTCCAAAAGGCATTTGATAAGGTGCCATATAAAAGGTTACTACACAAGTTAAGAGCTCATGGTATTGGGGGTAATATATTAGCATGGATAGAAGATTGGCGAACTAACAGAAAACAGAGTTGGGATAAAGGGGACATTTTCAGGTTGGCAAAACTGTAACTAGTGTGGTGCCATAGCTTCAGTGCTGGGGCCTCAACTACTTACAATCTATATTAATGACTTGGATGAAGGGCCAGAGTGTATTGAAGTCAAACTTGATGACAATACAAAGATAGGTGGGAAAGCAAGATGTGAGGAGGAGACAAGGGCAGAATTTTTATTCTCTGGAGGCGGCGAGCGGGCCCGCAATTTCTTGGCACTAGTCTGCCTCCTGGTTTACCAGTACGTGCTCGCCTCCAGGGTATTTTACAAGTGGATGGTAGGGTTGGGGGGGGGGGGCACAGTAGTGGTGGAATATAACAGTTATCTGCCCGCAAGTGGCGGGTAGTCAATTACAGCCCATAAAAGGGACACAGTGCAGATGCAGACTGGAATTTTCCAGTCAACAGATGGCCCCCGCCCCAGCTGAGGCCGAATCCTGGCCCAGAGATGGAGGCGACCTGGCAGCAGACTGGGGCGGGGGCAGCGCTCCATCAACAATGTTCGACTCCCACCCATTGCAAGATGGCCACAGGCTGCCCTGTGGAAGTGTTTTCCCCCTCCACAGTAGCAGTCTGGTAGCTGTGGACAGTTTTAATATCACTTTGACAAAAAGTCTTCAGAGGGTGCCTTCATCGTGAAGCACCATCTCTCAATCTACAATTGGCAGATCCCATCTTGGACTGTGGGGCTGCCAATGTGCCAATGCTGGAGGGCCTCCTATTGGCCCTCCAACCTCAGGAGCGTGCCCGCTGTCCCTATGTGGCGAGTGCGCTCGCTGATCACTAATTGTCTTGCTGGTCAAAAATCGTGTTGAGCGTCAGATGCCAACACAACACGGGGTTGGAATCTGGAAATTAATCCGATGTCAGGGTCCTGACCCCGAAAACAAAAATCCAGACCAAAGAGTCTGAAAAGAGATACAAGGAAAAGGGTTAAGTGAGTGGGCAAAAATTTGGCAGATGGAGTATAATGTGGCAAAATGTGGTACTTTGATCAGAAGAATAGAAAAGCAAAGTATTATTTACTTTAGATACGGCAAAGGCTATGGGCCCTGACAACATTCCGGCAATAGTACTGAAGACTTGTGCTCCAGAACTGGCTGCGCCCCTAGTCAAGCTGTTCCAGTACAGCTACAACACCGGTATCTACTCGGCAATGTGGAAAATTGTCCATGCATTTGCAACAATCTTCAGCCAGAAGTGCCGAGTTGATGATCCATCTCGGCCTTCTCATGAAGTCCCCAGCATCACAGATGCCAGACTTCAGCCAATTCAATTCACTCCGCGTGATATCAAGAAACGATTGAAGGCACTGGATACTGCAAAGACTATGGGCCCTGACAATATTCCGGCAATAGTGCTGAAGACCTGTGCTCCAGAACTTGCCGTGCCCCTAGCCAAGCTGTTCCAGTACAGCTACAACACTGACATCTACCCGGCAATGTGGAAAATTGTCCAGGTATGTCCTGAACATAAAAAGCAGGACAAATCCAACCTGCCAATTATCGTCCCCATCAGTCTACTTTTGATCATCAAAGTGATGGAAGGTGTTGTTGACAGTGCTATCAAGCAGCACTTACTCAGCAATAACCTGCTCACTGACGCTCAGTTTGGTTTCCACCAGGGCCACTCAGCTCCTGACCTCATTACAGCCTTGGTCCAAACATGGACAAAAGAGCTGAACTCAGGAGGTGAGGTGAGAGTGACTGCCCTTGATATCAGGCAGCATAAAACCAAGTGTTGCATCAAGGAGCAATAGCAAAACTGCAGTCAATGGGAATCAGGGGAAACCCCTCCACTAGTTGGAGTCATACCTAGCATAAAGGAAGATGGTTGTGGTTGTTGGAGATCAATCATCTCAGTCCCAGGAATTAACTGCAGGAGTTCCTCATGCCTAACCATTTTTAGGCGCTTCATCAATGACCGTCCCTCCATTAGAAGGTCAGAAGTGGGGATGTTCACTGATGATTGCACAATGTTCAGCACCATTCGCGACTCCTCAGATACTGATGCAGTCTGTGTGGAAATGTAGCAAGGCCTGGACAATATCCTGGCTTGGGCTGATAAGTGGTAAGTTACGTTCGCACCACACAAGTGCCAGGCAATGACCATCTCGAACAAGAGAGAATCTAACTATCTCCTCTTGATATTCAATGGCATTACCATCGCTGAATTCCCCCACCATCAACAACATCCTGGGAGTTACCATTGACCAGAAACTGAACTCGACCAGTGATATAAGTGCTGTGGCTACAAGAGCAGGTCAGAAGCTGGGAAATCTGCGGTGAGCAACACACCTCCTGACTCCCCAAATCCTGTCCACCATCTACAAGGCACAAGTCAGGAGTGTGATGGAATATTCTCCACTTGCCTGGATGGGTGCAGCTCCAACAACACTCAAGAAGCTCGACACCATCCAGGACAAAGCAGTCAGCATGATTGGCACCCCATCCACCACCTTCAACATTCACTCCCTCCACCACAAATGCAAAGTGGCAGCAGTGTGTACTATATACAAGATGCACTGCACCAACTCACCAAGCCTCCTTCGACAACACCTTCCAAACCCGTGACCTCTACCACCTCGAAGGACAAGGGCAGCAGATGCATGGGAACACACCACCTGCAAGTTCACCTCCAAGCCACACACCATCCTGACTCGGAACTATGTTGCTGTCCCTCCACTGTTGCTGGGCCAAAATCCTGGAACTCCCTTCCCACCAGCACCAGATGGACGGCAGTGGTTCAAGTAGGCGGCTCACCAACACCTTCTCAAGGGCAATTAGGGTTGGGCAATAAATGCTGGCCTTGCCAGCAATGCCCACATCCCATAAAAGAATACATTTAAAAAAAATTAAATGGAGAGGGACTACAGATTGTTGTGGTACAGAGAGATCTGGGAGTCCACATACATGAAACACAAAAAGTTAGCATGCAGGTACAACATGTAATTAAGAAGGCAAATGAAATGTCGACCTTTATTGCAAGGGGGATGGAGTATAAAAGTAGGGAAGTCTTGCTACAACTTTACTGGGCATTGGTGAGACCACGCCTAAAGTACTACATACAGTTTTGGTCTCCTTATTTAAGGAGGGATATACTTGCATTGGAGGCAGTTCAGAGAAGGTTCACTAGGCTGATTCCTGGGATGAAGGGGTTGTCTTACGAGAAAAGATTGAGCAGGTTGGGCCTATACTCATTGGAGTTTAGAAGAATGAGAAGTGATCTTATTGAAACATATAAGATTCTGCGGGGGCTTGACATGATAGATGCTGAGAGGATGTTTCCACTCGTGGGGCAATAGTTTCAGTCTAAGGGACCACCTATTTAAGATAGCGATCAGGAGGAATTTCTTCTCTGAGGGCTGTGAATCTTTTGAATTCTCTACTCCTGAGAGCTGTGGAGACTGAGTCATTGAATATATTCAAGGCTGAGATAGACAGATTTTTGAACTATAGAGGAGTCGAGGGTTATGGAGAACAGGGGGGATTTGAGGCCAAGATCAGATCAGCCATGGTCTTAATGAATAGTGGAGCAGGCTGGAGGGGCCATATGGCCTGCTCTTGCTCGTATTTCCTCTGTACTTATGAGCCATTGCAGAAAGCCTCAACTAAAGGGTTTTAACCTTGCAACAAAGCTTATACTGGTAAAGTTGAAATTTCAAAGTATCCTTCTGTTCTTTTATTAATCAGAGACGTTCCAATTTAGGGAAAAAAGAAAATCACAAAATAGCTTCAAAAGTGCTCCTGTAAGTTTCTAAGTGATGAACATTAGAAAATGCAAAGAAAACAATACAACTGCACTGTTCTGAATTTATAGTACTAGAAATATTTACTTAAATGCGGTGCAGAAATACTACCGAGTGATCAAACAGTTCATGTTGTTACACTCCAGTATTTTCCTAAAAATTGTGGCTTAATTTATCATTCTCATGCCTCCTTTTTAAAGTGGTGTTTTCCTGGATAAATGATTTCCAAATAATGTAGAAAAAGGTTAACAATCTGCAAGAATTCTCATGATTAAAAATGACTTCCAAGGGGATGTCAATGGTGGCTTTTTGCTCGCAGATTTGCAGTGTTCTGGCAGGTGACGGGTTACTGAAGCCACATCATCCTGAACAATCTCACTTATTAATTCGCTGTGATTGGCAGAGTGGAATCTTATAAAAATTTGATCACTCGAGTTAGGACAGTAGGTGGAAAAATGAAGATTCCAAAGCAAATATCGAGCTACATTTTCCACAAATATAGCAGCCCTCCTGAAATGCAATAATTGACCAAGGTCTGAGCAGCTTCAAACACTCAGAACTGAAAGTAAAGGCTGTTTATCCAGTTGCTTGAGCAGCAGCTGGGGAGCTGAAAATAATTATAGCATCTATAGTTAGCAGGCCTCTTAAAAGATCGATCGGCTTAACACCCACAGGTGTGGGCTCTTGATCTCAGGCAAATAGCATATTTGTGTTGTCCAACTGCAGTGGAACATTTGAGAGGAGAACATTTGCAATGAGATCTCATGAACAACTTTGGAAATGGCCAGAATGCACAAGAGTGATACATAACTTGTTGAAATGCATTATTAGATGGACTTGTATACAATATTAAAATAAAAAATAATACTTTCTTCCACCCCAACCAAATGCCACGTGCAAGAGGAGTCTTCTTCATTTTAGATATGAGATTGTGCTCTGATCATGTCAGTTTACAAAACGTCTATCTGAAGTGGGGAAGAGGAAGCAACCTACCCATTACCAGCAGTGTGGGTAGTATCAAGAAAATAGATTTACCTGGCAGATATTACAACCATCCAGTGAAACCATTACTGAGGGGCAAGGAAGTAAACAGCAGTGAATATGCCACCCAGTAGAAAATTCAGCCCACCACAGACAAAGCATTCCAAGTTGCTGACTATTGTATATCTCTACTGATGGAAATTCCAACTCCCTGACCTGGGACATCAATGGAGATAGTCATTAACCTGGGATAATTAAATGATTATGTTGTTCCAGACTGAAGGCAGCAACAGTCTCTCTGACAGCTGTTGGAAAGATATAGCAGCTCATTATTTCAAGGTTTAACATTTCCTGAGTGACTATAGTCAAAGTAGGTTTGGCAATATGCCAAAAATCAGATACACTTAATTCCCTGTTCTCACAATTAGAAGCCAAATGCGTAAATTAAGCCAACTCCCCACCTCACCAAGGAAAATGAAAATTACAAAAAGCACATTTTGCACATCAGATTCAGTCAGAGTTCACAGAGTGTTTACAAGGTCGCACAGGTATCATACACCCAGTACATTAGCAATCTTGTACATGCTTGCGCAGTACTGGGCACTGAGGTAGTAAGAATAGTTGATTGTGGATCAAAGTATGAGTTTAGCTCAGTGGATAACACTCTTACCCAAGTCAGAAGGCTATGGGTTCAAGCCCCTCCAGAACTTGAGCACATAATCTAGGCTGACACTGCGGTGCAGCACTGAGGGAATGTTAGAGGTGCCATCTTTTGGTTTAAACACGAAATCAAGATCCCAGCTACTTCCTCAGGTGGAAAAAAAAGAGATCCCACAGCACGACTCAAAGAGAATAGGGAGTACTCCCAGGCGAGCATTTGTCTCTCAACCAACACCATCAAAAGATTAACTGGTCATGTATCTCACTGCTGTTTATGGGATTTTGCTGTGTGCAAACTGGCTGCCACTTTTACCCACACAATAGTGACAGCATTTTAAAAGAAATTCACTGGCTGTGGGGTGCTTTGGGACATTCTAAGGACATGATAAAGCACTATATAAACACCAGTTCTTTCTTTCATAACCACTGCTGTTCCATCAGTATAAGTTTCATTTAAGATTCTGCTCAAAAGGCCAACGTTCTGGATTGAATCAAAAACAAAAAGTGCCGGAAATACTCAGCAGGTCTGGCAGCATCTGCTGCCTGCTGAGTATTTCCGGCACTTTTTTTTGTTTCAGATTTCCAGCATCTGCAGTATTTTGCTTTTATTCTGGATAGAATGCTGGATGCTGCTTTTACTCTGGATTGAATGTTGATGGGATTAAATTTTTTTCTGTTGAAAAAAAAAATCACCTTAGCTATTTTGAATTGAGTTTGATCGTAAATTGGCTTATAGAAGGATCATTGTCATTTTTAATGGGGGACTTGGGAAGAGAAGGTGTAGAAAATTCAAGCTGAGAGGAGCAGCGTAATTTTTTTGTCCCAAATCTTCATGTGCAATTAATGTGGCAAAGACAAAAAGCGTTATGCAAGATGTTAGTTTGTTGAAAAACACAAGCAAGGCGATTAACATATTTTGGAATATTTTACTGCATATCAGGTCCTTCCACTATTACAATTTACCTTTAGCGCCTGGTTGAAGTTGTCCACCATACCAAGCCACTGCTGAGTCTGTTTGGCAAACTGGGCAGCCTGGATCTGCAGAGTTTTTACTTCATTGTCCAATTTCCGCTGATTCACATAGGCCTGCGCCACTCTGAAAGGGAGACAGCAACATATCAATCAGCATGTTTGCAGAAGTGATAAATGGCTGATTACTTATGCAGCCAAGTAAATGGCAAAATATGATCTTATGAACAATTTTATCACAATTGTCATTCATCTCACTGAATATTTTGAATCTTTTATTTAGCTTAAATAAAGTAAAGCACATTTGCACTGTTCTTAAAAATGTAAGTGCTCCTGCAATTATTGCATTCTTCAACAGCACCTCCCTCCCCTGTGCCATTTACCATCAAGACAAACAAATGCAGCGATGTTATGGAGCGCCATCCTTGCCATGTTCCCCTTTAAGTCACACACCAGCCTGGCTTGAACATATATTGCTTTTCCTTCATCACTGGGCCAGTATCCTGAAATTTCTTACCTAACACCATCACAAAAGGACTGCAGCAGTTCAAGGAGAAGGCTCACCACCACGTTCGTAGGGCAACCTTTCCAGTGCTGTCCACATTCCAGAACCACTAGCTTTAAAATCTGCTTCAGATAATAGGACCCCACCTCAAACCAAATTGAATTCTCAGACAGGTCACAATTCCCATTCCCATCGAGTTACTGAGCGCACCTAATTAAGACATTCCATTACATAAGGTTTCAATGATGCTATTGGGGTCTGGCACTGGGTTTAAATATATATTGCTATCAATATTTAACAACAGAAGCCCTGAGTGTAAATAAGTTCACTTGATTTTAATGTTCCAAGATGGGCAAACTCAAGCCCCCTTCAAAGAGTCACCGTCACTGCCAACAATGGAGCAGACACTGTAAATATAAAAAGGGCCGCATTTCAGCTGCGTGAGAAACGTAAACCCTCCTCAAGAGAAGGTATGTGCCTGCTCCTCTAGAAGCACGAGTGCCTCTGGCAGCTGAAAACAGCTGCTGCAGCTCACACAACACATCAGTTTTCCTGGCTGCACACAGGCTAAGCACACAACCTGTGTGCTGAGCATTGCAGTTTTTAGTGTTGGGCTGTACAGGTATATTGAGGTGAAGGTCCAACTGCTGAAATAAAAGCCATGTACCATTGGTTATGTGTTGCTGCCACTGCTAAAGAATCCATTCCATTGTGTAAATAACAACACCCTGCATTTATATACCACCTTTAAATGTAGCAAACATCCCAAGGCCCTGTTCTAGCCATAGTCCCAGAGGACCATCAGCATCTCACCCCATTAGAAAAAGAGACAATTGGTGATGTATAGCTTAAGGGTCACCACTCCTCAAGCATGGGGTAAGGTGAGGAGGTAGGCCTCCATGAACTACCACAGCCAATATGGAGATTGAACCCATGCTGTTGGCGTCTTTCTGCATCACACCACGGCGCAGCACAGGAGCATTATCAAACATAAATTTGACACCAACTCACATAAAGAGATTTATTAGGTAGGGTAACTAAAAGCTTGGTTAAAGAGGTAGGTTTTAAAGGATTGTCTTAAGGGAGCAGAGAGACAAAGAAGTTTTGGGAAGGAATTCCAGAGCTTAGGGTCTAGGCAGCTGAAGGCACGGGTGCCAATGGTAGAACGATGAAAATCAGAGACGCTCAAGAGGCTAGAATTTGAGGAGCGCAGACAGGGAATAGAGGTGTATTCCGCAGCATCCGCGTATTACAGAATCACTTCAATTTGAAGTGAAACAGTTCTGTACTGTACAGGAGGCATAAGGTTGCACTGGATTTGGAGAAGGTTGAAAAATCCACTTGAGGATTAATTGGTTAACAACAATCGACCTCCAGAATAAAATACAACCAACAAATCAGCACTAACGGTAAAGTGCAATAAGAAACAGCTGACAAAACGTCATGCCAATTAACAGGCTTAATGTGCAGTATGTGTACAATTATGGAGGTCATACTTTTCAGCTGCGATGTCCTGCCATAGTCAAACAGCTTGCCAAAACTCTCTGCCAAGGCTTTTGCGTGAGGAATGATTCGTGCTTGAGGAACTGTGTCGGGGCATGAGTCAATCCTTTCAGGAGAGGAGGAGAGAAATTCAGAAGGAAAAGCAGAGTATTTGTACCAGTATTTATGATTCTCATGCTCACACTGGATATTAGCAATATCCCAACTTCCCAAAGAGATTTCTGTGCGCTGACAAATATTCAGCATTAACTTTCTTGCAAACACTATAAATAAGCCCTTTATGGTTTTGCTTCAATTTTTAAGTTACTTTTCTCTCCTTCTTTGGGTTCCCCCTCCCTCAATTGTATCTTGGGAAGGGTGGCAGATAAAATTATTTTGGATTTCTGCTTTCCAAGTTAAAAACATTAAAATGCAAAATACTTCCAGCAAATGAAAATTTAAGAACCATATCACTTATTTTCCAGGGTTACTATCTTAAAAACCCTGAAGCTGTGGTATTTACCCTGACTCAAATCAGCAGGAGTTTGTACCATGGGACGTGATTAATCCAGTGCCAGAGGCAGCCACATCTTAATGTCAGCTTGTGAACTTGACTTGAGTGAGCTTAGGCAGAAATTGGGAAGCTGGAAGGCACGTGAACTGATGTGAGGACATTCTACATTTTAATTACGATTGTCAGAGGCTCTCAAGCATCCACCAGGTTTGACAGTTTATCTATAATCAAAAAACTTTGGTTAACTTGCATCATAAATCTCAAAATAATCAACCAAATGGCCAGTTTACAAAATATACCAATAAGTTTGTTAAATGACAAACAGCTAATAAAATATTCTATCAAAGTATATAATCCCATGAAGTACCAATCTGCAACATCAACTAAAAGGGTCCAAAGCCCAAGGATAGATGGTATTTGTCCAGGGAAGGGATTTGTGAGGCACTGACAATCATTATGAGGGAGTCACTGGACACTGGGTAGGTACCAGTAGATTTGAAACAGGCTCATATGGCTTCCATATTCAAAAGATGACAAAAAAACACAGGGAGCTACAGACTCATTAGTCTTACTTCAATTCCATGTAAAATAATAGAACTGATCAAGAGAAAGCTTTTGGTCAACATGCATTCAGAAGGTGATGATCTTGCCGTACCAACTTCCTTGACTTTTCTGAGGAAGTGACAACCCAAGTGGACAGTGGAACGCCCTATATTGTTGTGTGCCTAAATTTTCAAAAAGCGTTAGACCAAGTTCCACACAAGGAAGGCTAATAGTTAAGTTCAAAGCTGTGGGGATCCGGGGTAAATCACAGAATTGTTACAGTGCAAAAGGAGGCCATTCGGCCCATCGTGTCTGCACCGGCTCTCCTAATGAGCATTTCATCTAGTGTCTAGAGGAGAGTTACTCGCTGCAGAATTCCCAGCCTCTGATTTACCCTCACAGTATTTATATGGACGGTCCAATTAAGCTTCTGTCAATGGTAACCCCCAGGATATTGATGGTGCGGGATTCAGCGATGGTAATGTCGTTGAATGTCAATCTTAGGAATGAATAAGAAACTGGAAGAAGATATAAAACATCAGGTACTTGTTGGAGGAGTTGTGTCAAGGTTGGGGGTGTACCAAGTGGAGTGCCCAGCTATTGGTGTTGGGATCATCACTGTTTCTAATTCATATAAATGACTGACTTGGATTTGGAAATTCAGTGAAAATTGATCAAATTTGCTGATGATACCAAATTAAAAAGAGGCAGTGGAACTGGAGGAGGCAGCTAAAAAATTGGTCAGACAACATTTGCAAATGGAACAATTGTAGATTAAATTTAATGTGGACAGTAGTGAAATACAGCACTTAAGGAAGGAAACAGGGACTGCACGAATGACCTTCATGAATGGTGCTGAAATAGCCAGGATGAAGTTGAAACAGACCTGCAAGTCTTCGTAGGCTTGACACTCATGTCAAATTGGTATGGAGTAGCAATTAGCAAAGTCAATAAAATGCTGAACTATATTGCCAGAACAATAGAATACAAGTTAAGGCGATCTAGTTAGGCCACCCCTCTAGTACAAGTTCAGTTCTGGTCACCAAGACACGGGATATATTCAGGTGCTGGAGGCACTGCAGAAGAGAGCTACAAGGCTGGTTTCTAGTATCAATGGTCTTGGTTATGAGGAAAGACTGGAAATAACTAAATTAAATTGTAAAAGTAGAACCAGGTGACAGGTTTGTCTCGAAAGCACAGACATTCAAAGATATTTGTGAGAGGATTGAGATTGCGATGTGCCCATCAATCCAATTGACTCTCACCTCCCAGCTTCGCACAAAGAATGTCCTCTTGATGAGGAATCAGAGGGCACTTGATCCTGTGAAACTACACCCCAGTGAGAGAAGGGAAAGTGGGCATACTGGGGAAAGATGTGAATTCCGATACTGATTGTGGACAAGAAAACAAGACACACCACACGGAGTTCAGGAAACAGAACATTTTTCTAAACTGCTTTCTGAAACTTTCTTTTGTACCTTGCTTTGTACAAAAAGAGGATATTACAGCACGATAGCAATACTCCAACCTTTAGGTTCCATTAAAGGAGGACTGTACTTCTGCCAAGTCTTACAAAGAAAATTGTGGGAAAAAAGTGGAAATCAATTGTTCCATTATATCCTCAAACAAGTGTCACCCTTACTGATGTGAAATGATTTCTTTGTTGATGTTACAGAGATGCCTACTTTAGAAGTCAGTCACAACACTGAGCCATTGCGCTAATGGCACAATAAATTGTTCCTTTTATGAGAGCCCACAATTACTTGGTAGTCAGTTTGTGTTCTGGTCGATCACAGATAACACTAGGCTTTGGAGGATAGCATCTATATTTTTATCTTTTCAGTCAGCAGATTATTGCAGTGCCAGACATGGTTGTGCTGTTTTCAGACTAGGAAAACTTTAAAAAATGAAAAACACAGTCAGTCAGTCATTCTTGGGCTCGATGTAATCAGAGAAGTACAAGGCTTCATCACAGTAGAAAGGCCAGTTAAGTTGGTTCAGACAATGAATGGAGGAAGAACTTGAAGGAAAGACAGGAGTTCAGGTTGCTCAACACTTAGCAATATCCTCATCAAAAAGATGGCACATTCAGCTCCCCGGACTACCCTTCAAGTCATCTCATTTGCTTTGGCTAAGGAGGAGGTTGCAGGGGGGACAAATGGGAGTAAATAAAAGAGCAAAGGACAAAGGAAAGAAGTGTGAGTGGAAGAGATTCTGGAAAGGGGTAGAAAACCCATCCGAAGCAGTGGTTCAAGGAGCAATTGACAATACATGAAAATGAAGATGGTGGTGGTACTGAAGGAGTTGAGGAATTTGGCTCTAGAGCGAGGTGCAAGACCTTGTAGGCATCAGGATCTTCCTGCTGCCATGCACTGGACCTGTTAGGTAGACATAGATTAGTTGCATTGTGTGGCGAGACAGATAGTATAGGAGAGGGTTTTTAGATCCCTCAGATATGGGAATACAGCAGGGGGAAGATGCTTAGATGGGGTGCCAGTCATCTAAATTGGATTGGTAGCAATGTTCTTGCAGAGCGGAAGGACTAAAACTTATTAGCCTCGGGAGAAGGGAATAAACCAAAAAGAAAATAAAGAAAGGAATTTAACAGCAAAAAGATCAACAGGAAGAGAGATCGACAAATGACAGGTTTTAACATAATTGGGTTGAATTTCCTGTGATTATGCCAATAAACTGGCAAAACTGGGCCAGACAAGGGAGCAACATCAAGTGGCGAGCCATTTTGCTAATTCTCCTTCACTGGATGCCACTTCTGGACTTTTTGCTCTCGAAGCAACATTGACTACACAATAAATCCAACCAAATGATAGGAATACATCATGCAATGCATTGCCAGTCATTTTCACATTAGCAAAACTGGGCAGGAAGAACGCATGCATGTTCCTGGCACCCAGTGTGGTTATGTGCCCGGGGGTGCTTAAATTTTATGGGGACATTTTTACTAATGCAATAAGTCAATGGCACTAGTCAAAGGAGAATTTAAAAAGTTGAAATAAAACAAAAATCCATCATTGTTAGCTTTGGTATGGTAGGCCCGTCAACAATTTCCTTCCCCATCCCACATGAACAGAATGACTCAAGGGCAGCACAAATTTGAGGTCGTCATTTATGATAATTACCTTGAGCCTAGGAAATAAGGCCGGGTTAAGCACACAGGCAAGAGGCGGATGGAAGTCTTTCCTCACCAAAGATCGACTGCCATCATTTGTATGACTTAATTTTAGGCTGTTATGACAACTAGGAACTACAATGGAATGCCCGGAAACGTGTGCTGGAAATTTATGTTGGACGGAGCCACCGGTTAAAAGGTTGGGGGGCAAGCCCGCCTTCACCGGGCTGGGGCGCCACGCCAGGATTTTAAGCTCCCTAACCCTCCACTGGACTTGGGCGGGACTTCCATCTCACTGAAGCAGGAAGTCCCACCTCCAAGAGCTGCTGGTCAATCAGCAGGCTGGCAGCTCTCAGTCCCAGCAGCGTCACTGGGAGCGGTGGCCACTGCTGGGACTGCACCCAGCCAACAGCAGGATTGTGGACGTCGGCCCTGGAAGAGAGGTACGTTTTGGGGCCTTGCCGGGGACAACTGGCCGGGCCCCGATGTGGCAAGGGGGGGGGGGGGGGGGCGCGGTTTGGAGGGGCATTGTTGTGCAGTGGAGGCGGTTGGGCAGTGGGGGGGGTGCCCTCCATGGGGCACAAAGTGCCCAATCAGGAGGGGCCCCCCCCCCCCAGCCCGCAAGGAGGCCACCAGGTTTCACCTGGCAACCTCCTGGGGACCTCAGCCGCCCGCCCGCCACTGGTACTTTACCGGCGGCGGCGGGAGGCCCTTAAGTGGTAGTTAATTGGCACCCGCCTCCCACTCAATTTTACACCCCCCCCCCGCCACCAGCCTGCTCCTGTGGGGGGCCGTAAAATTCCGGCCATGGTTAACCCCAATAGCATCTACCTGAATAATGTCACTTCCTCAAAGAGGTCAAGGATATCTTAAATGGATGTCAAAAAAAAAAAGGGTCACATATCATCTACCCAAGACTTCCAGAAACCATTTAATAAGGTTCCAGGTGAAAGGCGCCACACAAGCCTGCGGCAATGGATAGCTGACATAAAACATGGAGATGGATTAGAAATTGGTTGAAGCAGGAAAAGCAGCGAGTAGTGGGGAAGCAAGGTCAGGCTGAGGAGACTTAGTGGAATGCCTCAGATTTTGGTGCCGAGACTCCCACTGTTTCTGATCTAGAAAATGATCTGAATTCAGAAACACAATGCAAGTTGGATAAACTTGCTGATATCAAACAGGGAGGGAAAGCAGTAGAGTTTCATAAAATTGCTAAGCAGTTACAGAAGGATCCAGACAATACTTGTAAGTGGGAAAAATTATGGAAATGCAATTCAATGCAGATAAATTCAAGGTTTTACAGACTGGAAGAAAAATGGCAGACAAAATTAATGAATGGTGCTGAACGACACAGAGATTACAATATAGAAACAAGCTTTTCGGCCCTATTAGTCCATATCGGTATTTACCCTCCACATGAGCAGAGTCCTAATCACATTTACCCACCCTATTCCTACGTCCCTTTATCCACCTCTCCTATCGGATCCTGAATGTTGAAATAGTTTCTGCCTCAACCACTACATCAGAAGTGAATTCCACACCCTCACAACTCTGTATAAAGAAGTCTCACTTGCTCTGTCCGAAATCGCTTACATTTGATCCCTGCGAATCTGTGATTATACCCTCCTAAAGTTTCAATGTCCTTCCTAAAGCAAGGGAAGAGGCTGAGAGAGATGCAGGAGCAATTGTAAACTCTACACTGCCCATGTCATGTCATTGCAGAGTTGCAATGAACAAAGTAAACAGAATGCTGAGCTACACTGTCAAATCAGTCGAGTCAAAGGCTGAGGCAGTCATGCTGACGCTGTATATTGCTCTGATCATCTTGTATCTTGAATACTGCATCCCATTCTGATCATTGAAGCATAAAAGAAATATCCAAGCTCTGGGAACTGAACAACTACAAGGTCCTAGGGTCAGAGGACCGTGTTGCAAGGAAAGAATGTGAGCAAGAGGGAACCTCATAGAGGTACTAAGTGGCAGAAAGCCAATCCTGAGCACAATTTGATTATATATTATATATAAAAATTTGTGTGTGCGTGAGAGATATCACACACACACGCTATTGAACGAGGTAGCAGCCACTGAAATGAATGGAACCGCATTCCACAATGAGCGTAAATGTCACCACATAGTGTAGCACTAAGCCACACAAACCAGATGATCACAGATTTGATCCCCTTGTCTGCACTGAGTTAGCTGATCTCAGACAGGGTGGCAATTGGAGGGCTTGGGAGGTGGGTGGGGCACAGAAAGAGATGCGAACTAGCCAGGGCTCCCGCTTCTGTTTGCCATCTTGCTAGTAAGTGCATTTGAGTGCTCGGTGTGAACAGTGTTGGGCGCAGCTTTGATGTTGAATAGCCTGCTGACTCTTCCTAAGCTTGCACATGGAAAGACCCCTTAAGGGAAACAGCAGAGTGCTGCCTGCACCCAGGTTTTGTACCCCCAGTAACAGTGAGCGTCTTCAAAGAGAGGGACAAAAATATAATGAAAAACATAACCCTGTATTTCTGTGCAGTTCAAATTTGTGAAATTATATACAATAAACAGTGTTGTCTGTACTACTTGATGGTGCCTGGGACACTCCAATATACTCTATTCCCATGAACGTTTTAACCAAATTTGCAGTAATGATCAAACCAGATGTTCATCACACAAGAACCAAGATTGCTAACATTGTTTCACATTGGATAATTCAGTTAATTTGCAACACAAAACAAAGGCCTTGTGTTCTGGTAAAATCACACTTTTTTTTAATTTTAGGTACAATGCACAACTGTGAAGAACACAATTAATTTGGCTGCCAATTATTCTTCCTTGTTACAGTAATTAAACTGGACTCTTCTAATACTCCACGGCCTTTCAAAATCTGCATGGTTTCAGTCACACAACATCTGCCAAAGAATCTCTGTAGATTCTGTTCTATCCAACATTTTTTTCCAAATCTAATTGAAACACCAAGGTCCATGGAGCAGGGCACCAGCCAAGTTGAAAGATGCAATTTAGAATTTATGAACTACAATAAAAAGTATTCATCTTTTGGATGAGACATTAAACCGAGGCCCCATCTACCCTCTCAGGTGGGCACGATAAAAACAGTCCCATGTCACTAAGTCGAGCAGGAGAGTTCTCCTCCATGTTCTGGCTAATATTTATCCCAAAATCAACAACAGATTATCTGGTCCTTACCAAGACACTGCTGTTTGTGGGAGCTTGCAGTGCGAGTTGGCTGCCGCACTTCCTACATTACAACAGTGACTATTCTTCAAAAGTACTTAATTGGCTGTAAAGAGCTTTGGGACTTCCTGAGGTTGTGAAAGGCGCCGTATAAGTGCAAGTTCGAGTTTCTAGTTTCTAGATTTTTTTACAAGTCTCAAAAACGTATAGAATCGTTATTAAGTCATTATTTTGTATTTTGAAATCATCCAATGACAGATTCTTTTGCCCCTTTTCTTTATACTCATCAGCATTGAGCACGCTCAATTCAGGTACAGCAGACTCTCCAACTTCATTTCATATAGGACTCTTGCCAGCAACCGCAAAAGTGGACTATTATTTCTAAGACTCTAAGGCAAACCCAGATCCCAGAGATACATGTTCAAAACCCCTGCACCAGCCAATCTGATACTTACAGAATTAATAGTATATCATTGAACACAGACAAAAAATGTGCAGGTTACAATACTGTAAACCTTTGTTGACAATGACCAGATGGCTCACATCCATCCTCATCAAATACACATACTTGAAGATTTTTAAAACCTGAACAAAGACGGGATTTAAGCATCAGATATGACAGTACTATGCATCAAATATTTCCCAGTCTTCTGCTGGTGAGAAAGGGAAATCGAAACTTGCATTGTACTAGCAGTCACAGATACCTTCAGGTCGAATATGATTATCATTTGCTACACTTTAAGCCATGCCAGATCACCTTCAGTGCACTCAGCATGACCACAATCCCACAGAAAGAAAAATCTCAAACATAGCATCAACTATGCATCATAGATTATAAAGAAACAATTAGCTTGCAGCAGGCTTCAGGCAATAATTCAATCTCTGGTCTCTCCTGCTGTTCAGGAGACGACTTGAGCGTCACTCTTGCAGTTTCTTCAACCATCAAGACTACTTGACAGAATTAATGGCCGAAATCTTGCTGCAAATTATTGGGTTTACTTAATAAAAGTCTGAGGAAAAAAGCAGCATTGTAACTAATACAGCTGATTTTTTTCTAGGCACCACCTTGGAGAACAAATTCATCATAATCAGTGACTATTCTGCAGGGCACTTGTGTTTATTAGATCTTTGTAACTGTTACATGCTTAGAATAGGATATTTCATAGGATAGTTGGGGAGACAGAAAGAGGGAAGAAAGAGAAGGGAAGTGAAATTTGGTTTGGCTCAGCTGTCATCAACTGATGATGGAGCAGGACTGACTGAAAAGAAAGTGGACACAGGTTCCTGTAATGGCTTGAGGGGTACATGAGCCAGTGTAGTACTCAGCCATATAGACCAGAAGGTTCAAGATACAATTACCAGTCTGGGCTCAGTTAGCTGATCACACTCAGGGCAGCAATAAGAGCATCATAGCTGGGTTGAGCGCCCCCAGGCTTGGAAGAACCAACTATGGTACCCTGCTCCTAACTGTTATCCAGTGGCCAACACTGAAATGTGCATGCATGTGATAGTCACTGGAGGTCAGGATCAGGCTCAATGGCGATACCCTTCAGGGTTGAATGGGCACAGGAATATTCAAGAGGGTAGATTTTCCCTCAGTACAGACTTAGGATAGCCAAAGCGTGTCCACCAACCACCTGATAAAATGTACCGGGCCTCCTTCCCAGACTATTTTGAGGGCTGCGCCTCACTGGTATTTGGCTGGAAAACCAATGTACAGTGGCAGCCCACCAACTCTGAGTTGCTGCAATATCTGACGACCCGGGGGAAAAAGGAACCCGGTGTGAAGGAGCACTCCTACTCCTCCCGGCCCCACAAAAATACCGTAAAAACATACCTGTGGGCTCCTCTTCGGCTGGCCTCCTAGCTGGCATATGGAGGAGCCCTCACTCCACCCAGTATGGTACTAAAATGGCAAACAGGGTCCTATGAACATTACAGGACTCCAATTTGCATATCAAAAGGCCCAGTGCCCGACTTAGGTGGGAACTCTGGCTGCCCAGGGGTAGGATTGCATTGGCCACAGCAACGGGGGAGAATGGGGAGGTATCTCATTCCCCACCATTTTCAGACTGCCTCTGCCTCATTACCATCAGACAGCAGGCCTCAAACATCTAGCCCTCAATGTTGAGTCTTGCACATAAAGAATGACCATATAAATAAAAAAGGTTGCAAGACCCATCTAATCATATTCAAGCAAAGGTTAATGCCTTCATGAAAGGAAGGGGAGGGGAAAGCAGAACAAAAATTGGAGAGAAGAAAAACAATTTTTCACAGGGTACATTGTCTGACGGAGACAGGGTGATAGTAAGTAGCTCTCATGGAAGAGCATTTTTTTAAAAAAAAACAGAAAAGCCTATATTTCAATTCCTTTCCTGCAGATGTTTGTTATTTTTCACATGGGATTTCTTTTGTTGTACTACTCACACAATTCAAGCCAAAAGGTCAGCGACAATGGTGAGTAAACCCTGTTTTTCAGCAATTTGTCCCACAACAACTGACAGAATGGAGAAAGAACATTAAAGCTTTAAAGACACTTTGTATACATGGTTGTTATAATAAACAAAGTTATAATCCCAGTGCTTACAGATGGCTTGTTAGCTAAGGTAACTCAAAATGAATTCTCTCAAACATAGTTCCCTTCTACAAATGGGATCTTTGTCGTTGAAAAGGGAAACATTCAATAACAACTTCAATTTATATAGCAACTTTAACGTAGTAAAACGTGCCAAGGCACTTCACGGGAGCGTAGTCAGACAAAGTTTGACACCGAGACACATCGAGCTGAGCTATTTTACCAAGCATTTGGGCACCTGTCCTAAGACGTGGCTTTTAAGGAGTATCTTAAAAGCAGGAGACAAGTAGACAACCAGAGAGGCTTGGGGAGGGAATTCCAGAGCTTAGGGCCTATGCAGCTGAAGGCACAGTCGCCAATGGTGGAGCAAAGGAAAATTGGGGATGTGCAAGAGGCCAGTATTGGGTGGAATGTAGAGACCTGAGGGTTATAGGGCTGAAGGAGGTGGAGATAGGAAGGGACAAGGCCATGGAGGGATTTGAATACAAGGATAGGAATTTTGAAATCAAGCCATTGAAGTCAAGGACTGGGAGCCAATGTAGGTCATGAAACACAGTGGTGATGGGTGAATGGGACTTATTGAGAGTTAGGATATGGGAAGCAGAGTTTTGGATGAGCTCAAGTTTATATAAGGTAATAGGTGGGAGTGCCACTTTCATTCCTCCCAGTTCTTGCCCTAGACTTGGAGATCTCCCCAGCTTGCCCCATCCACTTTCTCTTCTCAATCCTAGTCCTTCATCCAACTCTCATCACCCTCAGCCTTCACCCAACCCTATCACCCCCTTGCCCTCTGATTTTTGGTACCCCCCCCTCCCCCACAATGCCGTGACTCAGCATTTCCCAGCCTTGATGATTGCCACCCCCAGTCTGTTGACTGATCTTTGCCAGATTCCCAGCACTGAGCCAGGAAACTGACAGTTTTGCTTTGAAAGCATTCAGTGTGGTAACAATACACAATAAATGCAATGAACACTTTGAAATGTAAACTGGCAATCTCTCAGCTCAGTGCTGGCAAACCAGAGAACAGAACTGGGGATGGCAAAGGAGCCTTCGACACCAAGATTAGGCCGATCGGGCCAGTAAAGAGGCAACAGCAACAGAAAAAGAATTTGCGTTTATACAGCCTCTTTCATGTCCTAGGATGTTCCAAAATGATTCATAACCAATGAAGTACTTTTGAGGTGTGTTCATGATGGAGCCTAAGCAAGCACAGTAACTAAATTGAGCACAGCAAGATCTCACAATCAATAATGTGATGTGACCAGATAAACTGCTTTAGTGATGTTAGTGGCAGCCAAACGGGGGGGGGGGGGGGGGGGGCGGGGGGAACTCCCCTGCTCTTCTAGTGCCATGGGATCATTCACATCGACTGAGGGGGAGAGGGGGGTCTCACAGATCATGGCCCAGGGATAGTCAGAAGCAGGTGCAGGATTCCTAAGTGGCGGGATTGTGGTAAATAGGAGCGAAACTGACTAGATCCCAATGCTTATTAGAGAGGCTGAACGCCTGTAGTTTTATATTATTTTAGTAAGCCGGCTCAAGGATGGTAGATGGTGAGTGAGTGCCATGTGGTAGCTGAGGGACGAGGAAAAGAAAAAGGAAAAAATAATTCAGTGAAACTCATTTGACAGCTGGTGAGAGGAGGAGAAAAAAATGAAGACAAAAAAATTTAATTACTTGCAGTGCTATCAAAAGGAACGCACCTGGAAGATGGCACTTGGAGTTGCAGCAGTACCACCTAATGTTAGGAGAACTGAAAGGCAAGTCTAATGGAAGGTACACAATTCTAAAGTTTAAAATAATACCCAGGCGTGACAAAACTGTGACAAGATTTAACAAATTAATTTTTAGCATCAGTATAAGCCAACAGTTTTCTTTAAAAAAAAAACAATGATGGGTTTATTATTTCTTTGAAGTTTGGTTTCATTGCAGCTTGATCGGTCTATGTTATTTTAGTGTGGTACAGGTTTAGAATAGTTGCACTTTGAACTTTTCCTTCAAGTGACTTCAGCTCCTTTCCTGAAGGCACTGATGGAGCTGGGCACCTATCACCCTGACATATCTCACTTAAGTGGCACTGAGGGATTAGCTAATGCAGCATAAAGCTGGAGTTGAACCTGGGACCTTCTGGCATGTGTGGCACAGTTACTCACTTCCTTTACCAACTGAGTCATCAAGGGAAGCCGCTGAAGTGAATAGTTACAGCAATTTAAATGCGATGTAACGTCATATCCATGAAAAATGTCTCAATAAAAATATCATCCTGTATAAATAAAGCAGAAGTATCCAACTCTAACTTTTTCAACGAACCCAGAACATTCAAAGGCTTGGATTGTTCAGTGCCAAGTGGAAAAAAACATTCCTCAGTATTGCCTTCTATCTTGAAGAGTACAGATTTCCCTCGAAACTCACTGGATTTCCTGCATTAGACAAAGGTTTAATTCTGGGGTGAGGAGGGAAAATGAATAGATTGGGATGGCAGTGAACTGTTTTTGAAAAATAATTATTTTATATGTAACTTTTCTTTGGAAATTGCTGTTTGGACATGTTTTGATCATTTGCAAGTATGTGGGGCTGCACAGCGAAATATAGAACCTACGAGCATAATGGCGGAAGGGCGAGATTTATTGTGTTCACTACTTGCAGCAAAATGATAAAAAATATAAATGAGATCTGTATAACAATGTTTACAATGTGCATGCAAACAGTAAACATAGGGGATCTTGAGAAATGTGTGAAGAAAAATAAGGACTAACACTAGAACAGGGATAATGCTATGAATGGGTTAGATTTCAGACACATTGCAAGGGCAACAAAAAGCCCAGATTGGATTGCTGTTGCACCTGACCTCAAAGCACTGGCTTTTAGAAGCTTCTCGGTACTCACAATGGTGAGAACACACTACACCTGGAAAAGTTACAAAGCATTTACAGCACAGAAACAGGCCTCTTATTTTGTTTCATGGGATGTGGGCATCACTGGCAAGGCCAGTATTTGTTGCCCATCCCTAATTGCCCTGGAGAAGGTGATGGTGAGCCACCTTCTTGAACCGCTGCAGTATCTATATGTTGGTCCAGTCCCGTTTCTGGTCATTTGTGCTCAAGTGATCAAAAATATTGGACTTAAGTTTTTAAATAAAAACACTCTGCAGTTTTAAATTCTTAATTTCCATTCTTTACTTCTTTCCCCCAACCCCGTCTCTCACTTGATTCTGATGACAATCCGACAGCTTCATGGTCCTTTTTACTGATTTCAGATTTCTATTCCCAGATTTTTTTTTTTTATAAACTGAATTCAAATTGTCAAACCGCCATGGTGGAATTTGAACTCACATTCTCTGAAATATTAGGATTACTAGTCCTGTAACATAACCACTGCCCGCTCCCCATGATTTAAAGGGCTTCCTCCTCATGCCAATTAAAAATTCTACGGTTGGTAGATGCACCACCCATTCAGTCGATTTCTATGACTGGAGCCTTCCCTTTTTTAAAAACGAACCAAACACGGCTTTGAGAATTTGGAAGTGCTACCTTGGTGGCCAATCTCCATCCTACCTTGTGTGAATGGATGCATAAGCAGCATGCCAGTAGCTTGAGTTGGAAGTTTAACTCAGTTACACCTGAAGGAGACTACCACTATCAGTCCCCAGTAATCATAGAATCTCACAGCACAGAAGGAGGCCATTCGGCCCATCATGCCTTTGCTGGCTCTTAAGAGCTATCCGATTAGTCCCACTCCCCTATTTTTCACCCATAGACCTGCATATTTTTCCTTTTCAAATAAACTTTAAATTTCTCATCCTCGTTTTTAAATTGACTCCATGGCCTCGCCCCTCCCTATCGCTGTAAACTCCTCCAACCCTCAGATCTCTGCAATTCTGGTCTCTAGTGCTTCCCCAAGTTTTATTGCCCCACCATTGGCAGCTGTGCTGTCTAGGCCCCAAGCTCTGATTCAGAAGAGCTTTTAAAATGTGAGTATGTTTCAGAAACCTTTCGTGGGTCAAGACAAAAAACATGCATGCTACACACCATGAAGTAAAGAATTAACATCCTAAAGAGATAAATATAAAAATAGTCCTCTGGCTGCTAAAGTGATGTTCTCAAAGTACTCTATATTAGACATAAAGTAGGATGACAGAGATAAAGCAGGTGATCCATCTTTATCTTTGCAGGGTTCTGATTAGTGTGTGTGAATGTCTTGAATTTCTGTTCCCAGACACACTGATTTTTCCATTGTTTTGAGGGTTTCTTGCTATCATTGCAAGGTCAGTGCTGCTCCATATGACAAGCAGGCTTCACAGGGATGCTAGAGAAGGCAAATGATAGATTGGAGTGAAGAGTCAGTGAGAAAATGAATTTGGAATGTTTTAAACCCAGCAGCCTCAGTTATTTTTCCTCAGTTTATAAACAGAAATGTTAGCTTAAACTGCTCTTTTCTAATGTCTAAAATATTTCAGTAGTTGAGTCAGTCACATCTGATATTTGATCCTTTTGCAAGTTTTATATTATGTGTGATCATTGTGGGAGGGAGTAGAGGATAAGTGATAAAGATGGCAATGTTGAACGGTGGGGGGCAATCATTGTGTAGCATGGTCTTTTTTAAAACTTAGATACAAGAATATATCTTCCAAACAGACTCATGAAGAAAGCCATTCAATGTCTTCTCCTGAAGTGTATTCCTTTTTAAAAACCATATAGATGAAGGACAGCAATTCTCCACCAGTTTTTGTATGATTACTCGAGTGTGAACCACCTTGGGACGTTTCCCTAGGTTCAAGGTGCTATATACATGCAAGTTGCTGTAACGAGTTGCTGGTCTCAATTCTGTTGCCACTGGGAATGTGCCAAGCACAGGAAGGTGGCTGGGGGAAAAAAAAATGAGAGACAGGAGATTTGCAAAGTTGTCATGACCATCTTAGTGCGAAACCATAGAGCAGCATTGGTGAACAGTTGGAGATGGGGTCCCCAAGCTTCCTTTTCGGGAGAGAAAATGCCAACTTAAAACTGAGTACCTAATTGAATGTTACATTTGCTTGATTAGGGAAAAATTTTATGTCTGAATGTTGTCATTATTTTATTTTATTTTCACCATTTCTGAAAGTATCTAATTTGGATAACCATTATAGTAATTGATGAGTAGTCTGCAATTATTAGATTAAAAAAGGAAAAGAACTACACACCAAGTCAGTGAGGGATTTTCCTATTTATCTTTCCTAACTATAATCTAGACTTGTCCTTAAAATAAGAGCAATGTTCAATTTAATTTTTATTATGTCTTGTGGCTATAATATCAACAACTTTATCAAAATTGCTCAGAGAAATAAACCTGCCTCTAGCTCTTGCAGTGGCTAATAGATGATGTTTACAAATCATGGTAGAAAACATTTTGGAAAAAGGACCAAGCTTCCAATATGGGTACATTTTGAAAGCTACAGTAACTTCGACAGTATCGAACCTTGGTTAGACCACACTTGGAGTCCTGTGAACAGTTTTGGTTGCCATATTAGAAAAAGGGCATAGATGCACTGGAGAAGGTGTAAAAAAGATTTACGAGAATGGTATAACCTCTTAGTTCTGGTACCAATCATTGAGGATTGAACAGGCATATTTTCACTTGAAAAGAGATTGAGGGGTGACCTAATGGAAGTCTTCAAGATTATGAAAGTGTTTAATAGGGTAGACATAGGGAAGATATTTCCACTTGTGGGCAAGACCAGAACTAGCAGCCATATTGACAGTTACTAATAAATCCAATAGGAAATTCAAGAGAAATGTCTTTACCCAGAGAGTGGTGAGAATGTGGAGCTCACTATCACAAAGAGTCATTGAGGTGAATAGCATTTATGGGGAAGCTAGATAAACACATGGGGGAGGAAGGAATAGAAGGTTATGTTGATTGGGTGAGATGAAGTAGGGTGGGAGGAGGTTCATGTGGAGCATAAACACCAGCATAGACCAGTTGGGCCAATTTTTGGAGGTCAATCATCACAGCCCCAGGATATCACTGCAGGAGTTCCTCAGGGTAGGGTTCGAGGCCCAACCATCTTCAGCTGCTCCATCAACGACCTTCCCTCCGTCATAAGGTCAGAAGTGGGGATGTTTGCTTATGATTGGACAATGTTCAGTACCATTCGCAACTTCTCAGATACTGAAGCAGTCCATGTCCATATGGACAACATTCAGGCTTGGGTTGATAAGTGGCAAGTAACATTCATGCCACACAAGTGCCAGGCAATGACCATCATTATTACCATTATTCAAGAAGGGTAGCAGGGATGAACCAGGTAATTACAGGCCGGTGAGTTTAACATCAGTGGTTGGGAAAATATTGGAAAAAATTCTGAGGGACAGGATAAATCTCCACTTGGAGAGGCAGGGATTAATCAGGGATAGTCAGCATGGCTTTGTCTGGGGGAGATCGTGTCTAACTAACTTGACTGAATTTTTCGAGGAGGTGACTAGATGTGTAGATGAGGGTAAAGCAGTAGATGTAATATTCATGGATTTCAGTAAGGCTTTTGATAAGGTCCTGCATGGGAGATTGGTTAAGAAGGTAATAGCCCATGGGATCCAGGGCAATTTAGCAAATTGGATCCAAATTTGGCTTAGTGGCAGGAGGCAGAGCGTAATGGTCGAGGGCTGTTTTTGCGATTGGAAGCCTGTGATTAGCGGTGTACTACAGGGATTGGTGCTGGGACCCTTGCTGTTTGTAGTGTACATTCATGATTTAGACGTGAATATAGGAGGTATGTATGATCAGTAAGTTCGCAGATGACACAAAAATTGGTGGTGTTATAAATAGCGAGGAGGAAATCCTTAGATTACAGGGAGATATAGATGGGCTGGTAAGATGGGCGCAGCAGTGGCAAATGGAATTTAATCCTGAGAAGTGTGAGGTAATGCATTTTGGGAGGACTAACAAGGCAAGGGAATATACAATGGATGGTAGGATCCTAGGAAGTACAGAAGGTCAGAGGGACCTTGGTGTACTTGTCCATAGATCACTGAAGGCAGCAGCACAGGTAGATAAAGGTGGTTAGGAAGGCATATGGGATACTTGCCTTTATTAGCCAAGGCATAGAGTTTCATAGCAGGGAGGTTATCATGGAGCTGCATAAAACGCTAGTTAGGCCACAGCTGGAGTACTGTGTACAGTTCTGGTCACCACACAATAGGAAGGATGTGATTGCACTGGAGAGGGTGCACAGGAGATTCACCAGGATGTTGCCTGGGCTGGAGCATTTCAGTTATGAAGAGAGACTGAAAAGGTTAGGGTTGTTTTCCTTGAAGCAGAGAAAGCGGAGGAGGGACTTGATTGAGGTGTACAAGATTATGAGGGGCATTGATAGGTTAGATAGGATGAAACATTTTCCCTTAGCAGAGGGGTCAATAACCAGGGGGCATAGATTTAGGGTAAGGGGCAGGAGGTTTAGGGGGGATTTGAGGAAAAATATTTTCACCCAGCGGGTGGTTGGAATCTGGAACGCACTGCCTGAAGAGGTGGTGGAGGCAGGAACCCTCACAACATTTAAGAAGTATTTAGATGAGCACTTGAAAACGCCTAGCATACAAGGCTACGGGCCAAGTGCAGGAATATGGGATTAGAATAGTTGGGTGCTGGATGGCCGGGACAGACACGACAGGCCAAAGGGCCTGTTTCTGTGCTGTATAACTCGATGACTCTATCTGCACCTCAAGTGCTGCAACCTGAAGGGCTATGGACCAAATGTTGGAAGGTGGGTGTAGACTCTGTGGTTCGTTTCTCGGCCGGCACAGACACTATGGGCCAGATGGCCTCTTTCTGTGCCGTAAACTTCTATGATCTCCAACAAGAGAGAATCTAACCATCTCTTCCTGACATTCAATGGCATTACCATCGCTGAATTCACCACTATCAATATCCTGGGGGTTACCATTGACCAGAAACTGAACTGGAGCAGCCACATAAATACTGTGGCTACAAGAGCAGGTCAGAGGCTGGGAATTGTGCAGTGAGTAACCCACCTCCTGACTCCCCAAAGCCTGTCCACCATCTACAAGGCACAAGTCGGGAGTGTGATGGAATACTCTCCACTTGCCTGGATGGGTGCAGCTCCAACAACACTCATGAAGCTTGACACCATCCAGGACAAAACAGCCTGCATGATTAGCACCCCATCCACCACCTTAAACATTCACTCCCTCCACCACTGGCACACAGTGGCAGCAGTGCGTACCATCTACAAGATGCATTGTAGCAAGGCTCCTTCAACAGCACCTTCCAAACCCGCAACCTCTACCAACTAGAAGGGTAGCAGACGCATGGGTATACCACCACCTGTAAGTTGCCCTCGAGGTCACACACCATCCCGACTTGGATATATATCGCCGTTCTTTCATTGTCGCTGGATCAGAACCCTGGAACTCCCTCCCTAACAGGTCTGTGGGTGTACCTACACTACATGGACTGCAGCAATTCAAGGCAGCAGCTCACCACCACCTTCTCAAGGGCACATAGAGATGGACAATAAATGCTGGCCTTGTCAGCGATGCCCACATTCCATGAATTAATAAACTCAGGGCTATTAGTGCCTAGTACTGTTGTACCCCAAGCATGACAGTCATGCAAGAAAGTAGAGAAACTCTCTCAGTGAAACGCACATGTGGATTTGGATCATCAACAGCCCAGCTTTGAGCAGATTATTCTGAAACTTCTAAAAGGGAAGTCAGACACCAAAAGTCATTTTTTTCAATAAAAGCCAGTTTTCCCTCATCTATCTGTGCCTCGTGAACATGGATGCGTTCATCCAAGTTTCGCAAGCTTTTTGATGAAATTCATCAGCAGCAAAGCAAACAGCAGAACTCAAGGGGTAATCCTTTCTTTCCTCTGCCCCACCCGAGGACGGATTTTGAAGTTGAGCACAAAAAGTGAAATTCACTTAAGTATGTTGACAATTTTAGATTCTCCTCTAACAAGCAATATTACTCATAGTTATGACCATTATTGCCACTACAAGTACTCCAGCAATGTTACTCATCATTATGCGTCGCCAAGTAATTACAAGATACATTTATTTTTAAACTTCCTTCCTGAAACAAGTCAGAACAAAGGCTTAAGTCTACATCTGGACAGGCAGATAAAGCAGTTGACTTTAGATAAATGGGTTTCCATCCAAGTGCAGTTTCAATTGCCTTGAGATGAAACAGGATTCTTTTAGTTGACGCCAAAAAATATTCCAAACTTTCAATCTACGCAGGAAAGTTTGCATATTTGAATGGAGAATGTTTGTTCCTTTAACCCTCTACAGCACCAGACATGTAAATCACCTTTTTTTTTAAAGAAAACAATCTTTTCATAGTGAAGGACGTCACTCCTGAGGAATGGAAGCTCCTTCCACATCTTGCAACTACTATGGTTAGGTGTACCATGGTTTAGATGCAAGGTAACGTTCTATTCTGCCCCTTTATCAAAAAGAACACGCTCTTACACAAGTGTGACATTTCTATTTTCCACACCATCCATGTCACTTCATTTTATTTCTTACCAGTTTTCCCTTCTCCTCTCCTCTCTTAGGGCTGAATTTTCTGGTCCGTTAAAAAGTGGATTTTGTGGTCTGGGGCGGGTGTGGGGGGGTGGGGGGGGGGGGGGCGCCGCCGGAGAATCAGCGCAGAGTCATCTGCCACAGAACCCGACGCCGTAATGCCGGTTTCCTTTTTTCTTGGGGCGGCGAAGTTCCGTGGCGGGAAGGGGAAGGTGGAACTCTGCAATCCAACATCAGGAGACACCGTTAACAGCATCGCCAATGCCACCATGTTATTGGGGAGGCGATGGCCGCCATCATTATGCAAAATGGTCACTCACCGCGTAATTGCCAGCCCTTAGTTCGAGCAGTGATCTACAAGTGCCAACCTCCTCCAGTATCTCATCCAAGTGGCTATTATTTATGTGTGAATTGTGAGAGTTGGCAGGCTACTTGGTCATCGGGGATCCTGATCCTGTACTCAGCCCAGCAATTTCAAGTGTATTTCTAGAAGGATTCCTTGGATAGTAATCCTGAGTGGAAGCCCCGGCTGACTTTTCCCTTACTAATCAAGTCAAACACCAACCTCCACCCCAAATGAGATTAGCTAATTTAATCCCACAGATTTAATTAGAGACTTTCCTCTGTGTAGTTTTGTGCTATCGATCAGTACCCAGTGGGAGCTAGGCTGAAATGACCACATTTATTTCACTTCATAACTTTAGAAGCTGCAGAACAAGGGAACATTCATATTGTCCTTCTAAGGCACAACTCAACCACAATGTTAAATGGGAGAGGCTCAGATCAGATCTGGTAGCTCAAAACTGGGGACCCATGAGTCGCTATGGGCCATGAGCAGCAGCAGAATTGTATTCAACTACAATCTCATGGCCTGACCTATCCCTCACTCTACCATTACCATTATGCTAGGGGTCCAACCATGGTTCAATGAGGAGTGCAGGAGAGCGCGCCAGGAGCAGCACCAGACATACCTAAAAACGAGGTGCCAACCTGGTGAATCAGCATGCTACAGACAGAGCTAAGCAATCCCACAACAAATGAATCAGATCAAAGCTCTGCAGTCCTGCCACATCCAGTCGTGAATAGTGGTGGACAACTGAACAACTAATTGGAGGAACAGGATCTAAAAACATTCCCATCTTTAATGGTGGGGGAGCCCAGCACATCAGTGCAAAAGTCAAGACTGAAGCATTTGCAAACATCTTCAGCCAGAAGTGCTGAGTGGAGAATCCATCTCTGCCTCCTCGAGGGCTCAACCATTACAGATGCCAGCTTTCAGACAATTCAATTTCTTCCATGTGATATCAAGAAATGGCTGAAGGCACTAGATACAGCAAAGGCCATGGGCCCTGACAATATCCTGGCTGCAGTACTGAAGACTTGTGCTCCAGAACTAGCTGCAACCTTAGCCAAGCTGTTCCAGTATAGCGACAACACTGGCATCTATCCAACAATATGGAAAATTGCCCAGGTATTGTCCACAAAAAGCAGGACAAATCCAATCTGGCCAAATACCGCCTCATCAATCTACTCGCAATCAACAAAGTGATGGAAGGTGTTGTCGACAGTGCTATCGAGCAGCACTTACTCAGCAATAACCTGCTCACCAATGCTCAGTTTGCGTTCCACCAGGGTCACTCAGCTCCAGACCTCATTACAGCCTTTGTCCAAACATGGGCAAAAGAGCTGAATTTCAGGTGCGAGGGAACAGTGACATCAAGGAAGCATGTGACAGTGTGTGGCATCAAGAAGCAGAAACCAAATTGAAGTCAATGGGAATCGGGGGAAAACTCTCCACTGGTTGGAATCATGCCTAGCACAAAGGAAGATGGCTGTGGTTCAAAAGCAAAATTCTGTGGATGCTGGAAATCTGAAACAAAAACAGAAAATGCTGGAGACACCTAGCAGGTCAGGCAGCATCCATGGAGAGAAAAGCAGAGTTAAAGTTTCAGGTCGATGACCATTTGTGGTTGTGGTTGCTAAAGGCCAATCATTTCAGCCCCAGGACATTGCTGCGTTAGTTCCTCAGGGCAATGTCGGAGGCCCAACCATCTTCAGTTGCTTCATCAATGACCTTCCCTCCAATATAAAGTCAGAAGTAGGGATGTTCGCTGATGATTACAGTGTTCAGCACCATCCACAACTCATCGGATACTGAAATAGCCCCTGCCCACATGCAGCAAGACCCGGACAATATTCAGGCTTGGACTGATAAGTGGCAAGTAACATTTGCGCCACACAAGTGCCGGGCAATGACCACCTCCAACATGAGAGAATCTAACCATCTCCCCTTGGCAGTCAATGACATTACCATTGCTGAATCCCCCACTATCAACATCCTGGGGGTTACCATTGACCATAAACTGAACTCGACCAGCCATATAAGTGCTGTGGCTACAAGATCAGGTCACAGGCTGGGAATTCTGAGGTGAGTAACTCACCTGACTCCCCAAAGCCGTTCAGCCATCTAAAAGGCACAAATAAGGTGTGTGATGGAATACTCTCCACTTACCTGGATCAGTGCAGCTCTAACAACACTCAAGAAGCTCGACACCATCCCGGATAAAACAGCCCACTTGATTGGCACTCCATTCACCACCTTAAACACGCAGTCCGTTCATCACCCGCGCACAGTGGTGGCAGTGTGCATCATTTACAAGATGTACTGCAGCAACTCACCAAGACTCCTTCGAGAGCAACTTCCAAACCCACGACCTCTACTACCTAGAAGGAAAAGGGCAGCAGATGCATGGGAACACCACCGCCTGCAAGTTCCCCTCCAAGCCACACACCATCCTGACTTGGAACTATATCGCTGTACCTTCACTGTCTCTAGGTCAAAATCCTGGAACTCCCTCCCGAAAAACATTGTGGGTGTACCTACACAACATGGACTGCAGTGGTTCAAGGTGACGGCTCACCACCACCTTCTCAAGGGCAATTAGGGATGGGCAATAAATGCTGGCCTTGCCAGTGATGCTCACATCCCAAGGACAAATAAAAACCAGAGGCACCAGTGCCAAAGGAAAATGTTCTAACTCAGTGCACCTCACTCACGCTTTCCATACGGATTCCTGTTTATTCACGAGAATAAGGATTAAAATGCTAGTCACTATATTTGAGGCACTAAATAGAAGTTCTTTTATCCAGTATCCCATATACTCAATCATCCATAGGCTATTTGTGCTCTAGTTCGTTCTGTCACTACACAATTATCATTTAGTAATCGTGCATCACAAACTTACAAAACACAATAAAATATTGAGGAGCATTTCTTCATTCTGAGTCCCCTAATCCAATATTAGATGTGGGTGCCTAATTAGATTCCTCCAATTTCTTTGCCTTACACAGCCTCGGCATGGGTAGTAACACGGACTTCAATACCAGCAATGCGAGGTAAAGCAGGCAACGTGGCTGTCGCCACAGATGCCAAGAACAAAACAAGGCAGGTTTTACTGGTGCTGGCAACTGCCATTCTTCTGGCTCATGTTGGGCTGGACGTTTGGCTCACTCACACAAGCCAGTGATGAGCTTTTCCGTCACTGGTTTGCATGGCCTTCTCCAGCCACTGGGAAGGTCTGGCGGGAAGAAACTTGCCACTGGTTTGTCTACGGCACTAGATCTGTGAAATCAGCTCTCAAAATAGGTGCAGTGGATTCCACAGCACCAGAAGCCTTTATGTATATACGAACATATGAGTAGTAGGCCACTTGTCCCCTCGAGCCTGCTCCGCCATTCAACATGATCATGGTTGATCTTGTTGTAATGTTGACTCCACATTCCTGCCTAACCCCGATAACCTTTCACCCCCTTACTTATCAAGAATCTATCTACCTCTGCCGTAAAAATATTTAAAGACTCTGCTTCCACCGCCTTTTGAGGAAGAGAGTTCAAAAGACTCACGACCCTCAGAAAACAATTTCTCCTCATCTCTGCCTTAAATGGGTGACCCCTTATTTTTAAACAGTGAGCCCTAGTTCTAGATTCTCCCACAAGGGGAAACATCCTTTCCACATCCACCCTGTCAAGACCCCTCAGAATCTTATATGTTTTAATTAAGTCACCTCTTACTCTTCTAAACTCCAGCGGATACAAGCCTAGCTTGTCCAATCTTTCCTCATAAGACAACCTGCCCATTCCAGGAATTAGTCTGGCAAACCTTCTCTGTACTGCTTCCAATGCATTTACATCCTTCCTTAAATAAGGAGACCAATACTGTACACAGTACTCCAGATGTGGTCTCACCAATGCCCTGTATAACTGCAGCATAACCTCCCTACTTTTGTATTCAATTCCCATCGCAATAAACGATAACTATTAGCTTTCCTAATTACATGCTGCACCTGCATACTAACCTTTTGCGATTCATGCACGAGGACACCAGATCCCTCTGCATCTCCGAGCTCTGCAAACTCTCACCATTCAGATAATATGCTTCTTTTTTATTTTTCCTGCCAAAATGGACAATTTCACATTTTCCCACATTATACTCCATTTGCCAGGTCTTTGCCCACTCACTTAACCTATCTATATCCCTTTGAAACCTCCTTATGTCCTCTTCACAACTTACTTTCCTACCTCTCTTTGTGTCATCAGCAAATTTAGCAGCCATACCTTCGGTCCCTTCATCTAAGTCATTTATATAAATTGTAAAAAGTTGATGTTATATGTGACTGAATTGCTTCTACTGGAGCAGGGGGTGGGGGTAGGGGGGGGTGGTGGCATTAGATCTAAAAGACCATATGGTTCAAATATTATTTACAGCATTGGAGAACGTGCTGCAAAAAATTCCTCCCACTCCTTGCAATAATTGAGGCTTTCATCATCCATCACAGAAGCAACTGCAAGCACACTGCCTCATTTTACAAATCAATTCAGTAACCAAATGATTAAATAAGGGACTGCACTGATAATGCAAATTGCTCATTTTTGTGCATTTGTGCATGCAATGTACTTTGATCACAGTATAAAATCTGAGCAAACAAGTTCTGTATTTATCAAGATGCAACTAAATGGCTTGCAATAAGTGCCAGATGTTAGCTCATTACTGACACGATGCAAATAATTATAGTAGGAGTTCAAAGGTTCCACATACAGGGTGAAAAACACAGGGCAGATTCTAAAAAAAAAAATACTCAGTATCCCGGCTATAATTAGGAGGTGGGATCCATTGGTACATAAATTAAAACAAAAAGTTTTTTTAAAAAAGAAAAATGTTCGAAACATTATCGCTTCAGTAACAGAATAAAGCTTATATAATTGCTGTATTAGGAACAATTACTAGGCAAAGTCCAGCAGGCAGAAGCAAAATTTCAGTCAGTTATTTTGTAAATTTGTGACTTTCAACTGACAACACATTTCCTTGAGCTGGGAGAAATACTGGCTTGAATACTGTAGGGGTCTTCTCTGCACAGTGACTATGCCCAACAGGTATTGGGCGTGCATCCTCTGGGACTGGGATGCTAGTTATGGTTATTTTGTGGTCTCCCAGACTGCAGTCCCAAAGGGGACACACCAATTTTGCTTTGCCTTTCGAACACCTGCAACAAGCACTCAGCTCAAAGAAAATATAGCTATCCAACCAACCAGAGAAGAGTAAATGGAGACCGACGTGCTGCACAGGAAGAAGGTACCTGCCTGTAGAGAGCGAGAGAGCGCGCGAGGTGGAGAAGTTTCGGGAGAGAATTCCAGAGCTTAGGGCCCAGGCAACTGAAAGCACAGCTCGCAATAGTGCAGCGATGAATTTCGGGGATGTGCAAGAGACCAGAATTGGAGGAATGCAGATATCTCGGAGGGTTGTATGGCTGCAGGAGGTTACAATAATGAGCTCTTTTGATGGTTCAGTTGGTAAATTTGCAATTGCCGCTGGTGGAACCATATCTCAGGAAGGTTCTGGCTTCAGGAAGAGAGAGGAGAAACATGGAGGGGAAAAAATCCTACATTAATGGTTTTGCTTTCATTTATTTGCTGCCATGTAAGGGTTGGCAAGATAGAGTGAATACATTATTTTAAAAAATGTTCTCATGGGTGATATCCATGTTGAAATAAATTTGGAATTTTTGAATTTCTTCCTACTGCTATGTAAAAAATCTGACTCGTCAGGTGCGTGAAAATGTCCCTCTCTAAACCACTCAGATATGACGCATGCTTAACATTATCATTTTACAGCTTTCTGTGGTTAGTCTCCACTATTGAGCATGCTGTGTGAAATCATTTAATATTGCACCTTGAAAATTGATTTAATCAATTGGTAATCCTGATGCATGTTCAAATGGGATGCATCAATCCAAGAAAGGAGGGCCTGAAATGCATGATTCAATAGAATGACTACACCATATAAATAGGGCCTAAATGGCACACCCAGTCCCTGGGAGAAACACTTCTTCGTTTAAAGCATTGTATACTGTGCTCCCTGCAGTCTTGTTATTTGTAATCCACATTCCACTCCCATTACCCATCTCAGACAAATGCCAATATAAACCAACATGAATGGACTGGGTGGATGCAGGCTGTCAGAGAAAGCCCTTCCGATTTCCAGTATGTTACATGCACTTCCCGCAGAAAAAAATCAAGTGACAAGTGAAATTTAAAAGATGACCCCATTTCAAATGTTTCAGATTCAGAGTCATAAAAGCAAAACATGCAAGATATTTTAGGCTTTATTAATTTATTATTTTGTTTGGCATGCTACGTGTAGAGAAGACTTGCTTGACTTGTTTTTGTCGATGAACAGTCCAAAACTGGAATATAAATCACATGAGAGTCACAGAAGCCCCTTGTGAAACATGCTTAGCATTTGCACCTCAGAACCAACAGTGACCTTTTCCCATTTATTTTAAGATACTGACTTGGGATTAACAAAGTTTGTTCAGCTGTATACTTTCAAGCTAAAGCACAGCAAAAAAAATTTGTCTATCAGCTATAGTCATACACTGCATTGTAATTTCTGTGCTAAAATTCCCCACCTCCAATTTCTGCGCTCTTTTCCTAAAGGTGATGAGTCTTGCTGGGCAGGGTCACTTCACCAGTTCAACAACCAGGTACATTAAAAGGTGCTGCATAAATTCAAGGTGTTGTTGGGTGGAGTCAAACATTACAGGGACAGGGCTAAAGGTACAAACATGTTGAGGTGGTGGAGAGAGGGGGCTAAGTTCCACTTCTTAAAGTCCACATCAATTACCTTTGCTGGGTTACAATTCTTACAGATGCTGACAACTCTCCGGTATCTCACACAAATATCTATTTTTATTTGAGTCAGAGCAATGAGTGTCAAAAGACCATTGCCAAAGCCCAATCCTGTCCTTACCCGCATCCACCCATGCTGCTGCACACTTTCCAGCAGTAGTCACTTGATAGTAAGGCTGTGTTTTGTAAGCCAAGGGACACTGAGTCCACTTGTGTCCCCTCTCAGCTTAGCTGACAACATAGAGCCAGGGTACTACACCTTGCACATCCTGGTCTGCATGGTTCAATACACCAGGTGATGCAGTTTTTCAGCCGAGCATTGCGGGTGCGGGGCAAAGGAGATGCTTCTTGTATTTTATTTTAAAATTTTAATAATAGGTAGGCCAATATGAGGACACCGTGAGTTTCCTATTGATTCAGAAGATTTTTTCTAAGGAAGATCAGCTCCAATGTCAGGCTAACCCCTACTAATTGCCATCCAAGAGGGTAGCTGAATGGCTTAATTTTCAGTTCAAAGCATGGTTCATCTGCCATTATAGTACTCCATCACAGCACTGTGGTGTAAGTTAATCTTTCATCCGCTGCCCTGGGATCTGAATGTTCACTAGCTTGTTGGAATATTAACTTGCATTTTTTTTCACCAATTGGACCTCACTCAAGTGAGTTGAAATGACTAGAAAGATTCATACAGCATTTTGTGTGATGATTTTGCAGTTCCTTTTAAAGACCACAACTCCACTTTATTTTTAAAATCCAGCAGGTCTCAGGTAGATGATCTTGGAGAGGGGCAGGGTTCTTTCCAGTACCACTAAAGAATACAATTTGATGCGTTAACCAAAGACAGGTAGGGGTGTGTGTGTGTGGGTAGGAGTGTGTGTGGGTGAGTGAGTGAGTGAGTGGAGTGTGTGTAGGTGAGTGAGTGAGTGAGTGTGAGTGAGAGAGATGGGTAGAAAATTTTAAAATAAAGATCTGTTATGATTTTTATAGAACTACAAGTCATCATGATCATCAGGGTTTATGAATACCAGACAAAAAGAACAATCCTGGTCACGTAACTTCAGAGTTTTCACTGCCTCCCAAGATAATTTATCCATATAGGAGGGAAGAGCACAAAAGAGACTGCAAAAATAAAATTAGAAGTATAGAGTTCAACTTCAGTACAATATATAAAAACTAAATTTTCCTTTAGTCCCATTCTGTAAACTATTATTTAGTTTTGCATGTTTTAAGGGGCCAACAGTTACTGTATAATCCTGCAGATCATTAGTGGCTGGGCATAGGATCTTTGAGACATT